>NC_063206.1:8082531-8392531 GCF_017589495.1 Alosa alosa | reverse complement strand
TGCGTGGGGTTAGCGGATCGGTCATGCAGAGATAGATGTGGAGATTGATCCTTGCATGTGCCTGCTGTTGCAGATATGACGACGTGATGAGAAACCTGCCGGTCCCCCAGTACTGTGACCCCGAGGGCTCGCTCAACCTGGCCTCCCGCCTGCCCACCTTCTTTGTGCGGCCCGACCTCGGGCCCAGACTCAGCTGCGCATATGGTAACACTTACTCTCCCTCACAGGCTTCATACACGCTAGCAAAGCTCTTTCAATTGAGTCACCCATAACATACAAACACAAAGGCAGCGTTAAGGGCTGTTCGCACCAAGAACAAATGATAATGACAACAAAGTATCATTTCAGCTAATATGAATGGTGACGTTCACACCTAAACTGTAACGATAATGTCATGAAGAACGAGTTCATTGGGGATCACTTTCAGAGCGATTTTGGGAACGATAAAAAGCTGACAGTCAATTAGAATCCATGAAATTTTAGACATCACATTCATCAACACAAGAAGAGTCTCCCCTTATCGTTGGTCAGTGTGGGCATTATAGTTATGGGTAGATGTGGTTGTTATAGTTATCATTGCTGGTGTGAACGGCCCTTTAGCGAAAACGCATTGGAAACAGAAGCCTTTTTAACCAACTCAAAAGGAGGGACCATGCCCCTCATGCCCAGTGAGAGAGCAGCAGACTCTGGGGGAGGAGAGAGACTCCTCCTGCTCCTCTCTCATATGGACCTCTTGTGTTTCTGTCTTCAGGAGCCTTCACAACGCCAGAGCAGAGCTTTGGCACGGTGAACCTGCACGCCGAGGTGTCGGACACGGTCAGCGTGCTGGTGTACGTGGGCCCGGCGCGGGGCAGCGGCGCTCCGTCTAAAACAGGTGAAAGCTCACGCCAGGACGGGGCCTTGACCACTCCCAATGAGATGTGGGGGGGTTGGGTTGGGGGCATGGGGGAGTAAAGTGAGTCTCCTCTGGGGAAGAGCTTGGTCCAGTGGGAACTAAAATTGTGTGTGTGTGTGTGTGTGTGTGTGTGTGTGTGTGTGTTCGGGAGGGGGGTAGTTAACTACATTAGCTGCATTAGCCAGTGCATTAAAGGGTTACACTGACAGGTTAAAAAATGACAGTGTTCAGCGGCTGAGCCGAGCAGCTAAAGTGGGTCAGGCTGCAGTTGGAAACAACACCTCCTCAGCCAGCCCTGCCTCTCTGGAGCACACACACACACACACACACACACACACACACACACACACACCATGAAAAAAACATCAGTGTAGCATGGCTTTTTTTAAGACTGAAATTTTGACAAGGTGACCGGGTTGTGTGAGTGTGTGTGTGTGTTTTGGTACTTGAGTGTGTGTGTGTGTGTGTGTGTGTGTGTGTGTGTGTGTGTGTGTGTGTGTGTGTGGATGTGGGTATTAGGTTGTGTATATGTGTGTGTATTTGAGAGTTGATGCATGCACGTGTTTTGGTGTATGTGTGCGTGTGTGTGGTTTGTGTGCGTGTGTGTGTAGGGTCACTATGCCAGGTTTTTTGCCTATAGTCTAGGAAAGGATTAAATATAGTTTTCCCTTCCATTTTCCGATGAAATAACTCTTTTTAAACGACTGGCTGGTTAGACCTCAGCTGTGCTAAATGAGTTTCACAGCACTCAAAGACAAACACCCATGTAGCTAGCCCTGTGTTGTTGGTTGTGTGTGGTGTGTGTATTTTGTGTTTTTAAGTGATAGCCTTTTGAAGTCCTGTATTGGTATTTGTGTGTAGTGTGTGTATGTTGCATTTCTGAGAGATAGCCTGTTTAAGTCATAGCTGTCAACATTGAGCATTGACAATAAGGGATTTTCAGGCAATTGACATCCCGGGTTTCTCACCCAAAATACGGGGAAATTCATTCAACATTCATCCTTCTATTGCTATCCGTCTGCTAACAGCAAGAATTCAGACTACAAAACTGCTGCATTAACTAAATGAGGTGTGGAGCTATGTCCAACGTGACTTTGCTTACAGACTGGCGTCAACTGGTGTTCTCACATAAACCACGGCATTATCTTAAATAGGCTTATATCACTTTAATGTATTGGTGTTGGTGTGTGGAATGTCTATGTTGCATTTCTGCCTGTTTAAGTGTATTTACTCTGGTATGAGCCCTGCATCAGAGCCTTAGCAGTCTTTTGGAGTTTGAAGTGAGCTTGCTGGCACCTGTGGCTGTGTTTATACAAGTGTGTAATGTTTATCTTATCCTTGTCTGTGTGTGTGTGTGTGGGTGTGTTTTGTGTGTGTGTGTGTGTCCTGATATGTGTGTGTGTGTGTGTGTGTGTGTGTGTGTGTGTGTGTGTGTGTGTGTGCAGTATATGTATGTGTGTGTGCCTGCAGCTGTGCAGAAGCGTTTGGAGCGTGAGGATCTGGAGGAGAGCGTGCGGAGGAGGCTGCGGGACCCCACAGAGATGCCGGGAGCGCTGTGGCACATCTACATGAGCAGAGACCTCCACAGGGTGCAGGAGTTCCTACGCAAGGTGAGGCTCAGGCGGCCCTGCCCAGGAGCGTGGCCAGGCCAAAGGGAAGGGACACGAGGGGCGGGGGGAGGGGGGCGGTACAGGCTGAGCAAGCTGAGCAAGCTGAGCTGACAGGCTTTAGTGGTAATACCAGGCCAGACCCTTTGTGACCCTATCTGTCTGTGTGTATATCCTAAGCATGGCAGACTTTAGGGTATTATATTCTGAGAGGGCTTTCTGTGTGTGTGTGTGTGTGTGTAGTCATGTGTGGCCAGTGAACGTGTATGTGTTTACAAGTGTGTGTGCGTGTGTACAAGTATTCTCATACATTTTTTAACTCAACACGCGTGGGTTGAGATGAGGAGCTTTTGGGTCTAATGGGGCCTATTGTAAGATTGCGCGTGTCTGTGTGTGTGTCTGTGTGTGTGTGTGTGTGTGTGTGTGTGTGTGTGTGTGTGTGTGTGTGTGTGTGTGTGTGTGTAGGTGTGGCGCGAGGGTGGCGGGCAGAAGGGCTCGGTGGGCACTGGGAGAGATGCGGAGGGCGAGTCGGACGGCGAGGTGGAGCCCCTGCGCGAGGGCAGCTGCTACCTGAGTCCGGCGCTGCGCCAGCGTCTGCAGCAGGAGCAGGGCGTCCGCTGCCGCACCATCCTCCAGTTCCACGGCGACGCTGTCATCCTGCCTGCCGGGGCCATGCACCAGGTGCGCCTCCTCTTTTCTCTTCTCTTCTCTTCCCTCCTTTCTTTCTTTCTTTTTTCTTTTTGTAATGCAAAGTTTATTGATTTTTCAACATAGGGAAGTGTACACAGCATTTGTCAATAATGGTCAAATTTTCCCTAAACCCCCCCCTTTCTTTCTTTTTTCTTGCTTTTTCTTTCTTTCTTTCTTGCATTCTCTATTTTACCGTCTCTGTCCCCGTCTCCTCTCTCCTCGAATGCAAGTGCCGTGTGTAGAACCCTCAGCTTGGGGCAAGAGTCCATTTTTCCAAAAACCTTTTCTGCATCTTCGAACTATTTCACTTTCCACGTTGAACATTTAGCAAAGGAGGTTTTCTGACCTCACTCTTTCTCATTGATACCCTTTCACCCTTCTCTTCTCTTCTCTTCTCTTCTCTTCTCTTCTCTCTCCTTTCCTTCTCAGGCGTTCTCCTCATTTCTCACTCTCTTTCTCCCACTTTCCTTTGTTCACTCACTTTCCTACAGTATCTCCACCTCTCTCTGACTGTTATCATCCCTCTCTCGTAGCATCTCTGAATGAAATCCACTCCCCCTTCCTTCCTCCTCTGGATGAGATAGATCATGATAACTGCAGGACGCTTCGTCTCATTTGATGCTATATTCTAGGGGGGACCGGTGGCGTAGACATAGGTGTTGCAGATGGATGTTGCAGGTGGATGTTGCAACATGTCGCTTTCCTTTGCAGGTGCTGAATCTCCACAGCTGTGTCCAGGTGTCGACGGACTTCGTCTCTGCCGAGCACGCTCACAACTCCTATTACCTGACCCAGGAGCTGCGCACCTCTAAAGACCTGATGAACTTTGAAGACAAACTACAGGTAGGCCTTACACTGGACTGTACCACAGCAGACCTGTCATGGAAACGTCGCCATAGGTGTCTGGTTTGGAAGACGTGGAATTGATTGATTGAAAATCTTTATTGACACAATGTATTTTGTACAAAGGATGATTCTTATATAAATAAATGAAATTACTTTGTACAATTATCAGTCAAAAGGGTAAACTCAATAAAGCCACAGGGCTTATTTCCATTGTGGTCCTTAAAATGTGTGCATTTGGTGGTGTGTGTCAGTGTTTGCAGGTGTAGGCATATGGTGAAGGCGTATGTCTTAAAGTGAATGTAATTATGTTGGTGGTGTGTGGAGGAATAAAACAAAAATAAAACAAGGCAACAAGGAAGGCTTTTACACTGAGGCACAATCCATTTTCATACTCATTTTATAGTTGGCAAAGTAGTTGTTGGCAAATTGGCAAAGGAGTTGTTTTTTTTAGACGAATTCTGAATGAGTGAGGGGAGGACTTGTTGTCTTATTGACACTTTAAAGATTATATATAATAATCTGTTATTTGCTTATGATAACTGTATATCTGTGACTGCACTGTAAACTGGTGGCTTTGGCTTGTGGCTAGTGTTTGTTTTTGACTCTGCACTGCATATACTGAAATTCATTTCACGGTCATCCTAGCTGCACATTAGTATGCCTAGCATGGTACATGGCCCACATTAATTCAGCCCTGTGTTTGTGTGTGTGTGTGTGTGTGTGTGTGTGTGGATGAGATTGTGTGTGTCGGTGTCCACACACACTAATATTTACTGCTGCAGAGCATAGCACAGACATCTCTGTCCCTGAACTTGTGTGTGTCTGTTCCATGTATTCCAGAGTAGTGAAAAAGATGATTCATTCTCCGTTTCTCCTTTTCTTTGAAATGTGGAGAGATAGAGGAGAGGGGCGGGGGAGGATGGGAGGATGGGATGGAAGGAGGGAAGGAGGGAGCACTGACAGGGGAAAAAAAGATGAGAAGAAGAATGGAAGAATAGGAGAAAAGGAGAAAGAGCACAGTGAGAAAAAAGGCATAGGCAGGAAAAGACAAGACTGGGACAGAGGAAAAGGAGGAAACGGGACTATAGTACACACCACTGTGTGTGTGTGTGTGTGTGTGTGTGTGTGTGTGTGTGTTATGCTTCACACCGGAGTGTTATTTCAGAAGAGAATGGATGTTGCAGGCAGAGGTAATTACTGTTCTTTCACAAAGCAAGGGTCATTTTCACCTGTGTACAGTGACCACTGTGTGTGTGTGAGAGAGAGAGAGAAGAGAGAGAGAGAGAGAGAGAGAGAGAGAGAGAGAGAGAGAGACAGAGACAGAGAGAGAATGTGTGTCCACTGCAGACAGCTCGTTGTAACATTCCATCTGTGAGAGAGACGGGCAGCATGATGTCTGTGGCCTTTACATGGAGCCAAATGAATCTCATGAAACTTTCATGATGATTATGTCCCTCTAATGTCACACACTATATAATTATTCAGAGAGAGAAATTGAAAGAGAGAGAGGGGGATGGAAAGAGAGGGGAGGGATTGAGAGAGAGAGAGAGAGAGAGAGCCTGCCTGCAGTTCTGCTCATTACTCTACCCTCTACAGTACAGCACATCAGTAAAGTCAAGTTGACAATCTAACGTCCAGATTAGGAGTGAAGGTGCCATTTTACTGGAGGTTGTCTTTTATCAAAACTGCCACAGGTTGTTTAGCCCCAGTCAGTTCTGAATAAAAAATACTCTTGTAGCATGCAGAGGGCCCAGCCAGAGCCCCAGACAGGTTGCATGCAGAGGGCCCTGCCAGAGCCCAGCCAGAGCCCAGCCAGAGCCCAGCCAGAGCCCCAGACAGGTTGCATGCAGAGGGCCCAGCCAGAGCCCAGCCAGAGCCCAGCCAGAGCCCAGCCAGAGCCCAGCCAGAGCCCAGCCAGAGCCCAGCCAGAGCCCAGCCAGAGCCCAGCCAGAGCCCAGCCAGAGCCCCAGACAGGTTGCATGCAGAGGGCCCTGCCAGAGCCCAGCCAGAGCCCCAGACAGGCTGCATGCAGAGGGCCCTGCCAGAGCCCAGCCAGAGCCCCAGACAGGCTGCATGCAGAGGGCCCAGCCAGAGCCCCAGACAGGTTGCATGCAGAGGGCCCAGCCAGAGCCCAGCCAGAGCCCCAGACAGGCTGCATGCAGAGGGCCCAGCCAGAGCCCCAGACAGGCTGCATGCAGAGGGCCCAGCCAGAGCCCAGCCAGAGCCCCAGACAGGCTGCATGCAGAGGGCCCTGCCAGAGCCCAGCCAGAGCCCAGCCAGAGCCCAGCCAGAGCCCCAGACAGGCTGCATGCAGAGGGCCCAGCCAGAGCCCAGCCAGAGCCCCAGACAGGTTGCATGCAGAGGGCCCTGCCAGAGCCCAGCCAGAGCCCCAGACAGGCTGCATGCAGAGGGCCCAGCCAGAGCCCCAGACAGGCTGCATGCAGAGGGCCCAGCCAGAGCCCCAGACAGGCTGCATGCAGAGGGCCCAGCCAGAGCCCCAGACAGGTTGCATGCAGAGGGCCCAGCCAGAGCCCCAGACAGGTTGCATGCAGAGGGCCCAGCCAGAGCCCAGCCAGAGCCCAGCCAGAGCCCAGCCAGAGCCCCAGACAGGTTGCATGCAGAGGGCCCAGCCAGAGCCCCAGACAGGCTGCATGCAGAGGGCCCTGCCAGAGCCCAGCCAGAGCCCCAGACAGGCTGCATGCAGAGGGCCCTGCCAGAGCCCAGCCAGAGCCCAGCCAGAGCCCAGCCAGAGCCCCAGACAGGCTGCATGCAGAGGGCCCAGCCAGAGCCCCAGACAGGTTGCATGCAGAGGGCCCAGCCAGAGCCCCAGACAGGCTGCATGCAGAGGGCCCAGCCAGAGCCCAGCCAGAGCCCAGCCAGAGCCCCAGACAGGTTGCATGCAGAGGGCCCAGCCAGAGCCCCAGACAGGTTGCATGCAGAGGGCCCTGCCAGAGCCCAGCCAGAGCCCCAGACAGGTTGCATGCAGAGGGCCCAGCCAGAGCCCCAGACAGGTTGCATGCAGAGGGCCCAGCCAGAGCCCCAGACAGGTTGCATGCAGAGGGCCCAGCCAGAGCCCCAGACAGGCTGCATGCAGAGGGCCCTGCCAGAGCCCAGCCAGAGCCCCAGACAGGCTGCATGCAGAGGGCCCAGCCAGAGCCCCAGACAGGCTGCATGCAGAGGGCCCAGCCAGAGCCCAGCCAGAGCCCCAGACAGGCTGCATGCAGAGGGCCCTGCCAGAAGAGCCCAGCCAGAGCCCAGCCAGAGCCCAGCCAGAGCCCCAGACAGGTTGCATGCAGAGGGCCCAGCCAGAGCCCAGCCAGAGCCCCAGACAGGCTGCATGCAGAGGGCCCTGCCAGAGCCCAGCCAGAGCCCAGCCAGAGCCGGACAACTCCAGTGCATCTCTCTTTCCAGTGATCTGACTGTCTATAGAAATGTACAGTATGTAAAACAAGAAAACATAAAAAAAATATATATATATTTACTATTTATTTGGAGAGGGCATCTTAGAAATCTCTTCTATGTGTTCTCGCAGTCGTGGGTTTGGATTGTTTTTGCCTGATGGACATGAGACATTGGACAGTGAGAAACTCACAGTCCAGTCGACCACCTGACAGACAGCTATCGCTAAATTGTTCTCTGCATAAAGTCATTATATTGATGCTGATGTTAAATTATTTAGTTTGCAGGACTTCACTGTGCAATGGGAGAAAACTTCAAAAGAGGTTGTAATTTATTGAGGTTGAATGTGTGTTTAAAAAAATTATATGTGGTGACATTTTGACAAAAAAGTCATGTAAATATGAAAGTATATATATGCATACATTGGATAATGTATTTTTCTATAACATGCTTTGTTTTGGATTTGTTTTAAATGTGTTTCTGTGCTTTGTACATTTGAGTCAAAAAGCTGTTTTACATTTTCCATTAAAAATGGATTTATCAAAATCTGAGAATGCATTTTGTTTTTCTGTTTTGATTTTAAAGAATACATTCTGGAATCTCTGTCTTTTGACTGTATACCCAATTCCATTTCCAGATGCTCCTTTCTACTCCACTTTTTAAGCAGTTGAAAGAATAGCTATGACTGATGTAATCAGAATATATTTTAAGTGTGGTTCTTGAAATCTGAACAGTGTAGTGTTGTAGCACAAAAGCAAGTTTGATATGGAATTTAAACATTGTTCAATACTGCCACCTAGTGATATTAAAAATAAACACATTTGCTACATACCAAACCTTTCACATCATTGTAAGAAATCTCAAAAATATGGTCTCCCTATGTACTTTTTATAAAACAAATAAAAAACATAGGGAAATCATACGTTCCCATCTGGTCCTTACTGGTCCTTCATTGGGT
This sequence comes from Alosa alosa, assembly GCF_017589495.1. NCBI lineage: Eukaryota > Metazoa > Chordata > Actinopteri > Clupeiformes > Clupeidae > Alosa > Alosa alosa. The sequence continues at coordinate 8,384,136 of NC_063206.1, read as the reverse complement.
TGCAGAATTATATTTGAGAAATGAATCGGGGAGAAACAGTGAAGTTCACCAGAAGTCTGACTTCTGGTATTGATTTTATTGATGGTTCTTGTCAATCATTCACACGGTCAGTCGCCTGCTGCTGTGTCTTGCCATCCGAAACCTCCTCCTGGGGACGGAGCTTTTGTGATTCTCTGTGGCACTCCAGAATCGGGCTGCCCACTCGGCCTCCTCCTTCCTGTCTCCAGCGTCTGGCCTCAACACTCTCTCCTTTTCTCCTTTTTCATTAAGTCCTGAAGCTAAACATAATGGGGGAGCATTTCATTAAATTCACTGCTGAACCAAATGTGAGCTCACTTTTTACGTAGCCCACTTATCACTCCAAGCTCAAGTTGGTTCTGGTGACGTAAGGCTACTTCTTACATCCAATGTGAGCAGATGTCTTCTACTCACCCAAAGTCAAGTCCACTTTATCCAGGAGACTGCCAAGTACGGCTTTCACATCATCGCCCCTCTGTTCATTTCTTTCCTGTTCTTCTAACTGTTTGTCCAAGAATGTGTCCAGATCATTCAGAATAGATATGACATCTTCAGGGATCTCAATGGGCATGAATCCCTCTTCGTAAGCCATGTTATCCAGTCCAGTTTTGCCGTGTTTGACCTGCTTCAGCTCCTTTATTAGGAGCTTTTGTAGTTTGTTTTTGGTCATCTTTTTGTTTTTGTTTTTAGTCTCATCCACATCCTCATCAATGTTAACTCCCAAAACCTCCAGTTCTCTTTTTACTTCCTCCAGTCCATATTTTTTGACACGTTTTTTTAATTGTTTTACCTTCATCCTGCCATGCTGCCAGGCAGCAGGCTAAGAACCAGCAGAACCACATTAAAATAAGATAGCCAAAAATCACAGTTCGAACATCAAATGATCAAAAAATCTGAAACCAGCCAACTTTTACATAAGCTCAAGAAAGAGTGATCAAAATGCCAGTTTACCCTGTGCTATGTTCTATGGCATCATGATGTTGCCTAGCCACCTTTGTGATCCTAAACGGAATGGTTTGATGCAAAAATATTGTTACCAGTTAAATGCATCTAATCATTAAATGGAAACTGATTGTCTCTCTTGACTCTTTTGATTATGGTTAAATGATTTAGTAGACACTTTTGGTTACATGATTTAGCAGACACTTTTGTCCAAATCGACTTACAAATTAAAACAATACAATTAAATAGTTAAACATGAACTGTGAACAGTTTTAAAATGTTGGTAAGACTACATTAAGGAAAATAGCAATAATTAACAATGTCAATGCAATATCAATGATCAACAGCCTAATGAAAATAAACAGATATTAAGAATAATAACAATATAATTTATTTATATAGCACTTTTCAAGCACAGTCATAATTATGACCACCGTTAGCATAGCGGTCATATAGGGATTCCCCCCCACACCCCATCATCAACTTCCTGAATTTTTGGTTAACGATTCCCTGGACACTGAAACACCGTGGCACATGAAACTTGGTGGGCATGTAGCCCCATTAGACTTTAATGTGAAAATGTAGTTTGGTCCCCGGGGCCCACTCTCTGCGCACCACCCCCCGCACTGGTTTAAATCTTCAGTTGAAATGTTCTGAACTGCACCAAATTTCATGTGTATGGTTAACCTGACATCCTCTGGAGGTATGCCAAGTTGCGTGGAATTCCGTTCATGGGGGACCATGACAATTGGTGCCAGACAATTGTGTCAGACAGTGGATAAAGGGTGGTCTGCACACTGCAATTGCTCCAAAAATATGAACTTTATTACTTTAAAAGCATAGCAATGTTTCGATCACCCTGGATCTTCGTCAGGGATATGGGTGACAGGAAGAGTGTGGCCTAGATCACATGACCATACATTCAACACCCGCCTACGCAGGGCACCCAAGGGTGCCAATCACCATGACTGACAGGCAGCTCGGCCTGTGTCAGTGGTACAAAGTACAAAAAACATTGCCAATTTTGACATGGGGTACATGCATAGTATCAATAGGCCTAGGCCTATATGCAAACTCTTAAGGTCCATGACAAAAACAGATAGAAAGAAAAGAAAAATGAAATAAATACATGTTTATTCCAACCGCATAAACACATACATATACCAAGTGGGCTAATCATCATACAAACGAACTAAGAACCAGCAAAACCACCCACTGGATTCTTTTCATCATTAAGCCTTATACTGCTCCTATGTTCAGCAATATAAGCAATATGTGTTTTGAGCAACATCTTGTCTTTCAAATATAGGCTAGAGCACAAGGACATTTAATCATGTAGATGAATTTTTTTGTATTGCACGTTATGACTTCCTTTATTTTGTATGCCTTTCCTGTATATGGATGGTTAAAGGTGGTTAAAGATGGTTAAAATCTGGTAGGGCTGTCTGAAGGAAAGGTCTTTTAGTGTAGGGTCTGAGCTAAGGATAGGCCAGTGCATTAAGTGACTGTACACCAATCGGCCTGTAGATGGTGGTATTGAGCGAAAGGTTGCCAGTAGAGAATGACTACTAGGGCTGTCACTTTACGTTCGAAAATCGATTGCACAATCGATTGGACCAAACAACACAAGTTTCGAAAACTAAAATAGGGAATTGATTTTAACCAAATATGTACACTATTAATTTTAAACGAATTAAACAAATAGAAAATAAAAAATAGATGTAACAAAATTTTACAAACAAGAATATAAAAAGAATTCGCACCAGTGAAAAAGAAAATTCACCAATTTTACGTTTCTGAAACAGCTGTTTCAATCAGCTGCTGTGCTGCTCGTGTTTTGCCAAAAATGGAGGACAACGCGATCAACCTGTGCGACATGAGAGAGACTAGTGATAGGCCCTAATAACTTGAGGAGTTCGATGTGGAAGTACTTCGGATTTTTGGTATATCAAACTATGGAGAAGAAACTGTGCAAACTGTGCAATCGAGTTCTACGTAGGCGAAATTTGTTTGACATTTCGAATCGTAAACATAGCTACGTTGAAGCCTGATGTAATGGCAGTATACTCAGCTTATTGTTTTTCGAGAATGTTGCACTCCTGTTTGTCATTGTGCATGAAACTTCACGCCAATAAATCATCAGAAATATTGCTGGCTTGCGTCTACAAGCGCCCTCTTTACGTTCGTCCTAATGCCTGTTATTTTTTTTGTGGATTGGCCTATATTTGGCGTTGAAAATGGAAACGTCTTTAGACGCACACACATATGCATGCACACACACACATACAGTACACACACACACACACACACACATAGATACACACGTACACACTCGCAGGCACGCACACAGGCACACACATAAACACACACACACACACAGATACACACTCGCAGGCACGTACACACACTCACGCACGCACACAGGCACACAACACACACTCGTACGCACACACACACAAGCACAAACACACACGTACGCTCACACACACACACTCACATGAAGACACACACACACACACGCACACAACACACACTCGTACGCACACACACACTCACATAAACACACACACACAAGCACAAACACACACGTACGCTCACACACACACACTCACATGAAGACACACACACACACACACATACACACAGTACATACACACGCACAAGCACACACAGACAGGCACGCCCTCTAGCATAAACCCTCCACATATCCCCACACACACGCTCACAAGTGAACACACACAGACACAGAAGCACACATATACAGTACACAAAAGCAGACACACACACATGCACACACTCATTTAAGATGGAGACAAATTGACTAGCGTGGTTTATTTTTGCGAAGAGAATGTGCAGAACTGAGCGGTGGTCATACTTTGTACCGATATGCGGTATATCTAGTTAGAGATATGATCCATGAGTGTTCAAATCTGGTATTATCATGTTTGCTTAAGATATGATTCTTTACTTTAAGATATAAGACCACTTTATTGACCACTTACAGTTTTTCTGATTGCTTAAGCACATTTTTTGTAACTATTTTTGTATTTTGCTATTTTTGCAAAACTCTACACACAAATAAGAAAACCTTTCACCAAATCAGCAAAACATTGTAGTTCTATTGCAAAAGCTAATAAACCTTGCTTAACTCTTCACACCTTCTTAAAAATGGTATTTTCATATCAAACAGTTAACACAACCCATCACATTAATTAGCACACAATATGCCAACTACACACTGATGGTATGAATAAAAGACACATCTGGCTTCTGCTTTCTCTGTGCACAAGGTAGGCTATGTCAGTTTGAGGTCATACTTGTCATAGTTCTGTAAACATACAGGGATCCAAACATCAAGTATTGGTATTTATTTACACACATCAAAACAAACACAAGTGTGTTTTTCCAAGTCAAAACACACAATAGTAATTTCACTGAGACAAAAAAAAAATCAGTCTACATCATGTTGTCTCCCTGGGTCCAGCCACAAAATGTCATGTGCATCACATGCAATGTCCTGTACTCCAAGGCACCGGGAAAAATATCTTCTGGAATGCCGTATCCAGGCCTGACATAATGCCTGGTCAATATCCCCACAAAAGGGCTATGTGTTGATGGGGATGACGGTAGACCTTCCAGCGCCAGGCAGAGAAGAACTCTTCAATTGGATTCAAGAATGGAGAGTATGGGGGGAGGTTGAGTACAGTGAAGAGCAGGTATTCTGTAAACCAGTTCGGACCAAAGCAGCCCTATGGAAACTAACACTGTCCCATATGATGTATCTGGTCTGCTCTGGTCTCTGAACATTAGTGAGCATGTCATGTAAGGTATCCAGGAATGTAATGATGTGTGCAGTGTTATATGGGCCAAGGGTTGCATGATAGGGAACAACATTGTCCTGGGACTTTGATTATGGCACGGTGTCCAGTAATGTTCCTGCCACGTCTCCTTGTTTTAGTGAAGTTACTGTAAAACCTGCCTCATCCACAAAAAGCTGCTCATGACCCATGGCATCTGCCTCTAGCTCCATCACTCTCTGGACAAGACAAAACAGATGCAGCACTGCAGGCCCATGCACAGCACTACAGTATGGACTTCCAGATTCAGTACCAATGATACTATAGCTTACCTGCAAATTGTCATATCGCAGTTGTTTTACACGTTCACTGTTTCTTTCAAAAGGGACTCTGTAGATTTGTTTCATTCGGATTCTGTTGTGGGCAAGCACACGACATAAAACAGAAATGCTCACATTGTATATGTTTTGGAAGGTGGTGTCATCCTCAATTATGTGCTGCTGTATTTCTCGTAGCTTTATGGAATTATTTGCAATAAGCACACAATCTGCCAATTACACACTGATGGTGTGAATAAAAAACACATCTGGCTTTTGCTTTATCTGTGCACAAGGTAGACTATGTCAGTTTCAGGTCATACTTTTGTCATAGTTCTGTAAACATACAGGGATCCAAACTTCAAGTATTGGTGTTTATTTACACACATCAAAACAAACACAAGTGTGTCTTTCCAAGTCAAAACACAAAATAGCAATTTCACTGAGAAAAAAAAAATCCTGTCGTCTCTCTCAAAATTTCGTCTACATCACATGCAATGTCCTCTAGTCCAAGGCACCAGGGAAAATATATTCTGGAATGCCGTATCCAGGCCTGACATGATGCCTGGTCAATATCCCCACATGTAGACTGTTTTTTTTTTGCCTGTAAAAGGGCTATTTCTTCCTCTTCTTACCCTTCCTCTTCCCCCTCCTTGTCCTGCTCTTGCTCCTCCTTGTCCTCTCCCTCCTTGTCCCTCTCTCCCTTCCTCCTCGTCCTTTTCCTAGGCCTCCTCTAATTCCACTCTTCCCCTTCCTCTTCCCCCCTCCCTCCCTCCTTGCTCCTTTTGTCCTCTCCCTCTCGCTTTTTCACCTCTGCGTCCTCTTCCTCCTCCTCTTCCTCCTACTTCTTCACCTCCACGTCTTCTTTCTAGGCCTCCTCTAATTCTCACTCTTCTTACTCTTCCTGCTCCCTCCACTGTACTCCACACGGACAGCTTACTGCTTAGGCTGATTGCAAAGTGAACTAATTATCTAAAACAGTTTTCATGATGTGACAGTGTGCCAGACAGTTGGCAGAATAGTGTATATAATAGGCATACATGTGTATAGATTTGCTAGGAGTGTGTTGATCATTTGGAAATTGATTGTAAAGCAGTGAGTTGTGTTTACAGTTCTGCAAAAAGAGTGCTGTGCAGATTGTACCTACAGTTTTGCAAAGTGTATGTTACAAAATTGCAAACTGAGTGCAAAGCAATGTTTGTGCTTTTAGTTTTGCAAACTCAGTGAGTGGTTTTGCTATACAAATTAATAGTTTTAGAAATTGTACTAGAAGAATCACGGTTAGGGTTTAAGAATTCAGAAAAAAAAATTAAATTACAGTTTTTTCTGATTGATTAAGCACATTTTTTGTAACTATGGCTTTTTTTGCAAAACTCTACACACAAATAGGAAAACCTTTCACTCAATCAGCAAAACATTGTAGTTCTCTTGCAAAAGCTAACACACCTTGCTTAACTCTTCACACCTTCGTAAAAATGATGTTTTCGTATCAAAGTTTCGTATCATTACACAGAGGTCATTCAATGTGCTTTACATAAACAAAACCAAACAATAATAACAAGTAAAAGCATTGAATGGCAATATAGTCAAAGAATAGTTAAAAGGTAAAGATCATAATAAAAAGAAAACATAAAACATAATGTAAAATAATTTAAAAATAAAGAATAATTAGTAAGCAAAAAACAAAGGCAAAAGTAGTAAAAAAGTAATAAAAGACAAAGTAGAATAATTATCAAGGCAGATTCAGAATTTGTAACTCGGCACAGTTAGCAGAAAGCATCTGAGAACAGTTTGGTCTTAAGTCTAGATTTAAAACTGGCTACAGTTGGGGCCTTTTTGATGTAATCCGAAAGTTGGTTCCACAGCTGAGCCGCATAGCAGCTAAAAGCTGCTTCACCATGTTTAGTTCTAACAGTAGGTTTTACAGTACTAGCAGGTTTTTCACCTGGGACCTGAGAGGACGAGAAGGTGTGTACTGCTGAAGCATGTCTGACAGGTATTTAGGTCCTGCTCCATTTACTGATTTATAAACAAGCAATAGTGCTTTAAAGTCAATTCTGTGACTTACTGGAAGCCAGTGCAAGGACTTAAGAATTTTGTTAGTTTTGTTAGAATCCTAGCTGCTACATTTTGTATCACCTGAAGCTCTTTAATAGTCTTTTTAGGAAGGCCTGTGAACAGTCCATTGCAATAATCAACCCTGCTTGAGATAAATGCATGAATGAGTTTTTCCTAAGTCATATTTTGACATCAGCCCTCTGAGTTTGGCAATATTTTTGAGGTGGTAAAAAGCTGATTTAGTTACAGTATCATTTTCATGTGGCTGTTGAAATTTAGATCACTGTCAATTAATACACCAAGATTTTTAACTGTATCCTTTGCCTTCAACCCTTTTGTGTCAAGGAGAGTGGCAACCCTAAGTCTTTCTTCCTTTTTACCAAATATAATTACTTCAGTTTTTTTCTTTGTTCAGCTAAAGAAAATTTTGAGACATCCAGGTGTTGATTTGTTCTATACACTGACACATAGATTCAAGAGGACCATAGTCGTTTGGTGACAGGGCTTTGTGTGTCATCTGCATAGCTATGATATGAAATCAAGTTATTTTGGATGATTTGTCCAAGTGGGAGCATATAGAGGTTGAATAATAGTGGCCCCAAGATCGACCCCTGGGGAACACCACAGGTCAAGGACGTTGGTGTTGAGGTACAGTTTCCGATGGCAACAAAGAAGCTCCTTTCTTGTAGATATGATTTTAGCCAGCTGATAACTATGCCTGTAAATCCAACCCAGTGTTCTAGTCTGTGTAGTAAAATATTGTGATCAACAGTGTCAAATGCTGCACTAAGGTCCAGTAGCACTAGGACTGATGTTTTACCTGAATCTGTGTTGAGGCGTATGTCATTGAAAACTTTAATGAGAGCTGTTTCAGTGCTGTGATTTGCCCGAAAACCAGACTGAAAGTAATCAAAATACCCATTTGATGTTAGGAAGGTGGTAAATTGATTAAAGACTACTTTTTCAATAATTTTGACAATAAAAGGTAGATTGGATATGGGCCTGTAATTGTTTAGCATGGAGGCATCTAGGTTATTCTTCTTGAGACGTGGCTTTACAACAGCTGTTTTCAGTGACTTAGGAAAAGTGCCAGACAGCAGTGATACATTTACAATTTGAAGGACATCCGCCGCTATGAGATGAAAAACAGTTTTGAAGAAATTGGTAGGCAGAGTGTCTAAGACACATGTGGAAGAGCTGAGATTCTGTACCGTTTTTTCAAGTGTTTAGTCTATCAAGCTGCACTCTGACATCAAGTTTAGTTTCCCTCTGTTTGTTGCTGGAAGTTCAGGTTGGTAATTGAGCAGATATGTTGAGTCTGATTTTGTCAATTTTACATTTAAAAAAAGATGAAAACTCATTGAATTTATTAGCTGAGAGAAGTTCAGGCGCTAATTGTAAGGGGGGATTTGTTAATTTATCAACAGTTGAAAATAGAATATGAGTGTTATTTGAACTTCTATTGATAATGTAAAAAGGACTGTCTTGCTTTGCATATTTCAGAGTTATATGTGCGGAGCATCTCTTTATGGATTTCATAGTGGATCTGAAGTTTGTATTTACGCCATTTTCTTTGTCTTCCTACACTCTCTTTTTAGAAGTTTAACTGCTGGATTTTGCCTCCATGGTGCTTTCTGTTTGTCCTTAACTTTCTTGAATTGTAATGGAGCAATGTCATCCATAATGTTTGCCATTTTTGCATTAAAGTGATCAAATAAGTCTTCTACAGAGTCTGACAGTTGACTTGACTTTAGTGAAAGTGCTTGCTCAAAGAGAGCACTTGTATGATCATTTATGATTCTCCTTTTTGCAATAATAGCTGTGTTTTGAGTGTGTGGGGACATAGACACATCAAAGAACACGCAGAAATGATCAGATAAGGCCAGGTCTTTAACAGCTGTAGAGACATCGAGACCCTTTGTGATAACAAGGTCAAGGGTATGGCCGAAAGAGTGTGTTGCATGCTGTGTTAGGGAGAAACTATCGATTAGTTCAATGAATTCCTTGGCGTAATTGTTTTCAGGATTATCCACATGTAAGTTTAGATCCCCTGATATAATACAGTCAAACTCTATATGACCAAAGACCGTGGATTTCATAAACATGAAACTCGAAGGACCACGCCTTGTTATGCAATGTGGAAGGAGAGGGAGATGCGCTAAATACAGGGAATGATGTATCAACCCTTATCAATGTGTGACAGATGTAAATTATATTTACTTTTAAAATATTTTAATCGGTAACCAATCAGCATTTAGAAATACCATAGAAGAAGTGTGGAGTAGATCTGCACCGGAAGTTGGAGGGAGAAGGGGGAAGATACGTGGAGAGAGAGAAAAGCCATAACGTGAATGGCTGCGATAGGAAGATATAATTAAGAAGAACGTGTTAATGTTCAGTATTAGTAAAGTTTAAGTGAGTAGCGCAAAGTTCTGTTTGCCTCCTGGCTTTTGGAGTGTGTAAGCTTACGTGCGAGTGTGAGGCTCAGTGCACCTGCCGAGGGAAGGAGAGTTAAACTATCGTTTGCGATTTGGCTAGCTGATATTGGGCTCCCCACGCTGCTAAGTTCACCGGTTCCCCTGCCAACCACAGACTGCTCCACGACGTCAGCGGCCGGGTGAAAGTTAAAGTGACAACGTGAGGTGAAGTAACCTATTTTTGTGTCATTTGCCAGCAACTATATTGCGAGTGGACTTTCATTTTTGTTTATTTTTGCTACCGTGGAATAGCTCCTGCTAGAACTGAAACGAAGGATTTTTGCTATTTGTTTTGCTACTTTGTTAACGGCTACAGACTGTGTAAAGAAGAGGAAGTTAATCTAATAATTTTTGTTAAACCATACAGACTGAATTACAAGGAGCTCATTTGAACACTTTCGTTTTGAATTGGGTATTTTGGACTGAGACATTTTATGCCCAAAGCAGTACATTGATTATTGTAACACGTTATCTTTGTTATTATGGCAAATGTTATTGTACAATTTTGCTAATAACTGTTAGTAGGCTACTTCAAGGTTGAATAGTATATTCTGACATTTGTGACATTGAACTGAAGGGTTCCATATTGAATTCATTGAACATTAAGAATAGCATTATTTGAGCCCTCGGCATCTAAAGGTTGGCCAACCATTTTGTGTGTTATACATTTGTCAAGAGTGAGGGGTAAACTCATTGATTGTTTTGATTGACAAAATATTTTATTTCATTGTATTTTATCTCATATCTTTCTACAAGTGCGATAGTATAATAAACCAGCACTTATTTTCTAATTTTCAAATACTGTTTCCGCTGGGGAGTTCTTAATTTTGATTTCAGGTAATCGTCTCTGGAGTAGGGGCGTCTCATTCTCTGCTGTCAGAATAGTGTAGTTTGGGGACAACACAGGGTAAGTGACACTTAACAAACCCACACTTATGAACGTGTTATGCTCTTTAGGTCATCACTGTGACACTGAAATCCTGAAGCCTAAACTATTCTATTCATCTAGTGAAAGCAGCATAGGTCTGAGGCGAATTGACTTGGGGGTTAGGGACACAGATCTTGTAATTTCCAGTCATCCGGGAACAGGCGTAACCCTTACTACTATGGGATGTAGATTCCGTCCGCTACATATTGGCGTCACGAACAGGATTAAATCCTTAACATTGAAACATTGTAGTTTATTGGCTATTTCATAATGGACATGGAAGAGTTACAAAAGCAGTTTCAAGATCTTCAAACAACGGTTGCAGAGCAGACAGCCCGGCTAGGGGAACAGGCAGCACTCCTTGATCAAGCTAGGCAGGATCAGAGAGAGGCGTTGTCGATGGCAAAGACCGTTATTGAACAACAAAACAAAACTCCAGCAGCCTTGTATATTCCAAGGGAAAGAAAATGTTCTGATTTCACCGGCAGTCCGTCCCAGGGTGAACCATGTGTAGAGGAGTGGATAGTGTCCATGAAATCCTGCTTTAAGATTTCCAGGGTCCCTGAGGAAGATAAGATTGAGTTGCTAAGACAGCACCTCAAGGGTGAGGCAAAGCTGACCGTCAAGTTTATGTTGAGGGAAGACACTACAGACGTACAGAAGGTCTTTGAGGTGCTTGAGAAGACATATGGAGACAAGGTCCCCATTGGTACCCGTCTTAAAGAGTTTTATGATAGGAAGCAATTGCTTGGTGAGAAGATACGTGCGTATGCCTATGATCTGCAGGAAAAGCTGCGTAGACTGAAACGGCGAGACCCGGAGCGCATTCGAGATTCTGAAAAAATGCTAAAAGAACAGTTTGTGCTCGGCCTCCGAGATGATTTCTTACGCCGTGAAATGAAGAGACAAGAAAAACAACAACCGGCTGAGACTTTCCTCGACCTTATGCATGCTGCCATTATATGGTCTGAGGAGGAAGAGGCCCCTGCAGCTGGTGCGGCCAAGGGTCCAGTGCGAGGAGCTGTTCATTCTACAGTTGCTGAAGAAGCATCTTCCCCACTGACACTTAATTCGCTCCATGCAGCTATTCAAAGTCTTGCTACCCGCCAAGAGGAGCTCTTCAAAATGGTTCATGGCATGGAGCAGGCTACAACGCCTAGTAGATCTAGCAGGCCACCACTAAGGGATGGTGAAGGAAGACTTGTTTGCTACACCTGCAACCGACCAGGTCACACAAGCCGCACTACGCAATCAGGCCAAGCAAGGTGAACATAGAGTGAAGATGGCGGCCCTTACTACAACAGAAGTGGGCCAGGTCGAGGATATTATACAAAACCCCGGTGCCTCGACTTCTGCTGACATCAAGACAGTGTCTCAAACAAATGGGAGAGGTTCAGTGTGTTCTTCTAGTAGTGCTTTCGGTGATTGCTTCACAATTGATGTTTTGATAGATGGGGTGAAGACCAGTTGCCTTCTTGACACTGGTTCTGAGGTTACCACCATCCCTGAAAGCTATTTCAGGGAACACTTTGGAAAAACAGAATCTTCGCTGTCGCCAGCTAAATGGGTTTGCCTCACGGCAGCTAATGGCATTGAAATTCCAGTTGTTGGGTGCCTCGAAGCAGACATTGAGTGTATGGGTAAGGTGTTGAGAGGTCGATGTGTTTTCGTGCTGAAAGACAGTTGCAGTAGTGCAAAGGAAAGGAAGGCAGTGCCTGGTATTTTGGGTATGAATGTGGTAGGAGAGCTTAAAGGCCTTTTCACTGATTTCAAAGGTATCAAGAAATTGGACCGAGGTACAGCCAAGACAGGGGAGGCTAGTCTTAGTCGTGTACTGGCCACTATTGAAGAGGGTGAAAGGTGTGTGGGCCCAAGCGGTTGGATTGGATATGTAAAGGTGGCAGGGAAACGAGCCGTTACCATTCCTCCTTTCAGCGAAAAAAGTAATTGAGGGGCGCTGTAGGATACCCCCTAAGGTAAAGTGTAAGGTGCTGGTTGAGGCCTCTACCAGGATGAGTCTCCCTCGTGGTCTACTAGTGGCAAATGTCCTAGCTCAAGCTGCTGAAGGGAAAGTACCAGTACGCCTACTCAATTCAAGTGAGAAGTCCATCACATTGTTCCCGAGATCCAGAGTGGCAGAGCTGAGTAAACCAGATGAAATTGTACCAAGGGAAGTAGTGACTGTGGAGGAGGTGGAGGGAGGAGTCTATGTGAGGGAGATTAGACACGGAAGTGTCCAGTCGACAGAGGGAACTGGACCACTCTCTGTGCCGGTGCAGGCCAATCTCCAAGGGCTGACGCCACCTCAGGTGCTGAAGTTAAACAACCTATTGGAAAAACATCAAGATGTCTTCTCCCAACATAACAGTGACTTTGGATACACCACCACTGTGACTCATCATATCCAGACTGGAGATGCAAGACCAATCAAGCAGAGGCATCGACGTGTTCCGCCACATATCTTTCAAGAGTTCAAGAAACATGTGCAGGACCTTGTGGCACAAGGGGTTCTCAAAGGAAAGCTGCAGCCCATGGGCCTCCCCTGCTGTGATTGTCATCAAACGAGACAAGTCGGTACGATTCTGCTGTGATTATCGAAAATTGAATAGTGTGACGTTGAAGGATGCTTACCCTTTGCCGAGGGTGGAAGAGTCGTTAGATGCCCTTGGTAAAGCAAAGCTCTTTTCATCCCTTGATTTGACAGCAGGCTATTTCCAAGTAGCAGTTCATGAAGATGATCAGGAGAAGACTGCCGTCACTACGCCATTTGGCCTATATCAGTGGACTCGGATGCCATTTGGCCTATAAACGCCCGCCTCATTTCAAACGGCTTATGGAAGTGGTGTTGGGTGATTTAGCATTTGATGTCCTACTGATATACCTTGATGATGTGTTAGTGTTTTCTAGTGACTTTGATAGCCACTGTGAGAAAACTAGATCTTGTGTTCAGTCGCCTTAAGGAACATGGGCTTAAGCTGAAGCCGAGCAAGTGTTTCTTACTGAAGACGGAGGTTAAATTCTTGGGCCATATTGTGTCAGCAGCAGGTGTTCAGGTAGATATGGAGAAGGTTAAAGCGCTCCAAGATTGGCCTACTCCTAAGAATGTGAAAGATGTACGGCAGGTTGTTGGATTTATGTCATACTACAGGCGATTTGTCCCAAATTTTGCTCAGTTGGCTAAGCCGTTGCATTCATTAATGGGAAAGATAAAGAGGGGAAAGGGAGAACATCCTGTCCCTTTTGTTTGGAGCGGAGAATGTCAGGGGGCTTTTGATAATCTAAGGGGATGTCTTATGTCTTCTCCAGTACTTGCATACCCAGACTTTTCGCTTCCCTTCACCCTTACTACGGATGGAAGTTTACTTGGATTGGGAGCGGTGCTCAGTCAGCGGCAAGATGGGGTAGCATTTGCTAGTCGGGGCCTCAGGGGTTCAGAGCGAAATGACAAACATTATAGTGCATTTAAGCTCGAGCTACTAGCCCTTAAATGGGCAGCTACGGAAAAATTTCGGGATCTCTTAATGTATTCCAAGTTCACTGTCGTGACCGATCATAACCCGCTTCGGTATCTGGAGACTGCTAACCTTGGTGCAGTAGAGCAGAGGTGGGTCGCTCAGCTAGCGGAGTATGATTTTGATGTGCATTATAAGCCAGGAAGGGAGAACACGAATGCAGACGTACTGTCCCGGATTCCCCAGACACAGGAGCCAGAGGTTGCTGACAACGACAAAGACTTCCTGGTCATACAGGCTGATGAGGTACGTGCCTGTCTATGGCCTGGACAAGAGGTGGGCACAAGAGGGCCTGATGTGCATGCTGCCTCTCAAGCTGCCGTCACAGCAAAAGTTTATGGACATAGCTGGGAAGAGCTCCAGCAACTCCAGGCCGATGATCCTAGCGTGGGCCCACTGGCAATTGCGGTAAAAAGAAATGCCCGTCTCAATAGGCACCAACTACAGGAAATGCCACCTGCACTGAAAAGGTTATCTTCTCAATGGGAACGGTTGAAGATACGCTATGGTGTGTTATTCCGTTGCTTGTGTGACCCGAGGGATGGAGAAGAGGTGCACCAGCTGGTGTTACCGGAGTGTCTGCAGAAACATGTGTTCAGTATGGAGCATGAGCACGGAGGTCACTTCAGTGACAGAAGCACACTTGCACGAATGAGACGGAGTTACTACTGGCCTTCGATGAGCAAGGATGTCCAGGGCTGGGTAAAGCAATGTAAACGCTGTGCATTAGCTAAGGATGTCTTTCCAAAAATCCGAGCCCCAATGACATGCACCAATGTGACCACACCATTAGAGGTGTTAGCCATGGACTACACCTTCCTGGAGAGGTCGGTGGGAGGCTTTGAGAATGTTTTAGTTTTAACTGACATGTTCACGCGTTTTACCATTGCTGTCCCGACTAAAGATCAGTCTGCAAAGACTACTGCCAGGGCCATTGTTAGACACTGGTTCGTGTATTATGGCTGCCCAGCCAGGCTTCACTCAGACCAAGGGCGCAACTTTGAAGCAAGCGTCATCAAAGAACTCTGTCGCATTTATGGCATCTCCAAAAGTCGCACCAGCCCGTATCACCCCCAGGGCAATGCTCAATGCGAGCGATTTAATAGGACGATGCACGATATGCTTAGAACTTTGCCATCAGAGAAAAAAGCCAACTGGAAGGAGTATCTCCCCGAACTAGTGATGGCTTACAATAGTCACGTTCATTCCTCGACTGGATACTCCCCTTTCTATCTCCTCTTTGGAAGAGACGCTAGGTTGCCCCAGGATGTGTTGGGGGGAAAGGACTTGGAGCAGGGTGATGTTGATAACCTTGATAATTGGGTGTTTGACCACCATGAGAGGCTGAAGGTGGCGGCAGAGGCAGCCAGAACTGCCGCTCAGGATTCCTCTTGGCGGCGCAAGCGGCTCTATGACCGGACGTCCCGTGCTGCACTTGTCAGGCCAGGTGACCGGGTGCTGCTGAGGAACCACCGACCAAGAGGAAGGAACAAGATTCAGGACAAATGGGAATCAGGGGCTTATCTAGTTGTCAAGCAGAATCAGCCTGACTTGCCGGTGTTCACAGTCAAGCCAGAAGCTGGGGGTCCTTCCAAAGTAGTGCATCGTGATCAAATGAAACATTGCACCTTTCAAACACCAGTTAGAGAGAATATTGCACCCAGGCACAAAAGGGTTGAATGTCATTCAGACACTGAACCTGTAGATTTAGTGTACATTCCTCACACACTTCAGGACATACCAACACCGGATGAGGGTACGGGAGGTAGTCTGGGGGAATTACAGGATGTAGGGCAGGAAGCAGTTTATGATGCTAGTGGGGGAGAGGGGTCCGCACCTGGGGATTTACCTGGGGACTTATCTGGGGAAGCAGATGACTCAGGGTCAGATAATGAAATTGACAGACCGAGACGCCCACAGAGAAGCACTAGGGGTCAAATACCAGTGAGGTATCGTGAGGGATATGTTATGAAGTGAAATACTTTTTTTTTTTTTGGCCTTATTGATTTGAGACTTTACGTTTGTTTTGTCTGAAAGCATACAGTAACTGAAATGTGTGTGAGAAAAAATGCTTATTTAGACCCAATGTAATCCCTACATTTCTGCTGTATTGATTGACTGAATTCTGTTCTATTCTTGTAGAGTCCCTGGTGCCGGTGGAGAAGTCTCTGGTATGGCAGGGTTTGAAGGGGGGGAATGTGACAGATGTAAATTATATTTACTTTTAAAATATTTTAATCGGTAACCAATCAGCATTTAGAAATACCATAGAAGAAGTGTGGAGTAGATCTGCACCGGAAGTTGGAGGAGAAGGGGAAGATACGTGGAGAGAGAGAAAAAGCGTAACGGTGAATGGCTGCGATAGGAAGATATAATTAAGAAGAACGGTGTTAATGTTCAGTATTAGTAAAGTTTAAGTGAGTAGCGCAAAGTTCTGTTTGCCTCCTGGCTTTTGGAGTGTGTAAGCTTACGCGCGAAAGTGTGAGGCTCAGTGCACCTGCCGAGGGAAGGAGAGTTAAACTATCGCTTGCGATTTGGCTAGCTGATATTGGGCTCCCCACGCTGCTAAGTTCACCGGTTCCCTGCCAACCACAGACTGCTCCACGACGTCAGCGGCCGGGTGAAAGTTAAAGTGACAACGTGAGGTGAAGTAACCTATTTTTGTGTCATTTGCCAGCAACTATATTGCGAGTGGACTTTCATTTTTGTTTATTTTTGCTACCGTGGAATAGCTCCTGCTAGAACTGAAACGAAGGATTTTTGCTATTTGTTTTGCTACTTTGTTAACGGCTACAGACTGTGTAAAGAAGAGGAAGTTAATCTAATAATTTTTGTTAAACCATACAGACTGAATTACAAGGAGCTCATTTGAACACTTTCGTTTTGAATTGGGTATTTTGGACTGAGACATTTTATGCCCAAAGCAGTACATTGATTATTGTAACACGTTATCTTTGTTATTATGGCAAATGTTATTGTACAATTTTGCTAATTACTGTTAGTAGGCTACTTCAAGGTTGAATAGTATATTCTGACATTTGTGACATTGAAC
Source organism: Alosa alosa (assembly GCF_017589495.1). NCBI lineage: Eukaryota > Metazoa > Chordata > Actinopteri > Clupeiformes > Clupeidae > Alosa > Alosa alosa. The sequence continues at coordinate 8,367,035 of NC_063206.1, read as the reverse complement.
TGAAGGGTTCCATATTGAATTCCTTGAACATTAAGAATAGCATTATTTGAGCGCTCGGCATCTAAAGGTTGGCCAACCATTTTGTGTGTTATACATTTGTCAAGAGTGAGGGGTAAACTCATTGATTGTTTTGATTGACAAAATATTTTATTTCATTGTATTTTATCTCATATCTTTCTACAAGTGCGATAGTATAATAAACCAGCACTTATTTTCTAATTTTCAAATACTGTTTCCGCTGGGGAGTTCTTAATTTTGATTTCAGGTAATCGCCTCTGGAGTAGGGCGCCTCATTCTCTGCTGTCAGAATAGTGTAGTTTGGGGACAACACACAGGTAAGTGACACTTAACAAACCCACACTTATGAACGTGTTATGCTCTTTTTAGTCATCACTGTGACACTGAAATCCTGAAGCCTAAACTATTCTATTCATCTAGTGAAAGCAGCATAGGTCTGAGGCTAATTGACTTGGGGGTTAGGGGACACAGATCTTGTAATTTCCAGTCATCCAGGGAACAGGCGAACCCTTACTATGCGGATGTAGATTCCGTCCCGCTACATAGCCTCTAACACACAGCCCTTGTGTGTCATCTGAGTGATCCTCCGTCCTCGCTGGAGTAGAGAGAAACGTTATGCTACCCCACCCCTTTCTACTTTTTTATTATCGACAGTATGTGTAATTAACATGATATGGAAATTAACAATAAAAAACGAAATTCGCTAAAGAAATTATAGGCCTGTAATGTTATGGGTTCTTAATAAAATGACTTGTTATTTCTCAGTTGGTGTCTTTATTTACATCCTTGCATGGTTATCTCGTTACACTTGTTCTGCTATTCCCATGTAAAGCTTAATCTCTCTAGTAACCAAACATCGCCAACTAGTGGTCATAATGTAAATACCATTACATCCTCCTCTCTGAGGTTAATAAAAAAAACAATAATAATAGGCCCAAGGCCATATCAAGACTAGACTTGAAGCCACACCTAAACCCATTAAACACAGTAAGGGCTACCACACCTGAAGCTTTTCTTAAAGGTAAACAAGGTAAACAATTAATCCCTTCTTTCAGATAACAGGTTTTAGAAAGTAACTTTAATTGACTGTACTGTGTAAATTAACTGTACTATTTCTCTTCAGGTAACGGTGGTAATGAACGGTAGGTAATAAGATAAGTAACAGATATGCAACAGTAGCTATACACAGGATATCCTCTTATTTCAGGAAACCAAGGTAAGTAACGGTTGTTTGTTTTCTTTTTCCAATGTTACAATAACCTTTACTAAGACCATTTTCAGGTTAAGCAACACTCAGATATGTAAACCACAAATACTCTCACAAGTCCATCATCACTCTTGATCTTCTAGCTTCTGCTAGATTTACGGCAGACAGGTGTCCCTGTCTCTGATGTTGGTGTCTGATGTTCTGTGGGCTGCACAACCTGGTGTGCGGCCAGGAGGGTTTGTCACTTCTGCGCAGACTGCTTTTTTGAAATGTCTCGAGTCCTGAGCAGGCATTTGGCGGTTCCTCCGAATACCTGTCCATCCTCCGTTCTGACTGTGCGTGACCACTGCCCCACCTCTTTTTAGCACCACTGCTTTTCGGTTCCATGTGTGGGGCTCTTCGATTCTGACGCCGAGTTCTGAGAGAGGTTTGAGACTCCTGGCCGCCTTGTCATGGTGCTTCTTCTGTGCCCACTTCAGCTGCATGTGCTTTTGTGAGTACTCTGTTTTTTTTTTCTTTCTTGGCATGTGTGGAAGTGTGTTATGAAGTTTTCAGTGCATGAGGAGCTCTGAGGGTGATGCTCCACATCCCAGAGGAGAAGACCGATAGGTCAACAGTGCAAGGTAAGGGTCTGATTTTGTCTCTGCAGCCTTTTTAGAAGTCTTTTACGATTTCCACTTTTCTCTGCCTTACCATTCGCCTTTGATAGAGAGGGCTCGATGTAGTGTGTTGGAACCCGTTCTCTCTGCAAACATTTTAAACTCTTGGCTGCTGTACTGGCGGACCATTGTCACTTTGGACTACCTGGGGAATGCCATGTCTGGCAAATATGCTTTTCATGCGAGTTATAACAGCACTGGCAGATGTGCTGTTCAGTTGTGCTATTTCAGGATAGTTTGAGTGATAATCAATCACTAAGAGGAAGTCTTGTCCATTTACATGAAAGAGATCTGTTCCAACTTTTTGCCATGGCTCAGTCGGCATTTCTGGGATCAGCATTGGCTCTTTGGCTTGCTTGTATCTGTGTCTTTGGCATGTATCACACTTACTAATCAGGGTCTCAATGTCTCTGTTTATACCTGGCCAGTAGACCGCTTCCTGTGCTCTTGCTCTGCATTTTTCTATGCCAAGGTGCCCCTCATGGATTCTGTTGAGGATATCTTTCCGCATAGATGATGGGATGATGATCCGATTTTGTCTTAGCAATAGGCCGATTGCCACACTCAGTTCTGCCCTGATGGAATAGTATTGTGGGAGTGTGCCTTTTGTCCACCCTTTTTTTAGTTTTTCTGCCACTGCCTGCAGTGTCTCATCTTGTTCAGTTTCCTGTGCAATATTCTTGAGCACCATGTCTGACACTGGAAGAGAAGAGACAATTAAGTTTACATGCCTTTCAAGCTCTTTTGACGATTTTGTTTGTGCCTTTATTGATTGTGCAGCTGCTTGGGGTGGTGCAGGTGCTCGAGACATCAGCTGGTGCAGGTGCATCAGCCAGGACTATGTATTTTCCTGGCGTGTAGATTAGAGCCATATCATATCTTTGTAACCTCAACATCATATGTTGAATCCTGGGAGACATGTCATTCAGGTTCTTTTTGTGAAATGAGATGTGAAATGAGATGAGTGGTTGATCTGTTTCTGATGTGAAAGTAGGCAGCCCATATATGTATCCATGAAACTTCTCGTGATCCAAACACTAACCCTAGAGTCTCTTTCTCAATTTGGGCATACCTCGTTTCCGTCTCCGTCATTGATCTTGATGCATACGCCACTGGTCTCCAGTGGCAGTCGTTGTCAGCCTGGAGCAGCACTGCCTAACCGCCTTTAGATGCATCTGTGGAGACTTTTTTGTTTTACGAGAGGGATCAAAGAAGGTAAGCACTGGTTCTCTGGTAAGTGTCTCTTTGAGCGTTTCCCATTCTTTGTTGTGTCTGTCAGTCCACTCAAACCCTCTGTCTTTTTGCAGCAGACCTCTGATTGCCACTGTTTTTGCGGATAGATTTGGAATAAACTTCCCTAAAAAGTTCACCATTCCCATGGCTCGCAGTACCCCCTTCTTGTCAATAGGAGCAGGCATGTCAAGAATAGCCTGTACTTTGGAGTGGTCCGGCTCTACTCCTTCTCCGGACAGCTCGTCACCTAAGAAAGTGATCTCTGTGACCCCGAACTGACATTTGCTTTCGTTCAGTTTCAGACCACTCAACTCAATCCTTTTCAGGAGCTTCAGCAGCCTTTCATTATGTACTGCTAGTGTTGAGCCCCATATTATTATATCATCGAGGTACACACGGGTGCCCTCTAGCCCCTCTATGATTGCTTCCATCGCTCTATGAAAAATTTCGGGGGCCGATTTTATTCCAAATGGTAATCTAAGAAATCTGTATCTGCCAAAAGGTGTGTTGAATGTGCAGTACTTGCTACTCTCAGAGTCCAGTTTCAGTTGCCAGAAACCATGCGATGCATCTAGTTTGCTAAAATATCTTGCCCCTGCCATTTCACTTGTGATCTCTTCCCTTTTTGGTATCTGGTAATGCTCTCGTTTAATGTTGTCATTGAGATCTTTGGGGTCTAGGCACACACTTAACTCACCATTGGGTTTTTTTACGCATGTGATGGAGTTCACCCAGTCTGTCGGCTCCTCGATGGGCCAAATTACTCCCAGATCCATCATTCTGTCCAGCTCTTTTTTTAGACTGCCTCTGAGCGGTGCTGGTACTCTCCGCGGTGCATGTATAACTGGCTTGGCATCATTTTTAAGTTGGATCTTGTATGTGAAAGGCAATGTTCCATGGCCCTTGAACATTTCTGGAAACCTGTGCACCATCTCATTTACAGAGTCATTTTCTGTATTAGTGTCCGACACCTTTTCACTGTTGAGCTGGTAGACTCTCTTGACCAGCTCCAGGTCCTCACATGCTCTGTCTCCAAGCAACGATTCGTGGTCATCAGGAACCACTACGAACATGAGGTTTTGTGTCTTGCCATTCACATGCATTTTAAGCCAGCACACCCCCTTGGTTTCAATTTGCTGTCCATTATATGTTTTCAGTGGGACAGTGCGTTTCTGTATGTTTGGCCTCTCTTTAAGTGCTTTAATGTCCTTTACACTGATCAGGTTGGCTTTTGCCCCTGTGTCTAGTCTGAACAACACCACTTTAACTTTGCCCCATTAACTAACAGATGTGCCACCCATTTATCTGTCTGCACTGCATTGACTGGCCGGCCCGTCTCCTTTATTTCACTGCTCCCCTCAGTAACTCTGTACACAAACTCTGGATCACTCTGTGAATCACTGTCCTCATCTGTTTCATTCACTACATGAACTTTGTGTTCCTTCTCCCTTGAAAGACACATTCTAGCATAGTGATTTTGTCCATGACACCTGGAGCAGGTTTTTCCGAATGCTGGGCACTGTCTGGCCTTGTGCTGGCCTCCACAACGTTTGCAGGTAAATTTCTTGTCTCTGAATTCTTTGTCTCTGCTCTTCTCTGCTCTCTCTTTGTTCCTTGTGTCTCTCCTGTCCTTCCCGCCCACTTTCCCTTTGAAAGAAATTATGCCCTACGTCACCATGCATTTGAGCAGGCTGCTGGGCTAGTCCTTTGTCAGCAACATCAAAAGTTTCAGCGTGCTGCTTAACTAGCTCCCTCGCCTGGCATATTTTCACTGCCTTCTCTAGATTCAGGTCCGCCTCACCCAACAGCTTTTCCCTCACTTTCCTGTCACAGACCCCGAACACAATTTGATCACGAATCAATAAATCAGTCAATGTATTGAAATTACTGGTGCTAGCTTTTAGCTTGAGGTCCGTGAGGAAGCTGTCGAACACCTCTCCTTCACGTTGCATTCGTGATCTAAAAACATACCTCTCGTTCTTTTTAGCAAGACAATGTTCTTTTTGAACATTGTCAAACTTTTTGAGAACTGCATCTAGCTTGTTCTTGTCTTCTGCAGGGTCAAAAGTGAACGTGTTATACACCTCTATTGCTTCGGTCCCTGCAATAGTTAGTAACAGTGCTACTTTCCTCTTGTTAGCCGTCTCCGACACACCGATAGCTGCAAGGTACAGCTCAAACTGCTGTTTAAACGTCCTCCATTTGACGTCGAGGTTGCCGGTCCCATGGTGGCTTTATTGTTTCCATTCCTGGTACCATGTAATGTTATGGGTTCTTAATAAAATTACTTTTGTTATTTCTCAGTTGGTGTCTTTATTTACATCCTTGCATGGTTATCTCGTTACACTTGTTCTGCTATTCCCAGGTAAAGCTTAATCTCTCTAGTAACCAAACATCGCCAACTAGTGGTCATAATGTAAATACCATTACAAGGCCTAATTAAGTTTTCAATCAATTAAGTTATGTCAAAGTGTAATATACTCAGACAAAGATTGCTTGATTGTGTTAAGTGCACTAATCATTTTTTTTTCACAATGGTCAAAGACACAAAACATAGTTGAGTGTGCAAACAAGATTGAAAATGAATATTTCCTTCGCAGGAACTTCCTTGTAGTACTCGTGCTACCTGTCTTCAGATAATGTTCATTGGCATTGTTCTAATTAACGACAAAGAGTGAATAAATTTAACTAGACAAATAAATACAAAAAAAATTAACAGAACATAAAATTATGAACATTACATAAAACAAACAAAAACATGATGCCAGTCCTAGCTCTATAGGCCTCAAATAAACAAGCAATGCAATGACAACCCTTAGCAAAAAGGAATTTATGGAAGTGCACTGTTGATCTACTAATTTTGAACTAAATAGCTTACTTTTTGTGTACTAATCAGAGATACACTAAATTGATTTATACTTGGCTTATACTGATAAGCATAAATATAGGTTTGTATATCTAGCCTATACTTGGTACTTATACTTAAATATACTTAATATACTTATACTGATGAAAAAGTCTAGGTATATTTACTTACTTGTAGCCAGAGACTGAAGTATATTATAATGAACTAAAATTGTGCTAGAAGTTTAACTAGTATCTTTACTAGTACTATTATAAACTGAAAAGTGGGACAAGTGGGTCCGAAGAAGTAATAAAATAGTATGTTTACAAGTATACCTCAAGCACCTTTTTACTAATGAACTTACTACATAAAGTAAACTTGGGGATTATACTTCAGCTGCACTTAAGTTTACTTGAAAATTAACATTAAGTACACTTTTTTTGGTAAGGGAAAAACAATGGGTTGTCCCATTATTATCCTGCGTATTATACCTCTACACTCCTATGGTAAATACCATGTCACTCACAGTTTCCCAGATTTGTTCCGATTATTTGTGAAAAGGAAAAAGTCAAGCAGAGCCTTTTGAAATATTGATCAACACCAGGGCTTTCTTCCTGTAAAGGCTGGGTTTCTTTTTATCCTTAATTGCACAATATGTACAAATCCATTGTTCTCAGAGTAGAATAGCTCAGACCTGTCCTCTGGCCACTCCCCTTGAGGGTTTATAAGGCATCGCTGGCCCTGGAGTTGAGTACAAGCTACCCAGACAGAAGAGTCACAGTGACAACCCATCTTAACTACTGTAGGTCATAGGGAAGGTAAGTGTGAACTTTTTTTCAGACTACAAGCACAATAGTTTCAAAAGTTAAGTCAAAAGTGGAGTTTCTGTATTAAATTAGAATGTATAAGTATATTCTAATTGCATAAAAAGTACTGCACATTTTATTTAAGGGTGTTTTGAAGAAATCTTCACATTTCTAAAATTTATTTTCAGATTTCTTTTGAAGGATGCAGACGTTTTTTATTGCAAGCATCCTTTTCACAGCCTGTTGTGCTGTTCCTCGAGGTAAGGTGGAAAAAAGAAGCTACTTGTTTTACCAAATGTTTGACAATTATTGATATCAAGCTTGACATACAGTTGTGTGCAGAATAACAAGTGTGTTTTTAAACATTTAATAAAGCTCAAAATCCTTAGAATAGCTGTTAATTCCATAATATCAATGCATTGGGAACACTGCACATTCAATTTCAAATCAAAACATGACCAAAATTGATCAAGTTTGTGATTTACAGAAAGTGAAGAAAAAGTAATGTTAGGCTGTTCAAAGAAATAGCATTGTTTGCATTTTTCTAAGGATTAGCTTTATTCAGTTTTTTAAAACACACTGCTATTACTGTATTCTGCACACAACGGTATACTGTACCTTAATATTTCTTGCAATCAAGGTCATAAATTATCATAATACTTTGAGGGGGACATAACCCCAATATTCAAAAATGCTCAAAATGCTAAATAATCACTTGTTACAACCTGGAAAATGGCATGCTGAAATGTTGAATATCTGACAGAAAAGGAGTGTAGAGGTGAGATGATAAAAACACTGACTTGACTTGCACAATAATCCTCTCTTGAGCCATCGCACATCGCTGTATGTGAAAGTTGTACAACACCATGGAATTATGAAATACCAACGGAAAAAAAGCAGATGTACAGATTGGTCATTATTTCTGAGAAATTATGCACTGCCTTCTATGCACTTCCTCTCCTATAGCTCTCGCGATCGGAAACACATGGTCAGAGACGCAAAGTTTAAGGTTTTATGTTTATGGGCATGATTTTGTGATCAGAGACCGGGTGCACTTTTCAAAGGCGTAGTTCCTCTGTTTCTTAATCAGTCATGGGTGTGTTTTGGGCGTAACATCCTTTAAACCAATGAGAGTGACACCTGTCATTCCCTTTAAAAAGCAAGCAGCACAACTTCAAACAGTGCACCAGTATTTTGATGGTGTTAAATGCCACACCCCTGGGCGCAAGGTTTAATAAAATAAACATTCATCACTTTATTGGATGAAAGATAAGAATAAGGCCCCAGCTGTGGCGCAACTGGCTGGGGCACCTGCACTGTATGCCGGCTGACCGGGTTCGATTCCGCCCGTGGTCCTTTCCGGATCCCACCCTGACTCTCTCTCCCACTCCTGTCATTCTCTACTGTCCTGTCACATTAAAGACATAAAAAGCCCAAAAATATATATAAAAAAAAAAAAAGAAAGATAAGAATAAGCCTTACGTTGTGCTTTCCGCCAGGTGTACGATAGGGCCCTATATATGTAAGGGATAATGTATAGAACGCCGGTCATTATTGGGAAAATAAGTCCCGACAGGGCGAACCGGTCTTGTTTCGCCCTGAAGGGACTTATTTTCCCATAATGACCGGCGTTCTATACATTATCCCGCTTAATATACGGCTACTTGCCAAAACGAAAAAAATAAACTCCACGATATGTCTCTTTACACTTATTTGTTACCGTTTCGTCGTGGCTTTTGCTGAGAAACAAATAGTTCACAACACACGCTGAACTTGAATCAAACATTCTTTAGAACACAGCTGATCAACTGTCTGCTTTCACTTTTGAATGAAGTTCCAATGTAAGAAGTGACCGGAATACTTGCGCAGTGATATGATCAGCAGCACATAACCTGTTGCCATTGACAGAGGTAATTATATGTTTGCAGTGGTAATTACATGAATTTATTTTACCGTAGAACGTTGGGAAATCCCATTCAAGCCAATGGAGCGTTCTACTAGCATTGTGAAGAGCCGTATAATAAGCATTAATATAGCCACACAAAGGCATACCCAGAAAGCACAATATCTGGACTTATTTTCTTATTTCTATACCTGGCTTCTACCATTGTTCCCTTGAACAAGGCACTTAACCCAGAGATGCTACGGGGCCAATGGCCCTTGAAATATAATTGACACACATGTAAGTTTGGGATAAAAGCGTCTGTTAAATTAATAAATGTAAATAAATGTAATCTGTTCAACCCTCAATAGCATAAGATAAGATAGACTGGCACATAAAAATGAGAAACTGTATTATTAGACGTTATTGTTTAAAAGAAAACATAAACTTATGTTGACTCCATGGCTACAGCTCATGACTCAATGTTGACTCCATGGTTACGGCTTTGCTTGCAATACATGTATTCTTATAATAAAACACCTGATCAGATGACTATGTCCTTCTCACTGTTATCCAAACAGATCTGTCAGGTAAAATGTTTACGTTTCCTGTGGAGTCCAATGTTGCTCGTGTCAGACTCCCGCCATCAAGAAATAACTTCACCTCTGTGACCGTCTGCCTCAGGTTGGTCTTGGTGCTTGGTGTATATTGACAGGATACGCAGTCTTCTTTTCTCTATATTTCATATACTCCATACCATGTAACCTATATTGTCTCTTATCAAGTTGCCCCTCATGCTAGATTGGATCCAACAGTACACTACAAAATCCATCCATACCTACATGAAACAATGGCATTGTTTTTCTTTTACAGGTTCTTTACCGACCTTACTCGATCCTACTCTCTTTTTTCTACTGCATCCACCGCCAATAACAATGACTTCCTAATCTTCAAAACCGCAAACAAAGGTCGTTTTGAAGTGCACACACGTGGCGCAAACTCTCAATTTAATGGCCTACCAGATGAGCCGAACACCTGGTACTCCATCTGCAGCACCTGGGATTCCAACTCCGGACTGGCTCAGGTCTGGATCAATGGGAACTCAAGTACCAGGAAGGTCGGATTCAAGGGAAATCTGGATGGAAAGCCAAGCATAGTACTGGGACAAGAGCAGGACTCGGTGGATGGAGGGTTTGCTGCAGCCCAGTCATTTGTAGGGATGATCACTGATGTCCATATGTGGGACTATGTCCTTTCTGCTTGTGAGATTCAGCGGTTTGCTAGTGACCTGAACTTCACCCCTGGTGATGTCATCAACTGGAGAGCCCTTGATTTCAACATCGTTGGGGATGTTGTAATTGAGGACAGTCAGACATATGGTTGTTTTCATAATCAGTAATGATAAATAAATGGGTAAACAAATCTATGTCAAGTTTTTTTTTTAAATATATATATATATATATATATATATATATATATATATATCTGTACCTCTTTCAAAAATGTATCTGACAAAAACATTCTTAGAAATGTGGAAACATAGGGCTGACCCCAAGTAGATAGCGCAGCAGGCGGCTACAAAACTATAAGTGCGGAATTTAGACTGTTTGTGCCTCTTAAAGGACAAGTTTGGTATTTTACACTTAAAGCCCTGTTTTCAGATAGTTTATGATTAAATAGAACGTTTAAGATTGAAATTTGGACACATGCTGCTGTCCTGAGAATTTTCGGTTTCTGTGGTAGCACCTCCACAACGCTACATAGGAACAATCTTTTTAAAATGCAAACTTTCGTTTACAAAGACTCGAAACTCCCCGAGTGGTCAAGGGTGTTCACTGATATGCTCACACAAAAATCGCTGCAAAAGATTCTTTCCAACAGGTTTTATCGTAGTTTTTGTCCAACTCCATTGACTTGTATTGGATGTGCTGTGAGGTATGGTATTACTCCGCCGCCAGAAACGGCTATGGGGTTGTTTGTATTCTTTCTGTAGTCTTACGCAGTCGCGGTATCGTACGCTACTACGCTATCCAAATTATTGTCACGTCCATGGCTAATGCTAAAATGTCTTGTAACTTGCACGATGTGAATGATGGCCTATGTGAATCATTACGTTTTCATCATTAAAGTTCCACAGCCAAAAAAATAGTAAACGTACAAAATCATGTAGCCAAATTATTCATGTAGGCTAGGGTTAGTGTTAGGCTTATGATGTGAACAGGACTGCCTTTGTCTGTTCAGCCAGCCACTGTTTTTTTCTGGGCTTGAAACTATATTTCATTGTTTGATTGTGCGCCCCGTGTATGTGACGGAATCTAGCCTGTCTGCGTCACGACTGTCTTGTCAGTGGAGGCCAGCCAAGTCATAGTTTTATCTTTGTAATATTTGTCTGTTTCTGTTTGTGTCTGTTTAATGTCTGTCTGCATTTGTTCTCATGTTGTCTTGGCTTAGGGCAGTGTGCAATATTCCCTATAGAAGCAGTGATTTGTTTGCAGTGTCTATTTGAGTATGGTGTCTGAAACCTAGTGTAACCTTATCAGTGTATGTTTGTGCACTGTCCATATTGTGTGAAGTGTTTAGTGAGTATAAAGCACCCTGTTGGTCACACAGTAATTGTGAAGAAACAGTATAAATCCAGTGTTTGGACTTTAGGAAGCGGTCGAAGGAAACAAAGATATGTGACTGTCTGTACAAACACTGAATTTACACTTTCTTCCCAGTTACTGAGTCAAAGTCTAAAATCTGCCCCCGTAGCCGCCTGGCTGCACTAACCGCTAGTTGGATAACTTTGAGTTATAGCACTGTTTTTTTTTTTTTTTTTTTTTTTTCTCCCTATGGTGACCTCGACAGGAGCCTCGTGTACAAATTTTGCATGCACAAAAATGTTGCGAACGCCACCATTCACGCTCACGGTCGAATATTTTTAAGCATAGATATTAGAAAGCTAGATAACACATCGTTTGTCAAGTTCTATTGGGTGGCATACGTGAACGCACCCGCCATATTGCTGGGGGCAAACACCTTACTTTGTCTATGGGCAACACTTGCAATCAGAGACACCTGTCTGATTTCCAGTCAGTCACATGTTTCTCCCTTGGCCTCCAGTGATTGTTGCCCCCATCATGATGACGGCGCTATTTACATATGTTTTGCAGCCCAATGCGGTATCTAGCTTTCTAACATCTATGCTATTAAGAGGGTTCATATCATTTGTCCATGCTCCTTTCCTTCCTTTCTTCAGAAATAGATGCCCGATAAGTGCCCGAAAAGTGTTACAATATGGCCGCCGAGTGAAGGGACTTGCCTAAAAGGACTTTGGTCCTGCTCACTCACGCATCATTTTCAAGAGACATCAATTACTGATGTGGCGCATCACCTTCTAGGCTAAAATAAACAGACACACAAATTGCAGAGAATATGAACTTACACCAAAGCCTAAAAGTCATATGAACATGGACTCTTCCTACTTATTGAACCTGATAAATATTTTATAGTTCTCGAGACATGAATGAATAGGCATGCACTTAAAAAAAAAAAAAAAAAAACAATGTGAAGGAGGTATGGGACGGAATGAAGACCATCACTGGCCTGAGGAAGAGTAGCAGCTCTGTGGAGGGAGATCTGGACAGGGCGAACCAGTTGAACCCAGGGGGTCAGGATTTGAAGGGTTAGCTTCAGCCACTTAGCATGGCATTTGGCCACCGACATTTTTGAAAACATGGCGTTACATGGTTGCAACTTCCGGCACCAGTTTTTACATGCTGATTGGTAGATGACAGCTCATGCACGAGTTTAGTGTTGGGCACGAGCGTCCTCGCGCGTCCATGTTGGGTTGAATTTTTGGAAGACGACAAATAAAACAACTACTTGGATCAAGCTACTGATACTTGACTTAATGCCTACATAGTTTAGGCTGTATTACCGGACTTTGTGGTAAATAAAAGAAAAATGTTAATGTTGTCATATTAGGCTATTATTTGTCAGATATGCGGGTGCCAATTACCTTAAAGTAACTGACTATGACCATACACTTTGGCAGATGCATAGCAATGACCTATATCCAATTATTAGCCTACTCATTGCGTTGTGTATTAAGACTATTTTAAAACGCACAGGCTGTAGTTCTGTAGAACGCAACGTCTGGATCATGTAACCTATGTCTCCAAGTGATTTAAAATGAAACAAATGTCAATGACTTATTTCGTTTGCTTTCTTGTAACATTGACATGATTAGGCTATGCATTTGATTTAAAAGTTCAGGCTGCCAGTCGAGGCAAAAGCCAAATGTCCAACAACAGTTGCAGACTCTATGCCTGCTCGAACCACAATACCCGAGGGATATGCGCTTCTATCGGAAGTTTAACTTGCGTTGGCTTGGAAGTTAAACTAGGCTTAACAAGCTGCAAATTCACACTGGGTGCAGCAAAAATCCCAGCTATCCACACGTTTCCTACATACCATGTCTACTTAATTAATAGTCATTTTCGTTGGATAGCCTATTGCGTCATACAACCTATCCAAATATAGTATTTAGGGACCATTATTTGTGAAGTCTAAAGTGACACAATATTTATTTGCATAGTTTATTATCACATACTTCAGAAACAGGGCAAACTTTACCACCATTCCCAAAATGTTATCCCAACCAATTAAATGAATTTGCGCTTATAACGAGGTGAAGCACGCTCGTGAACAACTTCTTTTCCTCTGAGGGAATGTCCAATCTTCATCAACGACATACTGTTGTACCTTACGTTGTCTCCGTCTGTAACGTGGTATCTAATAGGCTAATTCTAGCTGGTGCCGGAAACGAACACCCATGAAACGCCATTTTCGTAAAGATGGCTGCGGTCAATTTCAAACTTTTTTGGCTGAAGTAGCTAGCCTAGCATAGGCCATTGAAATGAATGGGGGCGGGACTTAGTCACTCTCTCCAGTTATATATATAATACCTCCATGGTTGAACCACTTCTACAACAGGTTTGACTGCCCTGCTCCAGCTCCAACGGCAGTGGTCCTTCCACCACCACCACCCCCCACTGACTCGGACACTGCTCTTGCTTGTTGGCCTGCCCGATTCGCACCTCCCCCCAGCTTCATTATCACCTTGTGGGGGAGAAGTGGTTGGCTATCGTTTGAATTTGAACGATTCCAATTCCGATTTCTTATTTCGATTCCGGTTCCTGACGATTCTCGATTCCGATTTTTTTAAGAGGCAAGATCAAAAAAGGTTTAGGATATTTTAAATGAGCTAGCTAACCAATGGTCTTTCTCAGGGTATCTGCACATTTTCCAAGTGCAAATTTAGAGACGTTTAAGACCTTTTCAAGACATCTAAATGAAACTTAAGACTTTACCACAGCAAAAAGATAAACATGACTGTTTATGCAATAGTTTTTTTTTCCTACTAATTTTAACCCCTACCCCATTTTGGATGTCTACAGAAGTTACCAAATATATTTTGGCGAAAGAAAAATAATTGTGTGTGAATTACCTTCAAAGCTATAAATGCCCAATTTTAGGGTCTGAGCTGCTTGCTTTTGAAGCTGGCTGTACATACTTGGTTTTGCTTACTGTTCTTCACCCGTGTCTGTAGTAGCCTAGGCTACTTGCCAAAAACATGTGCACTGGACTGGACTATTTACATATTTTAATAAGCCTACTTTATGTAATTTACTATGTGCATCTATTGTCCAATATGCAGCACAGCAAATTAAAGTTAATCCACTACTTTACATTTTGCATACCAGTTGTATCTAAACCAACCAAAGCTTGACTAAAACACTGTAAAACCATTGACTTGTTTTAAATTAATTAAGAGACAGAGCCTCTGATGCTCTTCAAGACTGCTTTGACACAACAGACTGGGAAATGTTTAAGCAGGCAGCCACTTACAACAACCAGATAGACATAGAGGAGTATACAGACACTGTAACCTCTTACATCACCAAGTGCATTGATGATGTGACCCACACAAAAGACATAGCTACAGAGCTGGGGATGAAGCTGGCATGAGAACAGCGAGAGCCAACCTGTCCCGTGGCATCAAGGAAGCAAAAAAGGAATACACTCACAAGATAACCACCCACTTCAAAGACAGCAGGAACGCAAAAAGCCTATGGCAGGGCATTCAGGCCATCACGGACTACAAGCCCGCGCCACAGAGCTGTGAGAGCAACATCCCTCTGCTCAACAATCTCAACTGCTTCTTTGCTCGCTTTGAAGCACAAAACAGCACTTGCCCACAGAAGACCCCTCCCCCTCCACACGAGCAGCCCCTGTGCCAGTCCGCTGCTCTTCACCCTGCTGACGCATGACTGCACTGCAACCGACAGCAACAATTTGCTGACGACACAACTCTGGTTACAATACAGGTTGGAGGTTGACCTTCTGACCACGTGGTGCAGGGACAACAACCTCCTGCTGAACGTCAGCAAGACCAAGGAGATTGTTGTTGACTTCCGGAGAGGTCACACCCAACACCTGCCACTGACCATCGACGGTGCTGTGGTGGAGAGAGTGAGCAGCACCAAATTCCTGGGGGTGCACATCAGTGAAGACCTCTCCTGGACCACCAACACTGCATCACTGGCAAAGAAAGCTCAGTGCCGCCTGTACTTCCTGCGGAAACTCAGGCGAGCAAGTGCTCCACCAGTCATCATGACCACATTCTACCAAGAGCATCCTCTCCAGCTGTATCGCTGTGTGGGGCGGAAGCTGCACTGAATACAACAGGAAAGCCCTGCAGTGCATAGTGAACACAGTTGGAAGGATTATTGGTGCTTCACTCCCCTCCCTGAAGGACATTTACACCTCCCACCTCACCCGCAAGGCGACCACAATTGTGAGTGATGCAAGTCACCCCGCTCACAATTAGTTTGATCTACTGCCCTCTGGGAAGAGGTACAGAAGCCTGCACTCCCGCACCACCAGACTCACCAACAGCTTCATACACCAGGCTGTTAGGATGCTGAACTCTCTCCCCCCTCCAACCTCAGCTACATAACATCCTGGACTTTGGCCCCACAATGGCTGCCTTGCACTACTTCACTTGCACTACTCCACTTGTACTCCACTTGCTGCTCTTACATAACTTGCACCACTATGCCACTTGCATACTTAGGTCAAACAGAACTACCTCAGCCATTTATTGGCCTGACTTTTGCACTATTATATTGACTGTGCAATTGTGCATACAGTAGACAATTTCAACCCATATTTTGCTGCTCTTATTTCTTCATTGTATGTGCCTTCTTATTTTTACTTTTTATATTGTTTACTTGAATGTTATGTTTGTCTGTGGACCTAATTGGTAAATAATGTCTTGTCTCCACCGTGGGATAGTGGGAAACATAATTTCGATCTCTTTGTATGTCTTGACATGTGAAGAAATTGACAATAAAGCAGACTTTAACTCCTCGCATGATCCTGCTGAAAACTGCTGGTTTCATCTCAAGCACGCACGTATTATGAACGCACATTTTTTTTATGTAGCCAGTCGCCGACATTCAAAAAAATATGCGGTTATATTTCACAACTTTTGCGAAGTAGGCCTAGCCTACTGGGAAACGCTAGCAAGCTGCTGGCAGATATTTCAGGTAGGCTATTATAACTTAGAAAGATATTTTCTTCCCTAGGCTCCGGCCAGCAACACACGCTGGAAAGATGCAAACAGATCAACTTAACATATACAGTATTTCCTACTGATTACAAAGCACTGCACATAATTTGACCAGTAGTCTTCGCGTCCATAGTTTGTGAAACAATGCTGCGTCTGAGCAAAGATTTTAGATGCCCAGCGCAACTCCAAAAAGGAGAAAAAATGAGCGTCCGGCTTGAGGTTGCGCCGGACAGGGCTTTTAAAATCCATATGTCCGGCCTAAATTCGAACATATGGCCAACCTATCGCTAACTGGCTTACCAACTCTTTCTCCCGCTCATTCTACCGTAGGCTTCCTCATTCCACGTAGGCTACCTGTCTATCTCTCAGGCCTCAGCTACACCACGAAAACGTCAGGCATATTGTACATAGGCCTACTGTATTATTACCGTTTTCACACCTTTAACCAAACCCGTGAAAAACATCTTCACTTTGCAACCACTACACTTTTCGATGTCCTGAATTCAAGGTAAAGCATGAACAGCTTGAAACACATTTCTGTTAACACAGAATGACCATACATAACCTGCATCCCTTTTGCAACCCATACCATGTTTATTCTCATGCCATGTCTTCATAAACAAGATCTGTAAAGGACTCAAACCCATGGAGGAGGCCCCTTGGTGCAGGGAATCAGGAGAAAGAGACCTTACTAGCCAGCTCTATGGGTTGGGTTGCAGGATGGCAGTTTAGGTAAATGTAGAAGAAACAAAATAAACAAACCCATTGAGGAAATATGTAAATAAACAAAACTAACAGATTTTTGAAGTCCCTTCAAATTAACTACATGAAATATTAACTCCCCATTAAATGAACTAATCCCCACCTCCACCCACCCCCAAAGGTCTAAACGTAAACCTCCGTGTCAGACTGGCTTGTACATCACAATGAGAAGCATTCTGTACATCCATACACAGGGCCTGTCCACACGGAGACGCTTTTTAGGTTAAACACAGAGGTTTTGCTTCGTCTTGGCCATCGGTTCGTTCCGAACAGAAACGGAATTATAACGTTTCCGGTTATGAGTTCCACCAATAAATTGACGTTCCCGAACCGGTTAGAACAAAAAAATACTGTTCCCGGAACGGTTAATTTCGTTCCTGTCTGTTTAATGCTATAGAATTATGTCACATCTTTCTCATCCAGCTTAAACCAAATGTAATAATATTACAACTATTATCAAATAATAATAATTATATTAATAATAATAATTAAATAGGCCTACACTTATTTCAAATGTGTAGTTTATTGTTAAAAGATAAAATTTCCACACAAACGTAACCACATTAAGACACGTGGTTATGCCACTCGGGCAACAACAATTCCAACTGTCGGGGGGAAAGGCCATTTAGCCAAATGTTCGCTAGTCCATCATTAACGTGGAGTCGACAAATATAGCTATTGATATTGTGTTTGGAATGAGCGTTTTTATTAACGATGGATCGTAATTTACCCTTTTATTTAAGATGTGGAGTAGAGACTTTGTAATCCACCGCCATCTCTCCATTCAGTCAGCGAATGTTTGATGTGATGTCACACAGGAAGTGAACCTCAGCCGTCATGGTAACGTGCGCAGGAAAATAATTTTAGTTAATTAGGCAACGAAAACTTTGAGGAACGAAATAAAACCGGTATTAACCGGTTACCATTATTTTTAAATAAGTGTTCCTGTTCCAGATCATAAAAAATAATAACGTTTCCGGTTTCGTTTCTGTTCCCTGTAAAATACAAAAAGTTCCCGGTTTTTGTTTTCGTTCCTTGAACCGGTTCAAAGCCCTGGTCTTGGCCGAGCATCCAAACGAATCCTGTAAACGCACTGCCCGAAACCGCACTTTTCTGAAACCTGGTCCCAGAGTGGAAAAATCTGAAACCGTAGCCCGTTTGAATTCGTTTAGACAGCTTAAACCGCACATCCTGCTTTGCGTGATCGATGATGTCATTGCCACATCTCAGCTGCCCTGGACTTGCACTTATAGTATTGCCTAACAATACTAGTTTTCATACATGACATTACCTACGTAATGTACATGACTAGTTTTCATACATGACATTACCTAAGTTTAGGCTACATTCATTTGTGCGTAGTGCCAGTGTCATTCATTTATTTTACATGTCTTACATCATATATACATGCATTCACAGTCGAGTGAAATCAGATATAAGCATACAAAGACGCTTAGAACTTACGTTAAGCCGATGGTAGCACACTGAATGCAAATGCACGATTTGATGCAGGCAAACGTATTGACTGTTACTAACGAAGGTTTTATAGCAATATTATAAATGTGGCGACAGAATAGCCTAGAACTTGGGTAAGCCTTGCGTTTAGTAGCCTAATTGCGGTGATAGTCCGTGATTCACATTAGTTTTGGCTATCCTACAACCAAAGAAAGTAAAGGTGATTAGTAGGCCTACCTGCGTTAGCCAAATAAAGGACGGGACTGCACCCTTCACAAACCGTAAAATAAAGTTTATTAGTTTTACAGTTGACAGTTCACCATCAGTCCACACAAACAATTCTGGTTTCCTTGCACTAGCCATTTCGTCGTAGCCTATTCTGTCTGTTTGTAAAGCGCAAGTTTTGGTCAATTTCTGTAAAGAAACAGTGCCACCTTTAGGCCTGGGGTATGAACGTGTTGAGTCGTGTTGAGATGGATCCGTTTGGACGCAAATATTCTTGATACGGTTCCAGGGAAGACGGAGGAAAAAAAGATCGGTTTGGTACGTGTGGACTAGACCTCAGTGTACCGCGGCTGGCCTGAAATATTTGTGCACCTCCAAGCTCAATCAAGATTGCATTGAGGTAATCCAGTGGATGCCTGAAATTACATGCATCACATACAAAGACCAAAGTGTTACACAGAAACCACAGTGTTAGCCAATTAAAATCACTAACGACTTTCTACATCTGATTTGAGTAGAACCTGTTCTCTCTGATCCGTGGCAAAGGAGGGCACAAATATAATCCAAGCGCCATGGAGTTCACTGCAGCACTGAGGGGGCTGAGTGTGTCACAGATAATGCCAGCTCTGTCGAACACATCAAACTGTGAAGGAGATGACGAATTTCCCCTTCTGGCCTCCTCAGAAATGGTCCCTCACCTCACTGCTTCATCCCGCAGGACCACAATCCAGCCTCCCTCACCCCCCAGTCCAACCACACCACCCACAGAGGGGGCCACTATGGTGGAGGAGGTCATTGTGGAGGACCAGGTCATCTGACTATTTAAATAAACACACAAGTCATTGCATTTTACTTGCAAAAAATCATAACACAATAACTATAATACAAACGAAAATACAAACACAATACAGACATTGACAACTATATGCTCTTGCATTTTAATACTGCTTCCACTTACCTCCATAGACCATTGGTGACTGTATCCTAGAAGAAGGGCTACACTATGTTGCTGGCTGGTTGGTCAGGACCCTGCAGCAGGAACAAACCATCCAGGACTGCCATCACTGTGAAGTCCTGCTGCTGGGGTCCACGTGGCATGACCAGTTATGCATTCCCAGAGGAGCACCCGTTTCTGGAAGCAAAACGCTTCACTCCCAATGCAAACTTGTTCAGGCCTTCCACAAGGTTCTTCAATGCGATGAGGGTTCTTGAAGAGGCGTTTGGCAGAAACATTAACAACTTTTGGCCAAGGAGTGGAGTACGCCAGAATCCGGAGAAGACGCTGGAGGGGACAGAGGCCTTCAGTGAATTCTTTGTGGAACATCCAGAGCATGCCAGCTTGATAGAGGCAGTCTCCATCCGGAAGTTCACCATGTGCAGGCTGGGGCAGAAATCTGGATCCGGAACAGAGAGTTCTCTGTAACTAACTACACAAAGGTGGCAGAGAAAAAATGATCTGCTTTCACAAGTTGAAGCCATAATTTCTGTTTGTTGTTGTTGTTTGTTGGACATTATCAAAATAACAAAATATAAATAAAAACAAATACAATAATAACTAAACCTAAATGCAGACTTCTTCAAAGTTTGACTATTCTGCAATCATCAATAATCTTTCCATGTTTTTTCTTTATCTTTTTGGCTTTCCAATTAACTGCTTTGATAACATGATGGATAGTTGTTTATAGAACTTGGTGCACAATTTACTTTTAAAAGACACTTTTAAAGATCAACTGTTTCTGTAAGGGTGCTAACCATAGATAACCAAACCAAGACGGCGGATTCCTAAAGAAACGCAAGCACCCACACCATACGTTTATCTAAATTAGCTATGTACCAAAAATTACATTTTATCATGACTCAAAGAGCTGTAAACAGCTGTAAACAGTGTTGTAAGGCTGCGTGTACAAATCCACTTGGAGCTCCAGTGGAATTTTGAATTGCTGACGAGAATTCTCGGGCTAACCGTTGATGTGCTATGAGAAAGATCGGGAATAAGCACCCACCAGCCCAGCACTTAACTCCGAGTGTGGTAAACAAAATCGGATATTTCAGGCAGTATAAGCCCCGATAAGAACCAAACTAGATTTTGTACAAATCTACACACCTATGGCTACTGAAAATGTAAGGTTCATTTAGCAAAATGTTATTTTGAAGTATTAAAAAAACATTGTCGAACGAAATGGTTGGTAATTAGCACGTTTACGATAATAGTGCTATGATAACTAGCCAACTGAAGCGAGCAACCAACCAACGAAATAAAAAAAGGTACATACTCACACCAAAAACTGTTCGTTAATACTTAATTGTTCGTTAACACTAGTAAGTTACAAGTATCGAAAAACGTCATACCTTTTAAATATATATCGTTCAAACTCGTCGTCAAATATCCTTACCGGAGGAGCTCACACAGCTGCTGCTGTTCCTCAGATCTTACAGCAAGCAAAGAGACAGACGTAAGGTGCGTCAGCGTAAAGTGGTCCAACAATGCGTGACGTCATTTGATTTTTACAAAGCCGTATTTCATAAATAGTCACCTGAGTTTAAAAATACTGACTATGTGCCATTTGCGCTGGGTTCTCCATTCTGTTTTAATACACGATTGCATTTATTTTACAAAAAAATTATATCCAAAGAAAAATAGGAATTTGTGGTCAAGCTCCATAGGCCCCAATTCATTATGGACTAGATCAAGGAAATATAACCCCGAAAAAAAAAACAAAAAAAAAAACACTTGACTCTTTCACCAGCCACTATAGATATATAAAATGATTAAAATGTGCTACTGCTACTGTCCAAATACTATCCATGATTAAAATGTGCTACTGTCCAACTTGATCTAACTACACTGTGTAGCCTACATAATCTGATTTTAATATGTAGGCTATATTTAACATTTATTTTCTATTTGGTCTGTTATGAAATCATGCCCATTTAAGCACAGCTCAGTTTTAAGAAACTTAAATACATGCATGCTTAGCATTTTGTGAAAAGAAATCATTAAGGCTACATTGACAAACTCTTAAAGGGACACCAGGCAAGCCTGATGCTTTTTCTCTACGAAACTCCCCCTCGCTCGGTCTGAAGCTCTTTTCCTTTTCTTTGCATCTTCCGTCAAGGGTTTTAAGCTGCTTCTTCGCCCGGCTCTGCCATTATACACCGTTTGCAACAATCGCTAAGCGTTTAGTTAGCCTCCCTCTGTGCTGTGGATGCAGGATGGAAACTGAAACTGCTTCGATTAGCCAGGTGCGATACACTGAACTTGCAAAGCGGGATATTCTTCCTACAGGCAGTAGGGGCGGGCGAGAGAGTCTTCATTCGCCCTGTAATGAGTCATTTAACCATATACCGACTTACGAAGATGAGTAATTAACACGAAAACGTTGCCTGGTGCCCCTTTAACCGTGAGCTGCCTGTATATTCTCTGATGTTACAGATATCTAGGCGATATACAGTGGGCAGTGCTTTGACTTGGCCAGCTTCACTCGCGGTCCGCGCGTGGGATCACGCGGTATCACGGGACTTTAATTTGTATTTTTCCAGTGAGACGCTGCAACAACCCAAACAACCGGTAGATGGCTCAAGTGAGCAGGGTGTCTCATAAAAAGAAATGGAGCCTGGAAAACCGTACACAGACTTCACTACAGACTTTAGCAGACTGGTTTAGAAATAATGTAATAGCCAGAAATATGCCTGCCCTGCCCTAATAAAGAAATATTTGGTTAACTGCGAGTGAATCCCGTTTGCAGCCGTGAGAGACGCATGGGACAAATTAAACATTCTGGTTTTCTCCGAAAGTGCAACGATGATAGACAGACATCATTTGGACAAAATATAGAGTATTAACCTCCGTTGCTCAGCCAAATGCCTTCCTGTTACGTCCTGTTATCACGGAGTTACAGGCGATAAACGATTTTTGATGGTCACAAGTTTACTTCATTAGGGACTGTTCGTTATTTATTTAAGGGGCTACCGGAGGAGTTTTGGGAGCATTAGTCCAAAAAGACGTGACCCTCCCTCGCCAGCAATACATTTTTCTATGACCCCAAAGTGATTATGAAAAATCACTGTCAACTTTTTTCGGGGTTTATCGCCTACTGTATTTTAACGTTTTCACATATTTGGCCATAAGCCGTTTATCATAGGCTATCCGCGAAACCAAACTACAAAGGCGAACACTTTAACAGGGGGATTAATTGGGCATGAATCATGCTGAACGCTATTTCGCTACCTTAGAATAATAAGGTTCTATCTGCGTTTTGAGTAGGTACAACCGGACGATTGAAACGGGGGGCGAATGAAACATTCGGTTTCTCCGAGTGCAACGATGATAGACAGTCATCATTTGGACAAAACATGGAGCATATTAACCTCCGTTGCTCAGCCAAATGCCTTCCTGTTACGTCCTGGCATCCGCGGAGTTACAAGCGATAAACGATTTTTGATGGTCACAAGTTTACTTCATTAGCAGTTTATTTTTTGGATTATTAAAGAGTGTTTTTCATTTAAAGGTTTGACTTCGTGCTTATTCAGTAGAGCATTTAGTGCTCTCCCCAATCCCAGACGTTCACATTGCATGTTTGTTTGTAATGGATGCAACCCTGAGATAGGCTATCGCGTTTGACAATGAGTTGTTAACAGAACCAAGACATATAGCCCAGCAGCAATCTAGGGACTGATCGTTATTTATTGAAGGGGCCACGGAGGAATTTTGAGTGCTTCAGTTGGAAGTTGCCGCGACCCTCTCTTGCCTGCTAGAAATTGTTCAATGACCCTCCGACAGAATTGTTAAAAAGACATGACCCTCCCCTCCCAATTGTCTTCCGCCCGGCGCCACAGCCACACACTTTGTGATAACGTTCTTAAATCAATCTTTCCGTGAGCTTGCATGCTACCAGTCCTTCCTTTTCAAATGTGTTTAGCCTGTTTGCACAATTTCACAAATAATCATATGTGATTAATAGTATGACAAATAATCCCTGTGCGGGGGACGGAAACAATGCATGCCAACTTTTTCTGTGTTTATCCGTATTTTTAACTTTCCCCGCTGTCTTGCCGTTTAATGTTTTCCGTAGAATATCCCATATTTTAATACTCTCATAACAGCCCTGCCATCGGGCCTGTCTCTGTGTTGCCCTGTTGCTACCCTTGCCCTTCCAACGAAAACAGATGTCTTCAAATCATCGTTTTCCTTGCTTGAAGGCGAACTTAGAGTGATGTTAACCTATTTAAGTTTAACGGCGCGATTGTCGTGAAAACCGCGACTCATTGAAGCCTGCATGTTCGGCCTTATGTCTCACGTGCGCACCTGAGGCTACTCAGCTGCAAGAGAAACTAGATGTACCGCATAAGCGGTACAAAATATGACCGCCGCTCAGTCCTGTACATCCGTTCCGTGAAAATAAATCACACTTCAATTTGTCTCCATATTTTACTCCATCCCCACTCTTGAAACTTTTGTGTATGCTTGTTTGGCATGCCTGAGTGTGTGTGTCGCGGCTGCACAGAAAGTAGCCTACTGGTGCTGAAAGGTGAATAGATTGTAGAATAGCCAAAGAAGATGTAGCATTGTTATAAAACCTTTAAAATCTCTAAACAATCACAAGTAGGGCAGTTCATCACAGTTCATCCATTGCAACTGGATTGATGAAAGGTCACTTACACCTGTAGGCTACATTGTATTTGGGAAAAGCAAAAGGTATCAGCATAATGTTATTTATTTATTTATTTTTTTATGTATTTTTAAACAAAAACATCTCTGTCAGTTCCATGCCGTTTTCAACAGCTATCAAAACAAAGGTCATTTTTGGATGGATGGATTTTTGTGAATGTTTCTTCTTCTACATAAGATTTTAGTCATCTTTAGTTCATGTAATACTTTATTGTCAATGCACAAATTAAGTAACAGTAGTCTGAAACGTTATTGTTAATGCACAAATTAAGTAACAGTAGCCTAGTCTGAAACGAAATGCTGTTTTACATCTAACCAGTGGTGCAAATAACTGACATGTCCAAATGGGCCTTGATGAAATCGTCGCTAGACTGTTCATACACATTTTAACGGGCCAAAGTTGAAGAGCTTTTGTCCGTTATTGTTAGTGCAAATATAGGCTGATTCATGTTCCCTTGCATTGTTTAACTGAGGTCCATGGCTAGTCTAGCTTTCATCAGACCAAGCTCAATCTTTTAAGAAATCAAAAATAAATAGCGGGCAGATCAGGCTGGGTTCACCCAGCCTAGTCCATAGGCACCGATATTGTTAAATTTCGATTGAGATATACACGCTCTGGCTATTCTAAATGCAAAAATGCATCAGGGAGTTATGACAAAGCGGTAACTAACAAACTAGATCCTAATAGAAAGCTGTTAGCTTCCCTAAGCTACAGGTAGGATTATAAGGTAGGCCTATTTACAACATAAATTGTCAATAGGCTATGCTGGCGACACAAATAAAATCTCCTTTGGAAACCAATGGCTTCATGCCTTACAGTATCAAAGGGACTTAAACTGTCATGTCGTGGCGAAAAGTTGTAATAACATTCACGCAGCTCCATGAGTCAAGGAAAGCGAATGAAGTAGCCACTTCTAAATGGGACCCACTACACAGTAGCTTAAGGTGTTTTGCTAAAGCAGCCATAATGAAATGAAGGTGTCATTGTTTGGATACTTCACACATATCGCTTTTTATTTCACAGACTACAACTACCAAGCTGTAATCAAAGCACATCGATTCCCCTCTCACACCCTGCACGCCTTAAAACAAAATAAACGAGGCGCCTCAGTCTCCCACTGCGCATGTATAGGCAAAACTGTATCAGACCGGTGTAACGTTGGTAAAATCTTCCATTGCACAGAATGATTTTGTAGCACGTGCAATAAATGACAGTCGAAAGATACAAACAGTGCTGCTATACATTTGCTTGAGTATAACGCATTTATAGTTTTCTACAAATGCAATAAATCAAATGCCTCCATCACTCAACCAACGCTAGCGGTAACATTACCTAGGTCCTTATTGATATTACAAGATTAACGCATTGCCTGCAGTAAAACCAAGCATGTCCGATAAACATCCTCAGATTTATTTAGGCTTCAAGAAGAAATGGGAATTACACTTCATGTGAACATCGTCCTATCCTTATTAGATGTTTCGCTGCGGTAAAATTACAGTCCTTGTATGAAGCGTCCATTGTTTTTTCCAACCCACTTTTTAACTTCCAACAAAATTACGCCTCACTGCAACGTCGCCATCTAGTGGACAAAGCGACTACTTCACGCCAATACTGAAAATGCAGCCATGATGATGATGATGAATATTTATTTTGGCTTTCTTTTAATCCTACTGAATTTGTAATTATGTATCGGCCGTTCTAATACCGATAGTATGTGGGTGCCTGTGTGTGCATGTGTATATGTGCACTGCCATTTACAGGCCAATGAGTGTACAGTCACTAAATGTACACATAACCTAATTTTTTAGACCCCCATGGATGAAATTCTCTGAAACTTGGCATACCCGAGGAGAATGCCAGGTCAATCATACACATAAAATTTGGTGCAGTTCTGAACATCTTAACTGAAGATAGAGGCGATTAAAGCAGAATAATATTGCATTTTCATTTTTACCGGGGTGGGGTGCAAATCACAAATGAGTGATTATGAGCCAGGTTGATGTGGGCCCTTGAGACCAACATACCATAAAAGATTCACATCCTCAGTGCCACGGTTCAGGTAGTTATTTAGAAAAAACTGTTTTTTATGCGGTTCAGGGGCCCAGCACGGGGTTGGTGGTGGTCCCCGGGATCGAAATGAAATTTTTAAAAAAAAGTGTAGTGGGGCTACATACCCACCAAATTTCATGTACCCGGTGGTTCGGTGTCCCGGTATCAATGACCAAAAATTCAGGGAGTAGATGACGGGAAAAATTCTTGAATTGTGTGCATGTGTGTACAAATTTATGTTTATGTGTGTGGGTGTGTATGTGTGTGTGTATGTGTGCTTGTGTGTTTGCCTGCGTATGTGTGTTTGTGCATGTGCATGCATGCGTACATATGTCTACTGTGTGAGTATGTGTCATACATTATGATTACTGTAAATGTATGTGTGTGGATTGTGTATCTGTTTATGCACATGTGTGCACATGGAATGGGTTAACATGACCCCTGGAGGCAAACATACTAGTGTTAATTTTATCACCTATTTTTAATTTAGTCTTAGTCTTAGTCTTGTGACGAAATGTCCTTTTTAGTCTTTGTCATATTTAGTCATTCAAATATCATTTTGTTAGTCAAGTTTTTAGTCGACTAATAGTCTCGCCATTTTAGTCTAGTTTTAGTCAAAAGAAAACTAAAGGTATCTTAGTCTTAGTCAGTTTTAGTCAACACATTTTAGTCTGTTTTATAACAAATTATTTCTGATTAACAACATTGTGTGTCCACAGGGCTACTCGTCTGTTATAATTACTCATTCTGATTTTTGTCAGTCAGTATGTTTACATGCACAGGTAAGTCGAGCTACAGTTATAGCTCGGCTGGGATTTGACCATAGACAGTAAAAGATTTGACTGGACCACTGTCATATTCGTAGACAAGTGTTTCTCAAAGTGTGGTCCGGGATCATTGGTGGTCTGCAAGCTATCCCAAGTGGTCCGCGAAAAGACGTGGTAAAATATAATATAGATGAGTTGTTTGCAATATAACTTGTATCTAAATCCAAACAGTTCTGCAACACTGTCTATGTAAGATATGCCA
Organism: Alosa alosa; assembly: GCF_017589495.1. Lineage (NCBI taxonomy): Eukaryota > Metazoa > Chordata > Actinopteri > Clupeiformes > Clupeidae > Alosa > Alosa alosa. The sequence continues at coordinate 8,339,575 of NC_063206.1, read as the reverse complement.
ATTTAAATCATACAGTATGAATCCTCTGACACAATAAGCAAAGTGCAAAGACAATAAGCAAGGTGGTTCAGTGAGTAGGCCTATTGTGTAGACTAATTATAGGCCACTGTTGAAGTATAGTATAGGTTTTTTAGCTAGGGTTATTTAAGTGGTCCTGAAACTGAAAAGAGTTTGAGAAACACTGTTGTAGGCCAAACTAATAATGTTTTACTCCGCCCTAGATGGTGATATACCAAACACAACACATTCCCCAAACAGACTCTCCATCTTAGCCATAGCTAACTTGCTAGCTTAACTTTCCATATTAGCTTACTTGCTAGCAAACTTTGCATCATCAGTCTAACTAGATGAATAGTTGACATTACATGCTGAACATTTTCGGTATAGACATTCTGGGGATGTTAATTTGTATGAGAGAAGCTTCAACTTCTGGGTATGTAGCATTGTGGCATAAAGCTTAGGTAGTTAGCTTGCTAACTGGCAGAAATCTCGTGTTCTTGTTCCATGTAGTTTCGCGGTTGCAGCCACAGGGTTGCAGCAGCAGCACGACTAGCCTCCAGGAAAGCTGTTATGTATAAACTCATTCGAATATTTTAAAAACATAACAGCTAGATATTCTGTCTTCTCATTTTGTAGACTTAACATGAAGGGAGATTTTATCTTAGTTTTTATTTCATGCAAAACATTTTAGTCTCCGCCTTTTTCGGCCAACAATAATGCATCTTAAAGATAGTCTTAGTCAGTGTTTCAGGACATTACTGCCGCCTCGCCATCGCCTCGCCTTAGTCATGAAAAAAAAGGTAGTTGATGAACATATTTCCTCTCGCCTCGCCTGACGAAATTAACACTGAAACATACAGAAAAAAATGGTCATCCTAGGCCCTACAGTTCTCAAGATATTCACAGAGAACTGTGTTCGCCCTACCTCCTTCGGGGGTCCAGTCCAGTGGGGGGCTACAGATCAAAACGAAGAATGACGGTTCCATGCTATCCATGTTGAAATACATGCCCACCAAGTTTGTGTACCCCGGTCTTTCAGTGTCCCGAATCCTTGTTGGTGTAACCGTCTAAATGTACACATAAATTATTTTATTGTAAGGCCCCCATGAACGAAAGTACACAAAACTTGGCATGCATTCGGAGGGTGTCATAATGATCCTACACTTTTAATTTCGTGCAGTTTTGACCTTGTCAGCCAGAGATATTGTGATGAAAACACCTAATTTTTGCTTTTTAATTTTTTTAACTAGGTGGCGCTTATACATGAAATAAGTGGTAATGGGATGGGTTGACATGCCCCCTTAAGACCAACATACATAAAAGGTGGACCTCCCAGGGCCCTACGGTTCTCGAGATATTCACAGAAAAACTGTCTCCGGCCACCTACAGGCCAGTTGGTGTATAGTAACATAAATTAATTTATTGTGTGGCCCCCATGAACAGAATTCCACAAAACTTGGCGTGCATATACAGGGTGTCATAATGATCCTACACTTCCAATTCGTGCAGTTTTGACTATGTTAGGTCACAGATACCTTCAATTACAACACCTCATTTTTACTTTTTTTGTGTTTAACTAGGTGGCTCTATACATGAAATGAGTGGTTATGGAATGGGCTGACATGGCCCCTTGAGATCAACATACAAAAAAAATGGTCCTCCTAAACCCTACGGTTTTCGAGATATTCACAGAAAACTGTGTCTGCCCTACCCTCCTTTCGGGGGTCCAGTCCAGTGGGGGCTACAGATCAAAACGAAAAACGATGGTTCCATGCTATCCATGTGGGGTTACATGCCCACCAAGTTTCGTGTACCCCGGTCTTTCAGTGTCCCAGGAATCATTGACGGAAATTTGGGCATCTAAAAGAAAAAAAAAATCTGATTAAACCTATATGATCACGCTGGCAAGAAATGAGTGGTTATGGAATGGGTTGACATGGCCCCTTGAGATCAACATACAAAAAAATGGTCCTCCTAAACCCTAATGGGTTTCGGTGATATTCACAGAAAATCAGGTTCGCCCTACCTCCTTCGGGGGTCCATCCAGTGGGGCCAGCAGATCAAAAACGAAAACGATGGTTCCATGCTATCCATGGGGTTACATGCCCACCAAGTTTCGTGTACCCGGGTCCTTTCAGTGTCCCAGGAATCATTGACGGAAATTTGGGCATTTAAAAAGAAAAAAAATCTGATTAAACCGATATGACCGCCGCGCCGGGCGTCATAATAATTTCCCTTTTGTATGTTCACTGCAAGTGGCTCTATACATGAAATGAGTGGTTATGGAATGGGCTGACATGGCCCCTTGAGATCAACATACAAAAAAAAATGGTCCTCCTAAACCCTATGGTTTTCGAGATATTCACAGAAAACTGTGTCTGCCCTACCCTCCTTTCGGGGTCCAGTCCAGTGGGGCTACAGATCAAAACGAAAACGATGGTTCCATGCTATCCATGTGGGGTTACATGCCCACCAAGTTTCGTGTACCTCGTCTTTCAGTGTCCCAGGAATCATTGACGGAAATTTGGGCATTAAAAAAAAAAAAAAATCTGATTAAACCTATATGACCTGCCACAAGCGCCGGGCGTCATAATAATTTCCCCTGTTTGTATGTTCACTGCAAGTTGGCCTACCATAACTTACCAACTCTGCACTGTAGACTGGCTATTTATATTTTTCTGTGAAATAAGCAAATGTATTTGTTCAACTTTTATGAAGCAGAATTACATAGGGTACTTGGAACATAATACATTTGACAAAGGACAGATGAATGTTGCTAGTGACAAAATATTAACTTTCAGTGTTTTTCACGATGTCTTTGTCATGAGGAAGTGTTTTCCCCCATGCATTTATTCTAGGTTACTGTCAGTGACTGCCGTGAGAAGCTGGTTCTGTGTTTTCGCTCATGTCAGTGACTGACGCTGAGAAGCTGGGTCTGTGTTGTGTTGTGTTGCTGCTATAATTTATTTTCATTGGGCATACCAGGCCGCGGCCATCCACAGCTCTTCAGTTCTTGACAAAGCCAAAATTACTCCTTTTGAAACAATGAGTGCAGGAAGCGCCGTTTGTATGGTTATATTGCTTGACATTTAAAACTATTTCGCCATAGCCTATAAAGCTCGGCATGTTGAAAACTATTTCGCATAGCCTATAAAGCAGTTTAATTAAATGGAATGTTAGTTGTAAACAAACGAGCTACTTGGTGAGGCTTGGCCTCTACAGATGCCGTGCCTTAGATGGCAGGAAAAATCTTAACGATAGGCCTATTAACTAACCACCGATTCTATCGCTATTGGGGAAGGGGGGCCATCAGACAATTGTGCCCAGTTAATCCGCCCCTTCCCCCAAAAATCACACCTTCCCACCTCAGCTTAAAAGAAGTCAAGAGGACTCCTTACTCACAGACCTATTCACAAACCTGCGGTTTTGAAATCCTATGCAGCTACAGGAGCTTCCAATCGCAAGGAAGCAATTTTGCATTGTAGGCATAACTAACATGCAATAACGCCGCCAACAACAACCAAAACTAGGCTAATAATTGTCAACATGTAAATTAAATGTAACATTAGTAGCCTACTGGAATTGCGGCGCGCTCCCATCAACTAGATCGTCAATAGTACGGTGTCTTGTGTAATCCTGCTGGATTTTCTTGTAAAAATTGATTTTTTGCATATTTTGCTAGTATAGAGTCTAAGGAACAAGATTTTTTTTGTCTTCAAATTTTCACGATCCATTTTCACAGTTAGATGACATCATCATTTATATAATGCATAATTATGACCGCCGCTTCGCTGCACGGCAGTCATATAGGTTTAGTCAGATTTTTTTTTCTTTTTTCTTTTTCGCATGTCCAAATTTCCGTCAAGGATTCCCAGGACACTGTAAGACCGGGGTACACTAAACTTGGTGGGCATGTAACCCCACATGGATAGCATGGAACCTCCTGTTTTCGTTTTGATCTGTAGCCCCCCCACTGGACTGGACCCCCGAAAGGAGGGTAGGGCAGATACAGTTTTCTGTGAATATCTCGAGAACCGTAGGGTTTAGGAGGACCTTTTTTTTTTTGTATGTTGATCTCAAAAGGGGCATGTCAACCCATTCCATAACCACTCATTTCATGTATAGCGCCACCTAGTTAAACACAAAAAAGTAAAAATGAGGTGTTGTAATCGCAGGTATCTGTGACCTAACATAGTCAAAACTGCACGAAATTGGAAGTGTAGGATAATTATGACACCCCTCTGAAGGCACGCCAAGTTTCGTGGAATTCCGCTCATGGGGGCCACACAATAAATTAATTTATGTTACTATACACCAACTGGCCTGTAGGTGGCGGAGACAATTTTCTGTGAATATCTCGAGAACCGTGGGGCCTAGGGAGGTCCACCTTTTTTATGTTGGTCTTAAGGGGCATGTCAACCTATCCCATGACCACTTATTTCATGTATAGCCACCTAGTTAAAAATTAAAAAGCAAAACATTAGGTGTTTTCATCACAATATCTCTGGCTGACATGGTCAAAACTGCACGAAATTGAAAGTGCAGGATCATTATGACACCCTCCGAATGCATGCCAAGTTTCATGGATTTTCGTTCATGGTTGGCCTTACAATAAAATAATTTATGTGTACATTTAGTGACCGTGACACCAACAAGGATTCCCGGGACACTGAAAAGACCGGGTACACGAAACTTGGTGGGCATGTAACCCCACATGGATAGCATGGAACCATCGCTGCTTTGATCTGTAGCCCCCGGCTGGACTGGACCCCGAAAGGAGGGTAGGGCAGACACAGTTTTCTGTGAATATCTTGAGAACCGTGAGGGCCTAGGATGACCAATTTTTTGCGATGTTTGCCTCCAGGGGTCATGTAAACCCATTCCATATGCACACATGTGCATAAACAGATACACGACACACATACATTCACAGTAATCCCAATGATGACACATACTCACACAGTAGACATATATACGCATGCATGCACATGCACACACACAGGCACATATGTACACGCACACATGCACACAATTCAAGAATTTCTCAGAATTATGAACAGGCAAGATGGGGGTGGGGTTGTATAAAATGTATATTACATGTGAAATCTATGAACTAATCATGTTTTGGTACTTGTTGTCTAGCAGATACCAGTGAGAATTGAGTGTGCATAATGCAAGTGAGACAGTTATTTTTGTGGAAAACATGTGCTGGACTGGGCGGCGGTCATATTTTGTACCGCTCTGCGGTACATCTAGTTAAGACAGGGACTACTATCACTTGGGGGTCAAATGTGAGAAAACACTGGTGAAGAGGGTATTTTGCCTAATTTTTGGGTGCTGATTCTGAATATCATATTTACTTAGCTGATTTTTTTTAGTTTTAAACCTGCTAATTAGCATTTGTGGCCTAAAACTGGCCTCCATAGGCAACGTAGAACAGGTGAATAGGGTAAAAAATGTAACTCCTTGATATTCTTATGAAACTTCTACTAGTTGATTATTTATGTAGAGACAATATATGTTTATGGATGTAATTTAACAATATCTCATTAATTATGCACTAATTTGCATACATTTCAATTACAGACATCTGAATATTGGATAGTTAACATTGAATGTAGTCAATGCTCAGGTTTGCCTTCAGAACTTTTTCTGGATTCAGAGCCTTAAAAGAATGGCTTGTTCAAGCCGCCAGTCCTAAATTATGTCGATTTCAGTCGCCCCTTTATCTTAGAGACGGATTGGGGGCAGTTCTGTCACAGGAGAAGGATGGGTTACAGCCACCAATAGCCTTTTTGCTAGCCGGGCTTTGGCAAGTGAGAGGAACATGTCAAATTATAGTGCCATGAAACTCAAACTCCTTGCAGTCAAGTGGGCAATCACAGAAGAAAAAAAAAGGCAAGTATCTCCTGGGCAACAAGTTCACCGTGTACACTGACAACAATCCCTCCAATACCTGCAGTCAAATTAAACTGGGCTTGGAACATTGCTGGGTTTCTCAGCTTGCCCTCTTCATTACAATATCAAATACCTTCCTGGGACAGCTAATCACAATGCCGATACCCTTTCTAGGCTTCCCACAAGCCCCACTAACACTTTATGACATCTGTGTCACACGGCCTGGACGTCCCCCGTCGCTTGCCATAGCCAACATGCAAGCCTCGAGTGCACTATCCAAGACTCTTGATGACAAATTCTTGTATGGTGGACACCATCCCTGGTGGAACCAAAAGAGACCTGAAAAGTCCTGCAAGGGACTGATCCTTGTATTTCCAGATACCTGTGGTTTTGGTGACAGGGACGCACTACATACCCGTAAGACAAGTGGAGTGAACCAAGGAAGTCCGCGAGTTGATAAAGCAGTGGTCCCACATACAGGAAGTGGATGGGACCTTGTACCGAGCGATCCAGGCTCCTCCTTCCAGGGATCCAGTGCTGCAGCTTTTACTGCCAAAGGTGTTGCGAGTCGGCGTGCTCACTAGCCTACACAACAACCACGCCATCTGGGGTGGACAGGACCACAGATTTTATATGACAGAGGTGCTACTGGCCCCAGATGTGGCATGAGGTGCAAAAGTGGTGTTCTGAGTGTGAGCACTGTGTGGTTGCTAAAGCTAGACAACCCAAGCCAGCCAGAACCTTCTTGGGAAATCTGTTAGCCACTAAGCCTTTGTAGATAATCTCCATTGAATTTACTCTCATGGATTGGGCTAGCACAGGACAAGAGAATGTTCTGGTAGTCACAAATGTTTTCTCAAAGTTTACCCAGGCCTTTCCCACCCCTGATCAGAGAGCTTCCACCGTAGCTAAGATTCTAACTGAGAGATGGTTCTATATGCATATACACTTCATGACTTGCTCAGGACCTTACCCCCTGAAAAGAAGCGTAAATGGCCCCAGTTGCTCTCTCAGCTCCTGTTCGTCTATACCACCGTGTACCAGTCCACACATCACTCCCCATATGAACTGATGTTCGGTCAGAAGCCACAGTTACCAGTCGACCACCTACTTGGAAATACTGGAGGTGACCACAGGGACATTGTTGGGTGGTGCAACATCAAGAGTACCTGACTTCTGTCTATGCTAGTGCTAGGAGACACTTAGAAAGGGCTGCGGCATATCGTAGGCATGGTGGTACTGACACTGTAGTCCTCTTCAAAGTGGTTGTATGGACATCCCACCTCACTGAGGCCAGGTGCAGGACAAAAAAGGCTTATCAAGGAAAGAAGAGTAGCTGTCCGCACACTGCAATCTCCCAGAAGAACAAAATGTATTGAGTTAAAAACATAACGCAACGTTTCGATCCACCAGGGTCTTCATCAGGCCTCAATAAATTTAGTTCTTCTGGGAGATTGCAGTGTGCGGTCCTGACACTGTACCCATATTACCACCTTGCACTCTAGTCTTTTTCTAGTGGGCAGTGGTAGTGTAGTGGTTAAGGAGCTGGGCAAGCGTGAAGCAGCCTGAAAGTTGTTAGTTCAATTCCGGCTTTCACTGTTATGCCCTTGTGCAAGGCACTTAACCCCAAGTTGCTCCGGGGACAATGTGATCCCTTGTAATATAGCTGGCATACAGTATGTAAGTGAATTTGGTCAAGAAGTGTCTGCTAAATGTAATGTACATGTACAACTCTGAACCATTTTTCACGGTCGCCACAAAATCCAGGATACATGGGTGTCTACCAAGTATGAAATTGTGGAGTGTCTGGATGGAATTGGCACACACTATAAGATCAGGTTGTATGGGGAAGAGGGCCCCCCTAAGACGTTCCACTCACAATACTGCCGGACAGCATTCAAACCCCTTCCACCTCCCACAGTCTGTTTCACATGAGTTCTCTGCCAGTGTAACAGAAGTAAATATTCTCCCCGTCCCCTTCAGACCTTGGCAGTAGATAGGTATGCTACCAGGACGGTGAACTTTAAAGCCAGGTGTGTATGTGGAAAGGCTGACCTGCAGCGCTGGCGCACACGCCCACCTGTGGGTGGTGATCATATACGTAGCTTCCTCTCTGGGAGAACAATGGCTTTGTTCTTAATTCTAAGACTTCATTGCTTCTCTCGCACGCCCGGCCTGTTGGCTGTGGATAACCCGTTGCTTTTAAAGAGAGCAAATGCACATGGTTTAGTGTCTGAGCAATGTTTTCCCTTGAGTTATTTGTTTGTTGTATTAGTTCAGGCTCTGAGAGGGCCATCCGTGGTTTGTCTGTTTGTACCTTATATTCTTTTGTTTGTTAATTTTGCCTACTGTTACTCAACTACCCATGCCTATGACACCTAGTGGTGTACTGTGTTGCCTGTACTATTATAGATTATAGACATATTTCTCTTAAGGTAGACAATAGAATGACATGGCAGGTCAAGGAAAGCATCAAGAAAAGCAAAGATTAAGAAATCGTTTTTTGACATGGGCAACAAGGGTGGAGGTGTTTTTACACTTTTCAGACACTAAAAGTTTGAAAACTATGGATATTGTTTTAGAACCAACAACCTTTATACATTATCTAGGGTTTTGTGTGCAAAAAGTGGAATTAATTGTCAAAAATTAGAAAGAAAAATGTGAAAATCACTTTTGGACTTGCTATAATCGCTTATTTTAAAACATACAGATAAAAACACTAAAGATGGATCGTGAAAATTTGAAGACAAAAAATCTTGTTCCTTAGACTCTATATTAGCAAAATATGCAAAAAAAATCCATTTTTACATGAAAATCCAGCGGACCCATTAGTGTTAATTTCGGCCAGACGAGACGAGGAAATATGTTCGTCAACAACCTTTTTTTTTTCATGACTAAGATGAGATCGGCATTTAATTAGACGGCACTAATGTCCTGAAACACTGACTAAGGGCCAATCTCAATTCTTTTGTTTTACCCCTTCCCCTGCCCCTATCCCTTCATCTTACCCCTAGCCCTTGTCCCTCGAAACCGAAAGTGGCAAGACATAGGGTCACATATTTCCCTTGGAAATGAGATACCACTAGCCAACCATAAGGAGAGCTGGATGATTGAAACACTTGAATTAACGTAATTTACAGAGATCGCATTCCACACTGAAAGCTAATATTTTGTCACTAGCTACCTGTCTTCTGTCAAATAGGCCATAATTGCATTTTCAGCTCGAATAAAACCGCTCAGGAATTATTTCAACAACAGCTGAACGCGTGCCTATGTTCGCTTGCAGCCTACCTTGGTCCGGTGAATGAAACAGGCATGGGGACAAAATAAACATGCAGTTTGCTATGTAAACATCCCACAACTCCTTTGATATTTTACAATAATATCCAAATGGTCGCACTTTGACATCAGAAGCAATCGCTACCTGCCTATGCGAGGAGTCGGCAGCAGTAGGCCTATGCAGCATTCATATCAGACGAGCGGTAAAAGTTCAGCGTATTTAGCTGCTGTTGGACTTTACATTTCTGACATGGTATGCTGCCATTTCAAGGGTAGACATGGAAATATGTAAAATGCGAGACATTCGCGAAATAATGATGTGCTGTTAACATTCACAAAACAGCAATTTTTTAAAAACTTCCTCGTGAAGAACAGGACCTTCAATATATGGTCACAAGGTTGAATGCAACATAAAACAATTACCATTTTAATTTTATAATCCTTATTAATGCCAACATTTCATGTCAATGAATCTCTCGGTTGGGTATTTCTCTTACCTCTTCGGTTTCAAGTAAGCTCCCCGATCTTACTTGGTTTTAAGGGTATCTACCCCTTGCCCTTTATCCCTACCCCTCGATCGAAATGAGATTGACATAGCCCTTCTTCGTCTCACGGCACGCAAAACTAAGGGGAAGGGGAAGGGGTAAAATAGAGAATTGAGATTGGCCCTAAGACTATCTTAAGATGCATTATTGTTGACTAAAAAGACGGTGACTAAAATGTTTTGCATGAAATAAAAAAACTAAGATAAAATCTCTTCATTTTCGGGCTTCACAAAATGAGAAGACAGAATATCTAGCTGTTACGCTTTCAAAATATTCCAAATGAGTTCATGTTCCTGTAGGCTAGCTCCACGTGCTGTGGCTGCAACATGAAACTACATGAAACAAGAACACCGGAGATTTCTGCCAGAGTTAAGCTTAACTACCTAAGCTTTTATATGACACAATGCTACATACCCAGAAGTTGAAGCTTCTCATACAAATTAACATCCCCCAAAATGTCCATAATGAAAAATGTTTAGCATGTAATGTCAACTATTTGACTAGTTACAATTGATGATGCAAAGTTTGCTAGCAAGTAAGCTAATATGGAAAAGTTCGCTAGCAAGTTAGCTATGGCTATGGACGGATGCCACAACAAAGGTTGCAAAACATACACTCTTTGCTTAAAATATAGTGTAAGATGCTTGTGAAAGAAAGATATGCAGCTTGGCGACAAAAACGCAAATTCCCAAAGTTCACATGAAAAACCGTTGGACACATGAAAGGCCACATGGACTACAAACTAACTACAACGCGATTCCATTAAAGTGATGACGAGCCCCTAACTGGGCAACTCTGTTAGCAAAATCTAGCCCCAGTTTCCACCCTCTGACTCACACATTAAGTGACGCGGAATGACGCTGGAATGATGATGTTTTCACTGAGAAAGATTTTTCCAAAGCCCATGAACTCTAGCCTGCAGACAGACAGATCTTGCAGTTGCCTTCCACGAGCTGAAACACACCCCTCATGACGCCAGTTCAAAGACGATAGAGCCATTTGGGAGGAAATGTCCTCATGACGATTTTGACAGGAGTCCTCATGCTGCTTCCTATGTTGAATATGAAATCAATGGTAGGGCTAGCCTACTGAAAATGTTTGATATTCTGCTGTTGGTTAAATAGATAGAGACAAAAATATAGGGAAAACACTTTGATATTGAATTTATGTGCTACAAAGCAGGCCTGTATGACAAAGGGGATTTATTTAAACTACATCATAAGAATTTATTTTTCACAGTCATCATGCTCATTTTAATGAGTGAAGAATGAAAGTTCTGCTGTATTTATTGCAAACAAAATTCCGCCGACATCTCCTCGCAATGTCTCCCCGCGAAGTCACGCCAGGGCAGACTGTAGCCTGGTCTGTCCGATGAGCTGCCCCCTCTGTTGTAGCTCCCGCTAGCCTCTGAAGATCACGCTTTTACGAAAGCCAGACCGTCAGATCTGCCCCCAAGTCGAACATGCCTATTGACTTGGGCTACAGCCGCGAAACTTTATCAGGGTGACCAGTCGGCTAAAAAAATGCTTAGTTGTTTGATGCCGTAAGGAGACATTTTACCGTACACAACAAAATGATAAATATCGCTATTTAGAGGGCAAACTGTAATGATTTTTACTTGATCTGTAAGACAAATAAAGAGACCAAACAGTAGGAGAAGGAGTTATAGTGGGCTACTGACTGTTGTCATTACATGAATGCAGATGGGCGTTTTCAGGGTAATGTGGAACTTCCTTTTCCTTCTGTCACAAATGAATGTTAATAGGCTACATGTTGCCTAACAAAAAATATACAACAGAAACGCTCTTTCCAACACATAAATTTTGCTAAATCTACCAAATTATTTGTATGTCATCACGCTATCTGTCATTGATTTGGGCTTACAGCGTAAAACTTTATCTAGCTTTATCTAACTAGTTTATCAGGTGACCAGTCGGCAAAAAATGCTTGTTTGCGCTGAATGATACATTTTACTGCACAACAAAAATTATTACATGTTGGGCTTAGAGGGCAAACTGTAAGATTTTTGCTTGATCTGTATGTTACCCATTGATGGGGCACGGAGAAGCAGCCTTCGTTCAAGCACCATGCCTGCTATCTGAAGACGCTTTACCGAACTGCTAGGGTGTTGCGCATTCATGCGTCTCTGCGACATTGCGCCGAAGTTCACGGACAAAGAAGAGAGATAGGCTGGTCGGGTGCGCGCAAGGAGGTGGCTCATTTCGTGGGCATTGTTTCAGTCGTTTTTAATGGCCTGTGGTTTTCAAAAGATCATTTCAAAACCACATCAGTAATAATATTAATAATTAAAAAAAAAAAAAAAAAAAGGTTTCAAAAGGGCATTTTCGCTGATAAAGGGCAAACTTCCTAGTGCTTTAGCACCACCTAGTGTCTATTTATGCACGCCTATGCATATAAGTGTACTATTCCTACAAAACAACTAGATACTAACAATGTAGAGCAAGAATAACCATGTGGTGATACAGTTTCAATGAGTAAAAGATTCATTTTAGAATCTAAGAGGACACATTTCCTCATGGAAATATGAGAGAGTGTGCACGGAAAGCAAAGAAAACGTGAGCAATTTAAATATGCTTCATATCAAGTAGAAGGCTAAAGTAAAACTTGATGCTAAGCCTGTATTCTTTAGGCAATTAATCCCACTGATCCCTTTAGTTTTAGGCTTATGTGTATTAACATTGCCAAGCCTGTTTGTTGTTGCACTATCTTTTAAAATAAATATTCTGAGGAAATATATTGCCGTTGCTTTTAGTTCTTTGGGATTTAAGTTTTCTGTTTAAGGTGACAATTCAGCTTTGTGGTGATTATTTCTCCTCTTTTAAATTGGAGCCGAGCATGGAGTGATTTCACTGAGCAGGATAATTTATCAGTGGAGCAGGGAGTGGAGGAGGGCCTTGCTAAACAGCCACCGGAGGAGGGGATGCACCCCGCCAGTCCGGCTTTATTAGCTCCATCCGGAGGCATATCACATATGTAAAGATTATAAAACTGATTATTTTCCTCACTCATGGCACGCTTCCTTTTTCCTTCGTATTTTTTAATGCGCTCTGCTGAGAAGGGAGACTGGCGTTGGTCACGGTTTGGAAATGAAAACAGGACAGAGTAACATGGTGGACTACTTTTTGACAACGTAGTTAAGGCGGCAGGCGAGTTTTTTATTGGCGGCCGGCCTTTGACTGCAAAGTGCCGCGGGAAACCCTGGTTTGTGATTAACACTCTTCAGGTGAAAAATGGAGCAAATGAATGTGATTATTGTCTTTAAACCTGTTTAGCGAAGTTTTATGGCGCTATGAACTGAACCGTGGCTGAACACGACATGAGGTAGGCTAGTGTCCATGACTCTTGAATCGGGATTTCAGTTATGAATTTTAGGGAAGCAGTAGGAGCAAAACCTAGACTATTATAAGTTATTTTTGTTGTTACTGGTAAAGGTGGCCTTGTGTCCCTTGCCAGCCTGAGGTCCTTTGCACTCATCACTGTTCCAAACAGGACAGTGGCACAAGCGGCATGGGGAGCCGTGAATGGGACAGTGGTCTGTATAGTAGCCTAGAGTTTTTGTTTGCCCAACCGATGACCGGGATTTCAGGTTTCAGTTCATGTACAACTGTAACATTTCGTGTTGGTGTTCTTTGGTGTAATAATTTTGATTGTTTTGTCTGCAAAGTAAATTCGTCAAACATCGCAAAGTCTGCATGGAAGAGACTGACGGGACAAGAAGGCCTTTCATTAGGTCAGCGATCTTTTTGGGTGCAGGACAAATGTCTTTTTTTGATAACCAAAAAAGTGTAGTCAGGGTTATTAGGGCATAGATCACTCTGAAAGTGATCCCCAACAAAATCATTCTTTATGTTATTGTCATAGTTTTTTTGGGGTTTTGTGTGAACGTGTGGCACCCCCAACCAGCCTTGCAAATGGTTGGCTGTCTATGGTGCTGTACTAAAACTTGTTGGCCTCTTGCTTAGGTTTCTGCTAATTACTTAATGTGTTGTCCCAAATATTCACCGAGTGTTACTGTACCTGTTTGTTCTTCTCCATTCTCCACTGTGCCTGTTCTGCTTATCTAGGGACCAAGGGATGGTGAGAACAAGAATGCTGGAATGGTCAGATAAGATAATTTTTGCTGTTTGAGGTCCAATACAATGGGTCCTGAGTTTTCAAAAGGGAGGTGTGTTGATCCATCATCTTCCACACCCTCCCATAACGGCCTCTACACACAGCCGCGTATGCTTGCAGTGCTGGAGACGATCCCATTCACTCTTTACATGAGCATACCGCAGATCGCCAACCGCTGTCAACTCAATTGGAGTCCATTGCGCTATGTTTCCCGTCCGCCAGTGAGAAGTTCAGCTGTTGCTGTAACCGGCAGACGGCACCGGTCAATCAAGCCAATCGACAGACGGCACCAACCAATCAAACCACGGTTATACTTCAAGTCATTTTGCATAGCTACCGGCCGGGAACACCCACTGGCATGGCAAGACGGAACGCAACTGTGTGTAGAAGCCGTAACACTGCTGACTGCAGCCAAATGTGTTGCATCCTCCTTACCATGTCCCTTTATAGGTGTACAGAGTATATGGAGAGCTACCCATCATCCCTTCCACATTGTGTCTTTGTGTAGTTTTGTACACAATTGTTGTTCAAACTTTGAAACTGAAATCTTTTTTATTTTTGGAAACCTAAATTAGTGTCAGACCTCCTTTTTATGTTGCAGTGTCACCATACATTCCTCCCAGTCTTTTTGCATTTGTTCCTGTTTTAGTTTTAAACACACATTGAAACTTAATAAAAAATTCCATTGAAAACCTAACATAATGCTATCCTTTCATGCTGTAGTCTCACAAGCCGGGCTGGAAATATAAGTTATACCTATTTTATTGAAACAGTTGTTTGCTTATTGAGTTACAAGTGTGTTATTGAAACAGTGGGTGTCTTATCTTGCAGTATTGATCAAACTTTTCACATTTAAGTTGTTATTGATTCTTATTTAGCCTATGTGTTTTTGACATGTTTATGGTTTGGTCTTAAAATGTTACCAAGGCTGTGTGGTGGCCACCTTTATGCTATTTCTCCAAAAGAACTGAACAGATTTAATGCATTGATCAAACGTTTAACATTTAAGCTGTTAGGCTTATTGCTGATTGCTATTCATATATTTATATATTTGATAGACGTTTATTGCTAGTCTTACAGTACAATGATGAAAGTTGTGTGGTAGATTTGGGGGGGGGGGGCACCTTCATCTCACCAAACAAACTGAAAACGACACTGGATCTAATGTCTACGCACAAAAAGGATACAAAATGGCGGGCCACACACAAAAAATAAAGATCTTAGCTCTGTAATCTTTGCTTGGCTGTTGATTCGAGGATGTCGTGCAAGAAAAGAAAGGTGGAGGACATCATAAGCTATTTCAAGAAAGTGTAAGTCATAATATGATGTGAGTTCAAGGCATAGAAATGCCAGAAACACAGAAAGACACACACACACAAAGTAGGCATACGTACACGCACACACACACACATAAACACAAACACGTACACGCACGCTTGCACAAAAACACCCACCCGCACACACACACACAAATATGCACACACAGATAAAAACACACACATGCAGGCATACACACCCCATTACCCCCAGTCACAAGCGAACACACACACAGGCACGCACTAATAGACTCACACGCATACACACAAACACACAGGCACGCACACAAGAACATACATATACGCAAACACGTACATGCACGCATGCACAAAAACACCCACACACATAAACACACCCATGCACACACACACAAATATTCACACACACATAAAAACACACACATGCAGGCACACACACACCCCATTACCCCCAGTCACAAGCAGACACACACGAATAGACTCACACGCATACACACACACACATAAACACAAATACGTACATGAATACATGCACAAAAACACCCACACACACACACAAATATGCACACACATGCAGGCACACACACCCCATTACCCCCAGTCACAAGCGAACACACAGGCACGCACAAATAGACTCACGCATACACACACGCACGCACACACACAGGCATGCACAGATTCACTTGCATACACAGGCACGCACACAAGCACACGCATGCACACACACACATAAACACGTACACCCACACAAATAAACACACCCACACACACACAAATATGCACACACATAAAAACACACACATGCAGGCACACACACACACATAAACACACACCCCAGTACCCCCAGTCACAAGCAAACACACACACACACACACAGGCACGCACAAATAGGCTCACACGCATACACACATAAACACAAACACGCACACACGTAGCAGAAGGCACACATATACACACACACACACCATTACCCCCACTCACAAGCGAACACACACCCACGCACAGACACATAACACACACACATGCAGGCAAGCAGACACACACACAAACCCCATTACTCCCACACACACTCACAAGCAAAAACATACATACCGAGAAGCACACATATACACAACAGCAAATGCACACACTCATTTACATACACAAAAGTTGCAAGAGTAGAGGAAAAAGTAGGAGATGGAGACAAATTGACAAGCTTTTTGTAAATTTTTTTGGAGAGAATGTGCAGGGCCCATTTATTCGAAAGACGGTTTTTTTACAATATTTCTCTGGCCCACTATCACATCATTATAAGTTGCATGGTCAATAAGCCATTTATCTCTAACTCCCTTTCATAGTAGGAATCTGATCAGTATTTATACCAGACATGAGTCTCTACACTACAGTCATGGTGACCCTCAATATTTACATCAGTCTACATTCTTTTGTAACCTTATTATTCAATCAAATGATTTAAAGTGCATTATTTGAAATTGAATACAAAAAATATGCTGCCTGTATCTTTTATTTTATTATTGGTTTTACAAAAGTTAGGTACATGAAGTAAATGACTTCTGGGAATTTCAAACCGAATGCGCTCATTTCTCTTCAGCATCGGAATTGCCGATCTAGCATGCCTTGATCCTCGGAATTTTTCCCCTTATAAAGCTAATAAACTGGTCCCCAAATGCACTTTGAAACATACAGGGCAGTGCTTTGACTTCATTAGCTTCATCAAGGGTCCGCTGCTATAGATCAATGTATCACGCATCAATTTGTATTTTCCCAGTGTGACGCTGCAACAACCCAAACAACCGGTAGATGGCTCGCGAGCAGGGTGTCTCGTAGAAATGGAGCCTGGAAAACCCCACAGGACTTCACTACAAACTTTAGCAGAATTGGTTTAGAAATAATTTAATAGCCAGAAATATGCCTGCCCTGCCCTAATAAAGAAATACTGGCACCTCTAGGAATCCCGCTTTGCAGCTGTAGAAGAAACGCAGGGACAAATTAAACATTCTGGTTTTCTCCTCGTGAAAGTGCAACCAGATGATAGACAGACATCATTTGACAAAATATAGAGCATATTAACCTCCGCTGCTCAGTTAAATGCCTTCCGTTACGCCCTGTTATCAATGGAGTTACATTTATAAACGATTTTTGATGGTCACAAGTTTACTTCATTAGCGGTTTTTTTGATTATTAAAGAGTGTTTTCATTTAAAGGTTTGACCCGTGTTTATTCAGTAGAGCATTTTAGTGCTCTTCCCAATCCCAGACGTTCACATTGCATGTTTGTTTGTAATGGATTTTAACCCGTAGATATCGCAGCTTGTCATAGGGCCGATAACGTGGATGCTCGCCTCTCTCAGCACCCACTGAAAACATCGAGCACCCACGTGGTGACAACTACAGTCGGCTAAATTTACATTAATTTAAAATCAAACATCGCGAAGTTTATGTTAAATTCAGCTATGTTGCTGTCAATTCCCTACTTCATATACCCCTAAACACCACCGAGAGCCGCTCTGCATGAAAATTCCTGACTTCCCACCTGAAAGAATTAACGGCTTTGTCGGTCTTCAAGCCCCAATGTTTAAAATGTATATAGCCCTGAATATCATTTTTAAAAGTAGTCTGACAAAGCTATTGTTTTTAATGACACAGCCTGGTACCTCATAGAACGCGTCTATAAACATAGCCTAGGTGGTCTAACTCACAAAAGTAAGCAGATAGAAAGAACTCACGCGAATTCTAGCCCACCACAACATCGCATGACAGCTTCATGCGCCCAGGGGGAGAGAGCCACCGTGCTTTATGATTGTTGCCTTCTGATGGTATTGTGGTGAACTGAGGGGGCAATGCCTGGAGATAATGAGGGAGCGTTTGATGCCTAATTGCCCCCACCGACTCACCTGGGTAGGAGACAATATGAGCATGCAGAGGGAGCGATGCGGGAGAGAGTCCGAGGTTGATCTGAGCTGTCCAGGCTAAACGCTGGGGGAGGCGTTATCAAACCAGTGCAATTATTGCTGGTCGCTGGGTCAGTAGGATGCACCCGCCAGTGAAGATAGCTGTAGGGGGAAGGAACCTTAGTATAGGCCTTTGTTAAAATCCTAGACCAACGCCCTTTGACTGGCTGGCGAGTTGGACTACTGGACTCGTGAGCCCCCTGCACAAACTCCTCAGAACTTTCATACTGGAATTACAGACTAGAACTTTCACACTGGAACTACATACTGGAACTTACACCGAGGGAATTTACATTCTGGAACCTGCGCTGGCCACCTGAAAGTTCATTAAATGTCCTTGCCATCAGGCCCCAGGGGGAGGGTCTCAGGGAGCAGGGAAGTCTCCCTTAATAACTCTCATTTGACTAATATGTATCTGTGTCTGTTTTATAATTGAAAGTCGGTAGCTTTTGTGCAACATAATTTATTAGTGACAGGGTTGTGGGGAACCTTTTTATTAAACACTGGAAAAGGTGTGCTGTATTTTTGAATGGAGATGTTTTCCCTTTTGCGGTGTTTATGAATTGCTGTGTTTTATTGGATTGTTGTTTTTGCCGCAGTTGGGAGAGGATCCCCCAAATCATGTCAGTTGATTAATTAATTATAATGTCCGGAGCTGCCTGGCTGTGCTTGTGGAAATAAAGCTACTTTTTTACCGTCCGTGGTGGTGTGGGTCTACACATCTCTGAGTTGTCTACCTGGGGAAGGGACAAAGGGGGTCGCTAGAGGGGACCTTTTCCTACCCACAGATTTATTACAGTATCTTGCTAATTCACTGAACTGCATTAGGTGACACAAAATGGTATTGCCTTTTATCTTATAACTCCTTGTCTGGCGACTACCAGGCCTATGGTTTTAAAAGTCAGATGTTCCCTGACAGACATTCGAAAATTAAGTTTATTGACTTGAAAAATACACTAATTTTTGCAAACTCCTCCATTCAACCCTTGAAGACATTGCGGTCTGGTGCTATGTAGATCGCTTTCTCGTACCATTTAATTTCTCAGAATTTAGGTCTACTGGGCCTACAATAACGTCATCACCAAATACATCTCTTATTTTTAGATGATCAACCACAAAGAGTAGCATAGGCCTACTGTGCACAGTGCACTGACGACTGTAGCAGCCCAACGTAACCTGTTGTTGTAGATGAGAGGCAACCCCTTGTTTCAGATAGCCTGGACAACATATTTACCTGGGTGTTGCCTACATTATTAATTAATGGTAGCCTACAATAGTTAATTGAGTCACGCGTGTGTTGCTTTTGCGGGATCGAATCCAGTTTAATGCTAGTTTTCAAAACATATTTTTTACATGTCTTTTGTCAGTGGCTGTAATGTAGCCGAGCTCATGGCGTGGCGACTTCAAACCGCCCTAAAACAACTTGTTTGTGAATGTCTGATGAACTGCTGCAGCATGCATCGCAAGATTATAGCGACCCCCACTCACCGGGTTAGTGGAAGGTGTTAATAGACGACATGAGCTAGCCTACAGTGGACTAGGGCTGTCAAAATTGCTCAAAAATGACGTTCAATATCCCCTCTAAAATAAACACATGTATTCAATATATTGGAATATCTAGGCTATATTATTTATGCATTATGTCAGTGATCGATCATGTCATCTGTTTTAACTTTTGTATGGTTATTGCTTGACAGGGGATCCCAAGCAGCTTTCAGCCATAAGGCATTTCCTAATTCACCTGACACTGATATTCAAAATGTTGAAACTATTTCGCATAGCCTATAAGCAGTTTAATTAAATGTAATGTTAGTTGTAAACAAACGGGCTACTTGGTGAGGGTTGGCCTCACAGATGCGCTCGTGCCTTAAATGGCAATACAAATCTTCACGATAGGCCTATTAACTGACCGCCCGATTCTGGGGTGGCTGGGGGGCAGGGGGCCATCAGACATTTGTTCCCAAGGGTCTATGAATTGTTAACCCGCCCTGCCCCAACTAACGCAACTTTCCACCTCTGAGATAGCTGAAAAGAAGTCTAGAGGACTCCTAACTCACTAGACCTACTTACTGTAGGCTGGCGCAAACCACAAGCCTGCATTCGAGGCAGGCCTTCTGTTGAAGAATTTTATATAAATCCTCTTAACAGTAATCCTCCTACCCCCCGCTACCACAGCTGTGGATAGTGTGGCATGCTCACGCTTTACAGTATGTCTCCTTCTTGCAAACTAGGCCTATAGCCCAACCATTTACGTCTTCAAAAAATAACAACTTGCCAGATATGCCTTCATAAATTTGGGCTTCATTCAGAATTTTGTTCTTCCACTGGAAATGACTCTTCTACATTTGCTGCCTGCTGCATCCTTTCTGTTTGTATTGTTTAGAAAATGTTTGACGTCTTTTTTTTTTTTGAGAATGCATTAAACATTGTTTGCTGGTAATCAGCCACAAATAGCCTACAGATTCTTGCGCATGCGTTCTCTCCAAAATGTGCCCGTTCTATAGGCTATCCAAGTGCATAATTCTGGGCGCATAAAGCAGATGTATTTGTGTATTGTACAGAAAAATAAAAAAAATAACCTGTCAAGCAGTCAATTGACTACCTTTGCAGTCAATAAGTAGTGCAAATTATGAAACCAAAAACGTGGGTCATAGTTGTCTAAGCCTCTGCTGTGAGGCCAAACCCATGAACAAAGACGCATTGATATCTGCAATAGTTTTTTGGCGAAACAAGCTCACAGCCGAACAAGTCATACTGAAGGGAGAGGCAACTGGCATGTGATCTCCCCGCATGGGCCAATGGATGTACAAGTTTTCTCCTGTTGCCTCACGATATTTAATCCAGTGTTTTGTCACAAGTTGCAAAATGCTATTCGTTTTAACGAATTTTTATGATAGTATGAAGTACTTTTTGTATAGGGTACTATCTTAATTGCTTTATACTCAATACTTGACCAATGGCTATTGCATCTGTCTATTGAAAGTGAGAATGTGGGCATGTGATATACCGTGTAGGCTTCATAAAATAAAATAAACAGATTGCTAATGGCCTACAAGCTGATCTTTGGGGCGTTTCCCGTGACAACTACGGAGGTTAGCTTTTACTAACAGGATGCATCGTTCAACTAACCAACATGTAAGTTATGACTGTTTCCCAAAACTGTCGTTTCTTACATAGTACTATAAGTTTGGACCATGATAGTTTCCAAACTTCAGTAGTCTGGACTAAGGTGGTTAATGGCGTTTAGTAGCACGTGAACGGGCACCTGCACATACTTCTGTGGCGATTGCGTTAAGGCGACAGATGACAGCGCCGTTGCACAGCAGTTACCAGTCCCCCGTCCAAGAGTTCAATCTGGGTTAAGACGTTGACAACAATATTGACATCGTTGTTTACCTAAGTTTATCTTTTGTGCAGATCATATTATCAAAATCAGAATCAGCCTTCTTGGCTTGGTTTGCGTAAACTAACAAGGACCCCCCATGAAAATCAAAGGCTACATATTCTCAGCTGACTCGTCAAAGTGCGCACCACCTTATTATTATCTGCAAGTGTGTGACTTTTTACTTACGTGCACATGGCTGCAAATTGACTTTTTTAATTTATGTATTTTCTGCCTTGGGCATTTTAAAATATGGATGTATGGTGGTTAGAAGTGTAAATATCAATTAGAAACCTAAATATTATTTATAATTATTAATTTGCAAACAAATAACTGGTGTCAGTGACGCCTTTGACATGAAGATCCCTGAACTATGCTTCTAGCATTCTACCACAGGTCGAGAGGTGTAGTTGTAACTACACAACTTTACGATAGTGGTTCGCGAACGTTCGTTGCTACTATGGTTTTGGGAAACACTAACGAGTGGAAACGATGCATTTGACTATGTAAGTTCCAAATATGAATGTAATTCTGTGGGCATAAAGCAGATGTATTTGTTTATTGTACAGAAAAATAAAAATGACATGTCAAGAAGTAGGGCAAATTAATTTACAGGAAACCAAAACGTGGGTCATAGTTGTCTAAGCCTCTATTAGTAGCCTGTTAAAAACGTCGCCAGATAGAATTAAATCGGCAACAATATTGTTTTCTGCAGAAGCCTACCCAAGGCTACAGATTAATTCTGAACAGTTATTTCTCTACTGGCTCAATTATCACACCACTGTTTTGATTTTATGAAGTTCGTTAACCCCAACACTGACAATAATGTAGACAGCAAATTTTGATTACCTAAATCGAGGTAATGTTTAATTATGCATGATTTATTTTGTTATTGAATTCGTAGGCTGGGATTACTATCGGCAACAATTATGTTTAATGGTAGATCCTGCTTTTCAGAAGGGGGCGCAGGCAGAGCGATGTACAGTGGTAGAGCGGACGACAGTGGCTGAAAGTGGTACTAAAGCTTCACGCAGCTTCACGCCGCGTAATGCGCGAATGAAGTGGTCATTTGAAAGCGATGCCCACTGTAAGAGAATGTATGCTTAAAATTCAGTGAAGGTGCTACGGTTGAAAATCTACAGTCGGAATTGACACATCTCGCTGGGACAGCCTGAAAAAGTCTCCTCTAAACGAGTATACAGTCAAAGCGTCGGACTTTGATGATGCCGCAGAGATATAGGAAGATACAGAAATAAACCTGTTGAGCAAGAAATGTGCTACCTGCAAGAATTGTGCAATCTGTTGCTGTTTCCTTCTCCAGCAGTTAAACCTCTTTACCTGTGCCTACAACTATATATTGTCAGCAAATGAATTCCTATTAACACTGTCATGTACTCAAGTGGCATGCAAACGGAGTTTTTCCACTCTTAAATTCATCAAGAATCGCCTAAGGACACGATTGTCACAGGATAATTTGGAGGCCTTTATGCTGATGGCGACAGAGAAAGAGGTCCTATAATGAACTTGGATGCTGATGACGTGATAGACAGGGTTGCGGAGAAGAGAAAGCTTCACACCTTGTTAACTGCATGACGTTAATTAAGACACGTTTGTGGAGCGGCTGCTCTGATGGGTTTCCCGTTTACCAACAAAACTACATTTGCGCGCAGCCGTGGGGCAGAAGACGCTTGGTGCCACAACGTTATAAACTTGACTTTAAATAGTCGGCTGCTGTAAACTACAATCGGATTTTTTTGATATACCCCTGGCCCCCTGTCTCAATGATAATAACATCTCATTTCAGGCTATATTTCAGAGTTTGCCGTTCATTTGCATTAAAGGAATTATCCGGAGTAAAATGCACTTTAGATCGATTTACGGATGATTGGGAGTACATACGTTGACATCCAAATCATGTCATTCGGATGTGTTTTGAGAAAGTTCGATGTTACCGTTTTTAGTCAAAGCTTCGTTAAGCGTGAAGTGAGATGGGCATATTATTTCAGCCACTACAAAACGCTATTTTTATACCTCTTCTACAGTTCCAAACAACATTGCACTTTTACGTGGTAGTGAGTAGGGGTCCCTAAAGCCAAACCGGTGTATGATGGAATTTCATCAAGCCAGTACCTTTCGAAAATGTTGCCATCTTTGCTGCTGTAGAATTAGGTTGCCGTGTGCTTGGAAATTCACAATTTAGTCCAGTTTAAAAAAAAAAAAAAAAACATAGTCCAGTATTTCTTTTGAAATTGAAATGAAGTTGTATGGACTGGACTATGTTTTTTTTTTTTTAAACGGCGAATTTAAATTGTGAATTTCCAAACACTTGGCAATCCAATTCTACAGCAGCAAAGATGGCAACATTCGAAAGGTACTGGCTTGATGAAATTCATTCTGAACTCTCTATCCCACCACATAAAGACCTCGGGATACTTCGGTTTGGCTTTAGGGACCCTCTACTCACTACCACGTAAGTGCAATGTTGTTGTGCAAAAGCTGTATTTTAATCCGGCCCGCGACACGCTGCTATTTAGACCTATGAGGCAGACAGACGGACATCTCCATACCCATTCGTCGTGGTGGAATATCTCACAAACTTTTAATTCAAGAAATTACAAACCGTATATCAGAATAAACAGCAGAACTTACCGAACACAAAGGTGTAAAGCATTCCTTTATACAAGTTATAGCCGTTCCAGAGTAATCCGGTTTTGAAATTGAAGCAAATGTCTACACGGTCTCCAACTTTGGGCTTTTGTCATACATGATAAGGCCAAATACAAAATAAATGTTAACAATATCACCTAGATAACTGTACAACCAGAGTTTTTTCAATGTAGTTTCACAAAATGCTAAGCATGCATATTACGTTTCTTAAAGCTGAGCTGTGCTTAAATTGTTCAGTGCATGATTTCATAACGGGCCAAATAGAAAATAAAGGCTAAATGTTAAATATAGCCTTGATACCTGTAAATATTTAAATCAGATGTACACTATAGTTAGATCAAGTTGGAGGGTTGGATTATAGGATGCTCCAGAACTCACAGAAACGGAGTCTTAAAGGAGCCACACCACTTTTATGACAAGACACTATAGAATATGAATATGGTTCTATTGACCTTTAGTTTTGTTGCTACTGTGCTTGGAGGACAGCTGGTAGGTTTAGGGAAAAATTCAGCACATTTTAGTCGTATTGCAATAATGCTGATTACCGTGATCATTTTGGGTAGCCTACTATAATCATGATATCACATTTTCATGCCGTTTCTCTAGTGGCTGGTAAAAAAAATATTTAATTTCCATCCCTGATACACACGCACGCACACATAAACACAAACATGTAGCAATGCAGCAGGCACACAGACACACACACAAGCGAACACACACACCCACGGACAGACACATAACACACACACACAAACCCCATTACTCCCACACACACACTCACAAGCGAAAATACACACACTGAGAAGCACACATACACAAAAGCAAACGCACACATGCACACACTCATTTACATACACAAAAGTTGCAAGAGTAGAGGAAGGAGTAGGAGATTGAGACAAATTGACAAGCGTGATTTATTTTTGCGGAGAGAATGTGCAGGACTGAACGGCTCTTTATATTTAATTGTTACCGTTTCATCGTGGCTTTTGCTGACCTCTGTCCTCAGCCTCTCTGTTGTCTTCTGTATCCACCCACACACCTATTGTCTCCTGTCTACAAGGAAGTGGTGAAAAGTAATGACATTTATCATGAAGTTCCCATAACTAACACAGCTATGTGAACAAACGGGTATCAGTGGAATGGATAACACACATGCAGGCAAGCAGCCACACACATAAACACACACACACACACACCCCATTACCCCCAGTCACAAGTGAACACACACAGGCACGCACAATAGACTCACGCGCATACACACACACACAGGCACGCACGAATAAACTCACACGCATAAACACACACACAGGCACGCACACACACACACACACACACACACACAAAAAAAACACGTACATGCACGCATGCACAAATACGGCCACACGCACACACACAAATATGCACACACACATAAAAACATACACATGCAGGCAAGCAGGCACACACATATAAACACACACACACCATTACCCCCAGTCACAAGCGAACACACAGGCACACACAAATAGACTCACACATGCACACACAAACATGCATGCACACACACACAAACACCGTACATAAACCCATGCACAAAAACGCACACACACACACACATAAACACCCACATACATACAAATATGCACACACACAAAACACACACAAGCAGGCACACACACGCATAAACACACACACACCCCTATTACCCCCAGTCACAAGCGAACACACAGACATACAGGCACGCACAAATAGACTCGCACACATACACACACGCACATGCACGCACACAAGAACACGCACGGACGCATTCACAGATTCACTTGCATACACAAGCACACGCACACGCACACACACACAAAAAACACAAACACGTACACGCACGCATGCACAAAAACACGCACACACACACATAAAAACACACACATGCAGGCACACACACACACACACACATAAACACATACCCCATTACCCCCAGTCACAAGCGAACAAACACAGACACACACAAATAGACTCACACACAAGCACACGCACACGCACGCACACATAAACACAAACACATACACACACACATGCAGCAGGCACACACACACACACATATAAACACACACACACCATTACTCCCACTCACAAGCGAACACACACACACCCACGCACAGACACATAACACACACATATGCAGGCAAGCAGACACAAACACACACCCCATTACTCCCACACACACACACTCACAAGCAAAACATACATACCGAGTATATATCAGGGGGTTATTATTTCCTCTAGAAAGAAGGCACAATTAGATAAAGGTATGAAAGAACTGGAGAAAACCATAACTCAGTCAGAACAAGAAAGCACAAAAAAAGACCTTGAACATTTTAGAGAAATTGAAATTAGAATATGATCAACTCCTACTGGAAAAGCTAATAACTTAAGGTACAACTCCAATAAACTAAGATACATATCTTCAAACAAAACAGGTAAGCAACTTTCCTCATTAGTGAAAAGGATGACCAGATGAGAAGACATAGTACTTCAGGATTCCATAACAAATTCTACTCTCAGATAATAATGTTATCAATCAACAGTTTGCCTGCTTTTATAAAGAATTATATACTTCAGAATTATCATGTGAGCGTAATGACCAGAAGGCCTATTTGAAGTCTGTGAATATTAAACGGCTATTAGCGGAACAAAAAGTGGCATTTAAGAAAGGACATTTCTGAACCTGAGAAGAAGCAATTGACAGCTTTTCAAAGGGCAAAGCACCAGGAATGGATGGATTGCCAATTGAGTTTTATTCAATGTTCTGGCCCCATATAAGTTTAATTTTCTTGAAGTTATACAGGATGCCATTGTAAATGGGAATCTACCACAATCAATGTATCAAACTATTATTAATGTAATACCAAAGCCAGGCAAAGAATATAATACTCCTTCAGATTTCAGACCTACAGTATAAGCTTGATAAATTGTGATAATAAAATCATTACAAAGATCCTGAATAACAGAATTGCTAAAGTACTCCCATCTATTATCCATTACAAAATGTGTATCAATATCACAATTTGCTAAAAAAAAAAAAAAATAGATCTAACATTAATGGCTGTAGATGCTCAAAAGGCATTGAATGGAGTTACCTATATGAAGTATTACATGCATATGACTTTCCACAGGAAATAATAAAAATAATTCAAGCAATCTATATGGCACCAACAGCATATGTCTACTCTAATGGGATCCTATCGGAGGCCATCCAAATAATGAGAGGAACAAGGCAGGGAGGGATGTTCACTATCACCAACACTGTTTGCCCTGCCATTGAACCATTGGCTCAGAAGATTCGGAATTCAGAAGAGGTAACTGGCACATGGATAGGTGGTGAGTGTTACAAACTTAACTTGTATGCAGATGACCTTATTATGTTGTATCTCACTAAAATTGAAACATCAATCCCACATGTGTTGAATATCATAAAACAATTTTCTAAAGTATCTGGTTATAAACTGAACCTGGGGAAAACTGAACTTTTATCAATAACAGAGCCTTTGTCCAAGAGTAAAGAGTCTTTTAATGAGTTCAAATGGCCAAAAGGAAGGATTAAGTAACTAGGATGCTATATAAGCTCTGGTAAAACAATACTGTATAAGGATAACTATGTTGCTCTAATTAAAGATCTTAAAAATACATTTTGGATACATTTAAATGTGATTAAAATGATATGGTTACCCAAATTTTTGTTTATCTTCCAGACAGGGATACCACCAAAGTAAAGATGGTTAACAGACTGTTTAGCTCAAAAACAAATCCCACCCCATTAAGTTGAACTGTAGAAGTGAGGGAGGCCTTAATTTCTCAAACATTGAACTGTATTACTACTCAGCCCAGCTTTTTACATCAACTCTGTTATTATTCAATCAGAGGAAGATCCCCCGCGCAGTGAAGTCAGATTTCGCATGGCCAAATTTCCGTCAAGGATTCTCGGGACACTGAAAGACCGGGGTGCATGAAACTGGATGGGCATGAAGCCCCACAAGGATAGCATGGAACCATCGTTTTTCGTTTTGATCTGTACCCCCGCTGGACTGGACCCCCCGAAAGGAGGGTAGGGCGGACACAGTTTTCTGTGAATATCTCGAAAACCGTAGGGTTTAGGAGGACCACCTTTTTTTTGTATGTTGATCTTAAGGGGCCATGTCAACCCATTCCATAACCATTCATTTCATGTATAGCGCCACCTAGTTAAAAACGAAAAAGTAAAATGAGGTGTTGTAATTGCAGGTATCTGTGACCTAACATGGTCAAAACTGTATGAAATTGGAAGTGTAGGATCAGTATGACACCCTCTCAATGCACACCAAGTTTTGTGGAATTCCGTTCATGGGGGGCCATACAATAAATTAATTTATGTTACTGTACACCAACTGGCCTGTAGGTGGCCGGACACAGTTTTATGTGAATATCTCGAGAACCGTAGGGCCTAGGAGGACCACCTTTTTTTGTATGTTGGTCTTAAGGGGCCATGTCAACCCATCCCATTACCACTGAATTCATGTATAGCGCCACCTAGTTAAAAATTAAAAAGCAAAAAATTAGGTGTTGTAATCACAATATCTCTGGCTGACATGGTCAAAACTGCACGAAATTGAAAGTGAAGGATCATTATGACACCCTCTGAATGCATGCCAAATTTCGTGGACTTTCATTCATGGGGGGCCATACAATAAATTAATTTATGTGTACATTTAGTGACCGTACGCCAACAGTTTTCTGTGAATATCTTGAGAACCGTAGGGCCTAAGATGACCAATTTTTTGTGTATGTTTGCCTCCAGGGGTCATGTTAACCCATTCCATATGCACATATGTGCATAAACAGATATTCACACACACACATACATTCACAGTAATTATACGTATGACACATACACACACAGTAGACATATGTATGCATGCACATGCACACACACAGGCACACCCACAAACACATGCACGCGCACACACACACATAAACACATACACGCACACATGCACACAATTCAAGAATTTCTCAGAATTATGAACAGGCAAGATGAGGGTGGGTTGTATAAAATGTATTTTACATGTGAAATCTATGAACTAATCATGTTTTGGTTAGTACTTGGATAAGAAACCTCCTTGGAAGAGTAGGTTCCTGCTGGAAGTGGTGTTGGTGGCTGGCCAGTAGGTGGCACTCTTCCCTGTGGCCAAAAGCCACCTAACAAATATCAATCCCAATGTCCTATTGCAGTGAAAGGGACATTGTACTATAGATGTTTCCCTTTGCATGAATATTAAATTGAGGTCCTGACTCACCATGGTTGTTCAAGATTCCATGGCACTTATCGCAAAGAGTAGTTCCCTGATTTGCTTTATTTATGTACACATACATAAAGACACACACACACACACACACACACACAAAACACACGTAAACACACACACACTACACATGTACACACACATACATGCACACACACGACACGCACACAAACACATAAACACACACACATGCACCCATACAAACACACCTACATACACAAACACAAGCACACACACACACACACACACACCAAACACATATACACAAAAACAACCACACACTCTGCACACACTAAATTACAAACACACAAAAAAGGAACAAAGTAGGAAATCAACACAATTTGACAAGCGTGACTTATTTTTGTTGAAAAAATGTGCTGGACTGGGCGGCGGTCATATATTTTTTTTTACCGCTCTGCGGTACATCTAGTTTTTAGCTATGTTTACAAAATGTAAAATCATACGCACATACACATAACACACACACACACAAAATAAAAATAATTTTGTAATTAACAGTACACTGGGGGCATGGAAGAAGATTAAAAATATTATAGGAGTGCATATTAGTTTCCCCAGGAATACAGTATACAGCAATATCTGTACACACCTGTGGAACAATCCATCTATCACATCACATCACATCATTCAAAGTTTAAAACTAGAATGGCAATCATGGATTAATAAAGGAATAAGTACTGTCTCTGACATTATATCCCAAAACAAAATCCTGACTTTTGAACAGCTCAAAAATAAATTTAATTTAACACATAATGAAACATTTAAATATCTACAATTGAAAAATTGGATATCACAGAATGTTGAGCTAAATTATAATACTGAATCAACAACATCAGAAAAGCTTTATATGAAAATTGGAGAGAAAAAGAAACTAATTGGTAAAGTTTATAAATGTTTGATTGAGTCACAGGTGTATAATTACTCTTTAAAAAATATATATGATGCTTGAAATAAGGAGGGACTAAACCTAACCAATAATATTACCATCGATGAAAACCTGAGGCTTATACAATATAAGCTTATGACAAGAATATATTATACAAAATCTAAAATACATAAATTTGACCCATCATCCTCTGCTTTGTGTGTGAAATGTGGCTCTCATGTGGACACTCTTATACATGCCTTCTGGGAATGTAAGAAAATTAAACAGGGTTGGCTGGAAATTCAAAAGTTGTTGACTGAAACCTGCAAAATTGAGTGCAAATTACCACCTACACAGTGTATTTTGCAGAGAACAGATAATCTGAAGTATCCAATAGGATGGCAGATCCTCTTTTCCTCCTTGGTTTATAAGAAAATAATTTTGAAGCATTGGAAAGACACACAGGCCCCATCCATGCAGGCATGGAAGGGATTGATGAAATATTATTTAAGTATAGAAAAAGCAATGTGTGAGGACAGAAATAAAATAGAACAATTTAATACAGTATGGCAGGACATTTGTGAATCTTTATAATCAAATGTTGGGCAAGTTATAAAGGCCGCACAGGAGAACCTCATGGAGAACAATGTGTGAGTGTAGGGGTGTGTATGGGTGAGTGTATGTGGGTGAGTGTGTGTGAAAAATGGGCCTTGCAACCAGGCTCGGACTGGTAATCTGTACAACCGGTGGGCCGGTGACCTCCGGGATTTTTTTTTTTTTTTTTAAAGTTATTTAGCTTATTTGCGGGCCGTCGCAGTTGCATCCATTTGGCTTGGGGGGTGACAGGTCAATCATTTTGGCCTCTTCATGACAGGTTCAGTGTGTGTTACGATCGCGCCCCCCTGCCCCCGCCCCACCCCTCAAGTGGATTTGTCCAAGCAGCCGCTAGGTTTGTGGGAAATATAGCCTCTGAGTCCATGCATGGTACAGTAGCCTATAAGTTCCCTCCGCTGGCTGGTGTTCACATCATCGCAGTTTAACCGTAAACAGCAATCAGAGGTGTCTAGTTTTATTCCATAAATATATTGTTTTTATAGACGTTAGTTGCACGCGCTACCAAGAGCTTCCATTTACTGCACCATGTAGGCTACTGTAGTTTGTCTGTCAACATAAAAAAAAACTACGGGTAGCCTACAATTTTCGCACAACTTGGTGGAAAAGTGTAGCACAGGTTAAAGAAAACCCATTCATTTTTGGACTCAAAAGGAACTTCAAAGTATTTCCCATATAGTAGCCTTAGCTCACAACGACAGTGAAAGTGAAACTTGGAAAGTGGAAGTCTCTCCACCGAGTGTTATATTAGATGCACAATCAATCGCGAGTCGATGCAGGTAAAAAGTATCAACTGGTAGGTTAGTAGGATAACGAAGGTAGCCTAATTTTGCAAAATGTGATGATGGCACACAAACTTGGGCAAAAACGTTTAGTATACACTTGTGGTGATAGCCTACAGTTAATGTGAATCGCGGACTTTAACCAAAGTAAAGGAGAAGATTTGCACCAAATAAAGGCTGTGGTTGTGTTTCTACAACATGTTGGCACAAAACGTAATTTTTGTCAACTAAGACGATGTCCATGTTCAGTAGCCTATATTTTTCATTTAGTCAAGCAGTGACATGGGGTTTAATGCATGGGGTAACATGACGTGAGACAGACAGAAGGTGAGCCTGTCTTTAGTAGCCTATCCCTGAATCCTGTCCCTCTCAAATCACTTTAAAATGGTGTGATTAGCAACCAGAATTTAAAAAAAATCTCAGAGAGACACCCCCGGACCCCCGTGTTATTGTGATTATAATAACCTATAGGCTATAGGTCCAAATCTAAATGTTTGGGTTCAGTTTATGAAGTGTTGCTACAGCATCGCCAGGGCGACCGCTCGGTAATCAGTACTCATTCTGCTTGACTTATCGGCTGCCTTTGACACGGTTAATCACTGTATCCTTCTCTCTATACTCGCTGACATGGGAATCTCGGTTCTGCTCTCTCCTGGTTTGAATCCTACCTCACAGGACGCTTCGTTTAGCGTATATCATGGCTTGGTCAGCTATCCGCACCTCACCATCTCACCACAGGGGTCCCCAGGGCTCAGTGCTGGGCCCCTCCTCTTTATATCTACACCACCTCCTTGGGACAGATTATCCGTTCGCACAGCTTCTCATACCACTGCTATGCAGGCGACACACAGCTCTATCTGTCCTTTCCACCTGACGACCCCCTGGTTTCAGCCGCGGATCTCAGATTGCCTTTCAGACATAGCTACATGGATGAAGGCACACCACCTCCAGCTGAACCTCTCAAAGACTGAACTGATGGTCATCCCAGCTAAACCTACCATACACCACGACATCAACATCAAATTTGACTCCCTGTCTGTTTCACCCTGACCAGGACTGCAAGAAATCTAGGAGTTGTTCTCGACAACCAACTAAACTTCTCAGATCATGTTTGCCTCAATTAAGCCCGGTCATGCCGTTTAGCTCTACAACATCACGGAAAATCAGGACTTACTTGACTCAAGATGCTACCCAACTTCTGGTTCAGGCAATAGTCATCTCGACTTCGACTACTGCAATGCCCTCCTGACAGGTCTCCCAGCCTGCGCAGTGAAACCACTTCAGATGATCAGAGAACGCCGGGCGCCTGGTCTACAACCAACCCAAAGGGCACATGTTACCCGCTGCTCATCCAGCTACACTGGCTACCTATGGCCCCGCATCAAATTCAAAGTCTCTAACGCTTGCCTACAAAGTAGTCTCGGTTCTGCTCCCACCTACTTGAATGCCCTCATACAGACTTACACTACCTCAGACCGCTGCGCCTCCTGACTAACGGCGTCTAGCTCTACCACCTGTACGCTCAAGCCAATCAAACTTTTCTCATCTGTTGTTCCTCGTTGGTGGAACACACTGCCAGTTCCTACAAGGGCAGGGACATCCTTTTCCACTTTCAAAAACTCCTGAAGACCCAGCTCTTTAGAGAACATCTACTCTCATAGCAACACTTTACAACAAGTCTTACTGATCCTAGCACTCACCAGCCGTTTTAAACTGACAAGTAACTGCTAAAACAGCACTCCCCGGCGACTTATTCTTACTGTACTCTAATGTTTTTTAAACTGTCCTAAAATTGTGAGAATTGTTCTAAAAACTTACTGTTTACCATGTTGTTAGTCGCTTTGGTTAAAAAGCGTCAGCCAAATGTAATGTAATGTAATGTGTGTTTGTTATTTATGGGGGGAATCAGGGGGGGATTTTGGTATCGGTGGGCTTGTGTGTGTGTGTGGGGGGGGGTCCAGTGGTGGGCCAGTCCAGGAGAAAATTGCCAGGGCCGAATTTTGTTCCCAGTCCGACCCTGCTTGCAACCCACGTCCACACAGGATGGTGGCGACAAGGACACACTGAGGTTGGACGGTGATGGGGTGAAGACACAGAAAACAGCAAACGTGGACTACCTACTCTAGGCTATTGATATAATTTAAGATTAACGTAGCCTACCTGCAGTAAAAACCAAGCATGTCCGATAAACATTCACAGATTTATTTCGGCTTAAAGAAGAAATGGGAATTACATGTCATGCAGAAATCATCCTACCCTTATTAGACGTTCTCTGCTGTAAACTACAGTCTTGTCCTTGTAGGAAGCGTAGTGTGTTTCCAACCCACTTTAGATTAACTTTACATCAAAATTACGTCTCACTGCAACGATGCGCCATCTGGTGGACAAACGACTATGTGACGCCAATACTGGAAGTGCAGCCAAATTATTATGATGAATATTTGGTTTTCCTTTAATCCTACTGAATTTGTAATTATGTATCGGCCGTTGTAATTGCCGATACTGATGGTATGTGCGTACCTGTGTGTGTGTGTGCGTGTGTATATGTGTGCACCACCATCTACAGGCCAATGAGTGTACAGTCACTAAATGTACACATAACTTAATTTTTTTAGACCCCCCCATGGATGAAATTCTACGAAACTTGGCATGCCCCCAGAGAATGTCAGGTTAATCATACACATCAAATTTGGGGGGGGGGTGCAAATCACAAATGAGTTAGTTAGGAAAAACTAGTTATTTAGGAAAAACTGAATTTTTTCGGTTTCAGGGGGCCCAGCGCTGTGGGGGAGTGGCCCCCGGGGACCAAACAAAATTTTTCCACTAGTGTGTCAAAGTCTAGTGGGGCTACATACCCACCAAATTTCATGTGGTTCGGTGTCCCGGGTATCGTTGACCAAAAATTCAGGAAGTAGATGACGAAAAAAAAAAAAAAACTTTGACAATCCCTATATGACCGCTTGGCGGTCATAATGATGATGATGATGGGAATGATGTGAATGATGTGAAGGTTAAGTTGAATGGGAGGTTCAACATTACACCTCAGAGTCAAGGGGATATCCAACAACCAAACCTATTCACCATCAAAAACAAAATCAACAACAAAGCAACCTTCGGGAGCAAAACAACATCACCAACAGAGCAGGCTTCGGGAGCATTTATTAAAGAGGCACTTTCCTTCAACAGTGTTTCGTTGAATTAGACCAGGGGTCTCAAACTCAAATGATCTGGGGGCCACTTCTGCCAATGTCATCTGACTGGAGGGCCACGTCAGTGTTAAAGAATAATTTAAAAAAAGAATGGCTATTTCCTAAAATGCAATGTCACCTGTGCTAGCAACCTTAGCTTATAAATAAAATAATGATAAAATAAATATTAATACAAATTATAAAAACAAACAAAAAAGCATAAAACAGGTAGGCATATGTGAGTATTAACAAAAGTTTATGAAGGGGGTAAATTTACCCATCTAATTTGCCACTGGATGGCAAGCACCTCAAATTATGCACCTTTCAGTAAATACTGGATGAACATATTTGAGTAGGTTTACTTTCTTTTTTGTCATATTACCCACATAACAAATTAACAGGAAAACACCTAAGATGTATACCAACAATAGTAAACTATTACTAAACCACAAGGTTTACAATAAAGTATCCTGGTCAAATCAGTTGCTATCGCAGGTAATTTGAGTACCCAGAAGTTCGCATCATATTCTTTAGAGCCCTATTTCTACTAGCCCTGCTGTCTGTACAACATCCATTACGGACACTATCATCACGATTACCACTGCAACCTCCAAGCTATGTTGGGCAGAGGGTCGAAATAAGCATGGTATGCTTAGTGGACATCATCGTATACACACAAAGACGCACCTCCATTCACAGACGCACCGTGACTATCACTGTCAATAGACGATCAATCATAATCTCCAAAAGGATATTCTCCTTCAGAATCAGAATAGGTGAATAACATAGCCGACCTAAGACTTCATCACACGTGAACATTTTGGTGTAGGCCTATTTCTGCTTCAATTTGTGCAAAACTATGGCCTGCATCGCTTCCGCGTCATTACAAATGCACGTCGGTCTTTGTGTTTCTCGCGTGTAATACAAGTATTTCCTGAAAACTTTGCGCAGCGATTTTGGGTTTGAATCAAGCTCTGGATGTCTAGCAAATAGTGGAGCAGAGTACAAATGAGATTTGTCACCGTACTTGGATCTATCGTCTATTTTAATCAGTATCGTTGTTTGTCGCAATCAAAAATAGCCTCAAGGGCTGGATTACATTATTATTTTGACATACGTCGCGGGCCGGAATTGGGCCGGACGCGGGCCGTCATCGTACCATACTGAAAGCTAATATTTTGTCACTAGCAACCTACATCTCAAAGTCTATAGTTCTGGGGTCTTAACAAGTATCTATGCAAATACCTTACCCTTTGGACACCCATTTATAAGTATTTATACTCTTTTAATCCTGTGAGGACCCAGGACAGGGCTCAGATGTTCCAGGTGCTGGTCCCAGCAAGGACTGTGAAGGACTATATCATCCAAATACGCAGCTGCGAAATCAGAAAAATCACAGAGCACCTGGTCCATTAGCCTCTGAAAACTGGCTGCGGCCCCATGGAGCCCGAATGGTAGTACAGTGAACTGAAACAGCCCCCATGGAGTCCGGAAAGCTGTTAGGTCCCGGGACTGCTGAGTCAGAGGGACCTGCCAGTAACCCTTACAAAGATCAATGGTAGTTAAGAATTTTGCTTTTCCCAAACGTTCTAACAGGTCATCAATCCTTGGTGTCGGATAAGAATCGAATTGGGAAACTGAGTTGAGATACCTGAAGTCGATGCAGAATCTTATGTGGCCGTCTTTTTTCGGCACAAGGACTACTGGGTTGGGTTCACTTTTGGAAGGCTCTATGACGCCCTGGGAGAGCATGACATCCACCTGCCCCTTCAGTGCCGTCAGCAGGCGTTCTGGGATCCTGTAACTGAGACGTTTTGGAGAAGCACCTTCTTTAAGAACTATATCATGGACAACAAGATCAGTCCTCCCTGGACTCTCCCGGAACACCTCAGGACTGCAGATCTCCCTCACCTGGAGCTGTTGACCCTCTGAGAGGTGGCTAAGATTGTAGTTCACCGGATCACCAGCAGGGGGTAAGTGCTGTTCATCTACCTCCTCTTCTTCTAACCAGCATTACATCTGTGCTCTTTTCAGGTCGCTGCACCCACTCCTTCAGGAGGTTTACGTGCAAAACCCTACTATGACGTGAATGGGCCTTGCCATCTCGCTAGCAGCTTGCTGTCACTGCTTGGGAGAAGCACCAACACCTTCTGGCCAGGGCTGAAGGATCTTTGGTGGGCTTTCTGGTCATACCAACCCTTCTGTTGCTGCTGGGCCTCCGCCATATGTGCTTGGGCAAGCTCACTCATCTTCTGCAAACGCTCCCGCATCTGTACAACATAGGACACAACATTAACAGCCTTCTCTCTCCCCTGGTCACCCTCCCAGATCTCCCTTAACAAAGACAAAGGCCCTCGGACTTCATGCCCATAGAGGAGTTTGAACGGAGAGAAACCCGCTGAGGCCTGGGGGACTTCACGGTATGCGAACAAGAGATATGGCAGCCAGAAATCCCAATCTGTACCACTGCTGCTGACGAACTTCCTCAGCATCTGCTTCAGGGTCTTATTGAAGCGTTCTGTCAGCCCGACGGTTTGTGGGTGGTATGCCGTTGTTCTCAGGCTCCTGATTCCCAGCAATTGATAGACCTGCTTTAAGAGAGTTGACATGAAGTTAGTTCCCTGGTCAGTGAGAATTTCTCGTGGAAAACCCATTCCAGAGAAGAACTGTACCAGACAAAAGGCAACCGATCTTGCTTTTATAGACTTCAATGGGAAAACTTCTGGGTACTTGGTCGCATAGTCTGTTATCACTAGCATGTAACGGTTCCCGGCTTTGCTTTTCTCTACAGGACCGACGATATCCATTCCTAGGCGTTCAAATGGTGTACTAATAATGGGGAGTGGTTGGAGCGGGGCTCTGGATGGTAGGTTAGCAGATGTTATTTGACATTCTGGACAACTTTTGCAGAACTGGGCAACATCTCTGTACAGACTGGGCCAGTGAAAATGACGTTTAATGTGAGCTGTGGTCTTGTGTCTACCTAGGTGGCCTGCCCAGGGAACTGCATGCCCCAGCTGCAATACGATGTCTCTAGCAGCTGGGGGACCACAAGCTGCAACACTGACCCCTGCTGGCGATAGAGAATACCCTTCTGGAGTATGTACACCTTGTTCCCATCCGGATCAGCTCCTTGTTCCTTCTCACTGGCATTCTGAAACAGAGGGGCTAAAGAATTATCAGCTTTCTGCATGTCAATGATATCGACTGGCATCTGAAATCCTAGAGGTGACTCAGGTTCAGCATTAGTTGGAACTTTCACAACAGTATGAAGAAATTTTTCCCGTCTTTTCTGCCTACGAGTCTTACGAGACTTCCCGGGTTTTGTCTCCAACTCATAGTTGTAAAATGTCAGGGTGCTGTGAATCTCCTGGTGCTCATTCGACTTCTTAGCTTGTCCTCTAGTGACAGCAGCACAACATTTCAGGTTCTTGTTTGGCTCCAACAGATCCAGCAACACTGGGAGGTCACGGCCTAGTACGACAGGGTAGGGCAAATTATCAGCAACCACAACATTCAACAGATAGGTTTGATCTTCAACTTTAATGTACATCTCGGCTGTGGAATAACACTTCTCGTCTCCATGCACACAGCAAATGGGCACAGCATTTTTGTACTGACAATATAAGGCGGCACAAATTTCCTATGTACAAGCGTCTGTCCACTCCCAGTATCAATTAAGGCTCTAAGCGCAGTCCCGTTAACTTCAACATCAATCATCTTGGCATCTTGATCGTTAACGTGAACTGAATCCACACCAGGTCGTGGCACAACACACATATTGTTTGACTTTGCTGTGTTTTTAGGACACATAGGCTTGGTGTGGCCTTCTACTCCACATAGATAACAGATGGGTATCTTACCGGCTGGCTTTTGTGGCTTGGGCATGGATCGACTCTCCCCAATGACCGGCTTACCCCCACTGGCCTCTGGCTTCAGGTAGTGCTGCGGGGTGGTTTTACGGCTGTCTCTTGTTGTCTTCCATGAATTGTGGCTCCATGGCTGCCCCTTCTTTCACGCCGCCACAAAGACATCCGCCAGCTTAGCAGCCTCCATTGCTGAAGCAGGGTCGTGCTCTTTGATCCAGACCTGAAGATCAGGGGACACCATTCTCAAATATTGCTCCAATATGATAATTTGACTAACATCATGAATCGTTTTACCTTTCGGCTGTATCCACTTTCCATAGAGCTCCTTAACCTAAAATGAATTCCCGTCTATGATCGAGTTTATTGAAAAGTTGCTTGGTGACAATCTGGACATTATAGACACCAAAAGCCTTCAAATTGAGAGGGCACAACTAGAAGACATAAAGGAGGAAATAACCAAAACTTTAGGAACTAAAGCTGAGGACAGAATTCAAAAATAGAGAAGACATTCTACTGCTTCACCGAGATCCATCCTGGTGAAGTTCGCCAGTTATAGAGTCAAAGAAACTATTCTGCGTAATACATGGCAAAAGAAGGGATTGACCTGGCAAGGCCAAAAAGTGAACGTGGACAACGACTACCCGCCACGCATAATCCAAAAGAGGAAAGAATATGCCGAGGTCAGGAGAATTTTGAAGGACCGAGGCATCAAATTCCACACGATGTTCCCGGTAAGACTGCAAGTAAAGTATACAGATGGACCCAAGATCTACGAGACTGTAGAGGAGGCGACGCGCGACATGCACGAGAGGGGCTTCCCAGTCGAGATTATCAAGCCCCCTGGGACAATGATGGAGCGACTACGGCAGCTAACCTGGCAGAAACAACCTCGACGAGCAGTTGGTAAAGTTCCCACATACAGGGCGAAATTACACGCATTTAGAAGGGAGTCCTCTCCCGCAAACACAGACGGTGGTAGTCAGTAATAATGAGATCTCGCTGGAACGGTGAGTTATGTTTGATTAATAGACAATGATGCTGATAAACATGCAAGGACGTTTACTTAATTGTTGGCTTAGTGTCTGTCGAATTTAAACATGATTCGGGCCAACTTTGGAAACTGGACCCTTTTTGCTCTGCCACTCACAAGGGCCCTCCTTCTCTGTGTCGAGAGGGGGGCTTTCCCTTAAACCCACCTAATAACATTTGGTGGAGGGTCATGAGACAGACCCATAATGTGGAAGATATTATATTGAATTGTTCTTTTTTCCTGATTGTTATATTTTTCAAATGTTTATCTGTTAGCTTATTACAGTCGTTCTTTACTGTAAAGGGGAAGTTTTTCACTTACACAGAGTATATGTCAGAGGATATAACTTAAATGCAAAGCATTCGAATAGCCTCTTATAATGTAAATGGAATACACAGTCCTGTTAAGAGGGGGAAAATGTTGTCACAATTGAAGAAGGATAGAGTGCAGATAGCTTTTCTACAAGAAACCCACCTGAATAGTTCAGAACATGCCAAATTGAACAGAATGGGTTTTAAACATGTATACTCCTCGTCTCATGTATCGGGACGTAGAAGGGGGGTGGCAATATTACTGGCAAGGGGGCTGAATTATGAGCATTTATCAAGGGTTTCAGATACAGAGGGCAGGTTTGTCATGACAATAGGAAAGCTGGCGGGAACAGTTATCACTCTCCTGAATGTGTACTCCCCCCCCAGATAGCAATTGGGAATTCTACAGGAAAATATTTGATCTAATGGCCACAAAAACACAGGGAATGGTTATCTGCGGAGGGGATTTTAATATACATCTAAATCCTAAATTAGATGTCTCACGGGGTAATTCGGAGCCAAAACTTATAAGCAAGAGAACAAATTCATTAATGAAAGAAACGGGGTTAGTGGATGTCTGGAGAGAGCTTTTCCCCACCAGGCGTGACTACACATACTACCCCACATTGCATGCAGTGTATACGAGAATTGATTACTTTTTTACTTTTCATTGGTTCCATGACTCTGTCTGACCATAGCCCTATATACCTAACTTTAAACCTTATTTGAGAACGAAGAGAAACATTGTGGAGACTAAATTCAACCATCTTGAACAATACAGGCATAAAAGAAAGTCTGAAACAGGAGATTAATACCTATTTAGAAATAAATGATAATGGATAAGTTACGCCTGATATTCTCTGGGACACGCTTCAGGCGGTTATGAGAGGCAAAATTATCTCCATTACATCACATATGAAAAAACTCAGAGAACAAAAGTTACGAGACCTGGAAAGTGAATTAAAACAGTTACAAAGAGTTCATAGTAGCACTTTAGATGATCAGGCTAAACAAGAAATTGATAAATTAAGAAAACAGATACAAGATATGAGTACACAAGAAATACAAAAGAAGTTGGCATTTCTAAAACAGCGTTACTATGAGGTAGGGGGGAAAGCAACAAAACTTTTAGCATACAAACTAAGGAAGCAGCAGGCAGAGAATACTATACACAAGATACGACATCCAGAGCTGGGAACAATAGACTATGGATTAGAGAACATTCAAGAACATTTTGAAAACTATTACAAGACCCTCTACTCCCAACCACAAATTGATAATACTTCAGAAATGGACACATTCCTCGCGTCATTACACTTACCTTCAGTATCAGAAGAAGAAAATAAAACTTTAATATCAGAAATAACAATTGAAGAACTGACTTCTGCTATCTCCAACCTGAAGGCTAGTAAGTCGCCAGGCACAGATGGATTCAGTGCTGAGTGGTATAAAGCACTACGCGAGCAACTAGCCCCAATACTATTGAGGACCTATAATTGGATCCTGCAGGAAAAGAAAATCCCACCTTCATGGAGAGAAGCGATAATTTCCTTGATTCCAAAGGAGGGAAAAGATAAACTTGAATGTAGCAATTATCGTCCCATCAGTCTTCTTAATGTGGACTACAAATTGTTCACATCAATATTGACACATAGGATAGACAGGATTTTGGCTAGACTTATCCATACGGACCAGACAGGTTTTATTAGACAGAGACAGACACACGACAATTTGAGAAGAACACTACATATTGTTAACCATATCAATCAACATAATGCAGAGGCAATTCTGATTAGTCTAGACGCAGAAAAGGCTTTTGATTCGGTGAGATTGTCTTTTTTATACAGGGTGTTTGCAAAATTTGGCTTCCATGAATCTCTCATAGCAATATTTCAAGCCCTCAATGATAGTCCCACAGCTAGAATTAAAGTAAATCAAAAGGATCAAAATCCATCACTTTGGAACGAGGGACAAGACAGGGATGCCCTTCTCCTTTATGCACTGTTTATTGAACCGCTGAGTCTGTGTATTAGGCAAAATGGTAATATTAAAGGGATAAGAATGGACACTGACGAGCATAAACTTGCACTATTTGCAGACGACGTCCTAATCTATCTATCACAACCCACATTAACACTCCCCAAATTGATGGATACACTACACAAATACGGGTCAATTTCAGGATATAAACTAAATGTACAAAAGACCCAAGTGCTCCCCTTCAACTATGTCCCACCTGACTACTTATCAAGGAAGTATGACCTGAGATGGGATGCAGACTACATAAAATACTTGGGAGTTAATATTCCTAAAGACATTAAAAAGCTGGTTGATCCTGAACTACACTCCTTTAAATGCCAACATTAGAGCAGACCTGCAAAGATGGACTCTCATCCCTTTTCTAAGTTTAAATTCTAAAGTTGAATCTATCAGAATGAACATACTTCCAAGATTATTGTATCTTTTCCAAGCCCTTCCAGTTGAGGTGCCAACCAATCAGTTTATTGAATGGGATAAATTAATTTCAAGGTTCCTGTGGCAAGGTAAGAAACCTAGGACCAGGTATAAAACACTGCAGTTAGGCAAGGGAAAAGGAGGTCTAAACCTCCCCTGCCTGCGTGACTACTATTATGCAGCCCAGTTAAGACCCCTGGTGTGCTGGTCCAGCTCCTTCTATTTTGCCAGGTGGAAGGATATTGAAAATGCTATGTCTGGTGAGATTCCTCTTGCAGCAGTAATAGCAGACTGTGAATTGCAGAAAAAAATGCTAAATCTAAACAACCCCTGGATTAACACAGGCTTGAAGATTTGGCAGAGGATAATAACATTTTGTAACATTGAAAAGCCACTCAGAAAGCTGAAATGGTGCGCATTTGACACTGACTTTCCACCGGCTAAATTAGATGCCAGGTTCAAAATGTGGAATGAAAAGGGCTTAACAACCTATACCACCTTTGCAACAAGAGGGATTCTAAAAAGTTTTGAAGCAATGCAGAATGACCATGGCCTACAGCGTCAAGACTTTCATAGATACCTCCAGGTCAGACATCATTACAACCAAAATATAGCGGGAACTTTAGAGGCAGAGGGAAAGGGGATATTAGAAGTGTTTGAGAAAGCAATTACCTCACAAATATGTTTCAAAGTTGTTTCTAGAGTGTATAGTGGCCTCCGCAGAGCTAACTCTGACAATACACTTTATATTAAAGGAAAATGGGAAAAGGAAAGTGGACTACAGCTCCCAGCTGAGAATTGGAAAAATCTTTGTACTCTGCAGTGGGAGACCACATGTTCTAATTTTTGGCGAGAATTTAGTTGGAAAAATCTGACCAGATTCTTTGTTACCCCCTTACAACAGCGTAAACAAATACCCAATATTAGATGCTGTAGAGCTTGTGGACTCATCGAGGTCAATCATGTTCATGTTTTTTGGGAATGCCCCACTCTGGCAACATACTGGCAAGAAATACACACACACCTAGAAGCTGTTTTTCAGATTAATATACCATATAGGTTTGATACTATGTTTCTAAGAAACATTGAATGTGATGACTGGGACTATAGGGATAAAATATTACTACTGATGCTTCTAGTTGCAAGTAAAAAAGCGATTACAAGAAGATGGTTAAAACCAGATCCTCCTAAACTAACTGATTGGCTAGATGTGATTCAAGACATATATGTGATGGAACAAAATGACATACTCATTAAGAATTCAGATTGAAAAATTCTCTAGAATTTGGACCAAGTGGACTGGGTATATTTCATGTATAAGAGAAGACTTTGGTTAGCTGAAGAGGTTATTTAGTCTTGTCCTCTTTTTTTTAC
Organism: Alosa alosa; assembly: GCF_017589495.1. Classification (NCBI taxonomy): domain Eukaryota; kingdom Metazoa; phylum Chordata; class Actinopteri; order Clupeiformes; family Clupeidae; genus Alosa; species Alosa alosa. Next base: position 8,295,607 of record NC_063206.1, on the reverse strand, counting down.
ATATGTACCAACTGAAATGGAATGGAAATGTTCATATTGTTTTTATTTTTCTTTTATTCTTTTTCATTATATGAAAATGTACATAACCTAAGGCCATAAGCTGAAGATTCACTACTGTAATGTATATACATTTATCTGCCTCAATAAAAAATAAATGTAAAAAAAAAAAAGAAGTAGAGTTAGGGAAATAAACACATTTCATATTTAAAAAAAAAAAAAAATAAATAAATAAATAAATAAATAAATAAATAAATAAATAAATAAATAAAATGTGTGCACCCATATAAAACAATGTAAGGCTAAAGTACAAAAACTAATAAAGTAAATAAATGAAACAAAATGTTGAGTAAGTTATTTGAATAGAATAGCACATGTGACTGCAAACAATAAAATGTGCAGCAAATTCATGATGTACCAAAAGAAACTAATAATGTGCATTTGTAAAGTGAGGGCTTGTGTTACCATGTGTGGCTGTGGCCATCACACCTGTCCTCTGGCCACTCCCCTTGAGGAGTTATAAGGCAGCGCTGGCCCTGGAGTTGAGTACAAGCTACCCAGACAGAAGAGTCACAGTGTCAACCCGTCTTAACTAGGTCATAGGGAAGGTAAGTGTGAACTTTTTTTTCATACTACATAATTGTGCTTTTCATAATAAGCACAATAGCTTCAAATATATTTAAAAGTGGAGGCCATTTGTTTCTGTATATGGTGAAATGTAGAAATTATAAGTAGATACTAATTGCATAAAAAGTAGCCTACTGTACATGTGATTTAACAGTGTTTTTGAGGACATTAGCTAAATTTAATTTTCAATTTATTTTCAGATTTCTTTTGAAGGATGCAGATGCTTTGGATTGCAAGTATCCTTTTCACAGCCTGTTGTGCTGTTCCTCAAGGTAAGGTGGAGTATAACAGAAAGAAAGAACACTTTACGGTAAGGGTACATGAATTATCATGAATTAATTCATGATTTATGCATTACTTCATTCCTTAATATCTCATGAATCATCAGGAATTGACATGAGTTCATAATCTGTCATTCTTGACTTGCATGAGCAACACATCAACTAGAGTATTAGGTATGGTGAGTACATCATTATGAATTTATTGAGCATATTCATGTATTCTTACCGTAAAAAGTGTTACCGCTACTTGTATTACCAAATGTTTCACTTTTATTGATATCAAGGCTGATATATACTGTACCTTTATATTTCTGAACGTACATGTATTCTTGTAATAAAACATCTGATCAGAGAACTATTTTCAATCTCACTATTATCCAAACAGATCTGTCAGTTAAAATGTTTACGTTTCCTGTGGAGTCCAATGTTGCTCGTGTCAGACTCTTGCCATCAGGAAATAACTTCACCTCTGTGACAGTCTGCCTCAGGTTGGTCTTGGTGCTCTATATGCATGAATGACAGGATTTACAGGATTTGCATTACTAGTTGTTACCAGACCAGGAACATCCCTCTCTACCTTCAAAAAACTCCTGGGGCCTCATTTATAAAGTGTTTTTTTACGCACAGGTTTGATCTTAGACCGTGCATACGCTCAAATCCATGGCAACGCTCAGATTTATAAAAAACGTCTTTGACGTGGAATAGTGACGTACGACGTAAAATGTCCACCTCCCCTTTGACGTGGAAAAGTGACGTACGACGTAAAATTTCTACCTCCCTTTGAGTTAAACAATTGATTTTTACCTTGCTCCAGTTCATCCAGCCATTCTCTGAGTCTGGCGATACCACTTTTAGCTCTAGCCTAGCATAGATCATTAAATCAGATTAGACCATTAGCATCTCGCCTGCTAGCATCACGTTTAAAAGTGACTAAGATTTCTGGTAATTTTCCTATTTAAAACTTGTCTCCTGTCAAGTTAGAAAGCGTAATAAAACCAACGGAAAATGAAACATGGTGATTTTCTAGGCTGATTTGACATGGAACTATACTCTCATTCAGGCGTAATAATCCAGTCACCAACCAATTAATCTGCTGCAGCTCAACCTTGTTGCTGGAAGTTAGCCTACGGGGACTATTTTCAGGTGCTGCATGATATCATTGTGCCGGAAATTACCGGAAATCTTAGTCACTTTTAAACGTGATGCTAGCAGGCGAGATGCTAATGGTCTAATCTGATTTAATGATCTATGCTAGGCTAGAGCTAAAAGTGGTATCGCCAGACTCAGAGAATGGCTGGATGAACTGGAGGAAGGTAAAAATCAATTGTTTAACTCAAGGGGAGATGGAAATTGAGTGTAACTCCCCAAATGGTGGAATATCCCTTTAAACCATGTTAGGCCCAAAACACACCCATGACCGAATGAGAAACCTAAGAACAACCCTTTTGCGCCCAGCACCCAGCGTTTGATCACAAAATCACACCATTAAATTAGTGAATGTGGGCTGGCCACGCCTTTAATGTCTGTAAACCTTTATCAGACCATCCGTTTCTGATAACCAAAATAGGACCTGTAAAGTATCAAGCTGCCCCACATGCTATATTGGATTCAACAGTACACTACAAAATCCATCCATACCTACATGAAGCAATGGCATTGTTTTTCTTTTACAGGTTCCTTACTGACCTTACTCGAGCCTACTCTCTTTTTTCAATGGCATCCACTGCCAATAACAATGAATTCCTAATCTTTAAAACACCAAACAAAGGTCGTTTTGATGTGGCCACACGTGGCAAATTCTCTCGATTTAATGGCCTACCAGATGACCCAAACACCTGGTACTCCATCTGCAACCTGGGATTTGGCTCAGGTCTGGATCAGCAAGGAATCGTATTTAATGGCCTGGGACAAGAGCACCAGATGGAGGGTTTTGATGCCCCAATTTGTAGGGATGATCACCCATGGTATGCCCTTTCTCCATCTGTGACCTGAACTTCACCCCTGGTGATGTCATAAACCCCTTGATTTCAACATTGTTGGGGATGTTGTAATTGAGGACAGTCAGATAAATGGTTGTTTTCATAATCAGTGATGATAGATAAATGGGCAAACAAAAATCAACAACTACACAAAGTAAATATAGAATATTGTTCCAGAAAATGTTTTCTGCATTTGAAATCATGAGCATATTTTATGTATATCAGTGTTATATCAGTACTTCTTTCAAAATGTATCTGATTAATAAAAATCATCTGTAAAAATACTGTATGTGGACTTGGGAACTGTATTAACACTTCAAGGTACTATCCATAGAGTCAACATTGAGGGAGACCAAAAAATAGTGTCTAGCATTGCAAAGCCCTGTTCTTTCCCCCTTTTTGTTATTCTAATGTAATTGATTAGGGATGAATAAAGTACAACCAGAACTATAATAATAAGAGCAAAAATCTATGCATTGCTATATAGATAAGTCCATATATTGCGGCCAAAGTTTATCAAGTTGTATTTTTTAGTTATATCAAAAACTTGCTTGCAACATTTGCAAGTTTGCTATATTTTCTTCTATTTTGCCATGGCCAGATGGTTCAATGTGATCATGTAAATAGTACTGAAAACAAAACTGCTCCCTAGACCAGTGGTTCTTAAACTTTTTGTGTAGCCATCCCTAACAAACAAGTCTCAAGCAACTGGCAAAATTTGGTTTCACTTGTGAAAATGCTGTGAGAAAGGCATTGGAAGCAGAGGCAGAAAATGTCTTCTCTCATATGTAGGCTACAGTATGTCAACACCAGCAGTAATGTCAATGGCAGCCTTTGACAATCTGATGTATACGCCAAAGGATAACTCACACTCATCCAATGTATAACTGGCGCTCCTGTGGCAAAAACAAGCTGCATAATGTTGTCACTGGTGTGTTTGTGTACAGTATCGTTGAGCTCATCATTGCAAAGAGATTTGAGTTGGTGTTAACCAAGCATCCACTTTTGGAAGAACTGTAGATAACCCTGTCATTTAGGTGTGGTTTTATACTATGAGTTTGTTCTTTTATGCTATGTGTTTATACAAAGTAATTTTCAAAGGACTTTTATTGAGCAATTTAGTTTAACGAGGACTTTTACTTTGAACCAAACTTCATTCAGCTGATTATACACTTGGTCTAAAGAGCAGTGGCACATAGATGCTCTCTCTCTCTCTGCAACTCAGAATGAACCAAAGTGAAAATATTAGAAATATTATCATTAAAAAGTTTCCATGATCTTCAGGAATGGACAACTAGACATCTCTGATCTGAATGGCAAAATATACTAATCTAAACTAAGACTAATCTTTTGTAGGCTCTGTATTGTATCAGAAGCCTGCCCGCAGCCATTGACCATGTGTGCTAATATAGCATGAAAAACAGTGTAGCAGTAAAACAGTAGTGAAAACATTAGGCTGTGTACATTAGTAAAACAGTAGTAAACAGTAGTGGGCAGTCAGTACTCAAAAAACATGGACATGGAGAGGGTGGAGAGGCAGACAGACTAAGCAGAGAAGTCTATCTCTCCTCTTCCCTTTAGTGAGGCATTGAACAGTTCAATGGCCCTGGGGACAAATGACTTCCTCAGCCTTTCAGTTGTGCATGGCAGTGAGCGAAGTCTCCAGCTGATCAAGCTCTTTTGCTTTTTGATAGTGCTGTAGAGCGGATGACATTCATTGTCCAAGATGTTGATCAGTTTGTTTAGGGTCCTTTTGTCAAATATTGAAGTGATGCACTCCAGTTCAGCTCCCACTACAGAGTCAGCCTTCCTTACCAGCCTGTCAAGTCGCCCAGCATCCTTCTTCTTTGTGCTTCCTCCCCAGCATACCACTGCATAGAAGAGGGCGCTGGCCACAACAGACTGATAGAACATCCTGAGGAGCTTGCTGCACACATTGAAGGACTGCAGCCTCCTCAGAAAGTACAGCCTGCTCTGTCCTTTCTTGTAGAGTGCATCAGTGTTGGCTGACCAGTCCAGTTTATTGTCCAGGTGGAGACCCAGATACTTGTAGGTGCTTACCACCTCCACATTGACCCCATCAATGGAGACTGGTAGCAGAGCGGGCTTAGACCTGCGGAAATCCACCACCATCTCCTTGGTCTTTGAAGTGTTTAGTTGAAGGTGATTGAGTTTGCACCACTGCACAAAGTCCTCCACCAGGCTCCTGTACTCCTCCTCTTGCTCGTCCCTGATACACCCCACAATTGCAGTGTCATCAGAAAACTTCTGCATGTGGCATGACTCAGTGTTATAGCAGAAGTCAGATGTGTACAGGGTGAACAGGACTGGAGAGAGCACAGTTCCCTGTGGCGCTCCGGTGCTGCTGATCACAGTGTCAGAGAGGCAATTCTTCAGTCTGACGAACTGTGGTCGCTTGGTCAGGTAATCTGTAATCCAGGTTACCAGGTGAGCGTCCACACCCATCTGCAAGAGCTTGTCTCTCAGTCTGAGGGGTTGGATGGTGTTAAAAGCACTTGAGAAATCAAAGAACATGCATCTGGGGTCTGTGTGTCTGATGGCTGTTGACTGAGGTCGTTGTCACCTCTTTGTTCGTGGTCGCCATGTGGGGGAGGGGTGCAATATCCAGTGATGGTGGGGGTGAGTGTTGCACTGGTAATGAGGTGGGGGTGGGGGCTGGGGGACGGGCAATCGAACCTGTTGTAAAAGTGGTTCAGCTGGTTCGCCCTGTCCAGGTCTCCCTCCACAGTGTTGCTGCTCTTCTTAAGGCCAGTGATAGATTTCATACAGTCCCACACCTCCTTCATGTTGTTATCTTGGAGCTTCTGTTCCATCTTCCTTCTGTAGTCCTCCTTAGCCTCTTTCAGCTTATTCTTGAGTTCCCCTGTACTTTCGCCTCAGCTCTGCCATGTCCCCTCCTTAAACGCCATCTTTTTCCCTATTGAGAAGGGTCTTGACATTACTGGTTATCCAAGGCTTGTTATTTGGATAGCAGCGTACAGTCCTTGTGGGAACAACAATGTCCATACAGAAGTTCAGATAGTCAGTAGTGCAATGTGTGACCTCCTCTAAGTCCTCTCCATTCAGTAGCACACTCCAGTCAGTGGACTCAAAGCAGTCTCTCAAAGCCTCATCCGCTTCCGGTGTCCACTTCCTGAAGGGGCGCGTGGCAACTGGCAGCCTCTGAACTTTTGGCTTGTACATTGGCTGCAAATGAATGAGGTTATGGTCCGACTTCCCCAGTGGGGAAAGGGGGGTGGCACTGTAAGCATCCCTCACATTTGCATACATGAGATCTATTGTCCTGTTTTTCCTAGTTGGGAAGTCAACAAACTGGTAAAAGTTTGTGAGGGTGGAATCCAGTGTAATGTGGTTGAAGTCACCAGAGATTGCAAAGAAGGCATCACTGTGCTGAGTTTGGAGCCTAGCGAATGTAGAGTGAATGACGTCACACGCTGTGTCCGGGAGGGCTTGAGGCGGACGCGTGAACACAAACAACAATGGCGTCGCGAGAACTCCCTCGGCATGTAGTATGGTCGTAGACTGACCGCTTGTAACTCCACATCCTTACAGCATACAGTCTCCTTCACTGTAACATGTCCGGGATTGCACCATCTATTGTTTATGTATAGCATAGAAAGATAGAAATAGATAGAAAGATAGCTCTACTGATAGAAAGATAGATAGCTCTAGATAGAAAGATAGCTCTACTGGCTTTCTCCTCTCTACTGTAGACACTCTCCGTCTCACACAGCACTGTAGGATAGGCCAGGGGTTCCCAAACTTTTCCACAACAAGGCCCCCCAAATACCACTAGGTTCTGGCCAAGGACCCCCTTGATGTGTTATTAAACCTATCGACAATAGTACGGCAAATGTAAGAATACATTGACCTAATCCTACAGTAATAATTATTTTAGCCACAAGCATTTTGCGATGTAGCATACAGTGTGTAAAAATTGCATTTGGGGCTTTCTGCTATATGAGAGCTATCACTGTACTATTATTCCTAGTCATTATCATGGAAAATATAATGTTCAGATATGCGACAAATTATTATAATGCCATTGTATAACAGCCTCCCCTCATAGTAATAGGTATATTTAAATTTTTTCAAATGTATTTATTTATTTATTGCTTTTATTTTTCCTTCCAACCCCCTCGCGGCCCCCACTTTGAAAACCACTGGGATAGGCTACCAGCTTTGGCAGAGCTGAATCAGTGTAGGCCTACACAGATAAAAAGTTAAGCGAATGCAAGATGTGTGGGTGATTATCATGTCTGACCTCAATAATATAAAACTATTCTGCGGATTTTGCAACACGCAGAAACACAGGAATGTGGCTATTCAAAACAACGTAAAACATGAGGTAACACTTTACAGTAAGGGTACATGATTGTCATGAATTCATGCATGAATTAATTCATAATTTTTGTATTACTTCATTCCTCAGTGTCTCACGGATCATCAGGAATTGATATGAGTTAATAGTCTGTCATTCGTGACATGCACATCACCAGTTTGTTAACTACCACAGTCACGAGTTGGGTCGCGATAGTCATTTTTAAAAAGTGGGTGCCCAGAAAAAAAGTTTGAGAAACACTGACCTAAAGCATTGAGTAATTACATTATATGAATTATGATTTATTAAGCATGATCATGATTATTTATTTTTCTCACATATTCACCACTTTAGTTGAGGGGCCACAGACATGATGAATTCATGAGCAATTGACCTTAAATTCATGTTATCACAATCATGCTTACATAACTAATTAGGTTTCTGGCACCATGCTTGGGTATAAGATACTGTGAGAAAGTCTCAGAAGTAAAGGTTGCTGAGGTATTCATCACTCTGTGTAATCCTGTGTGGGTAAATAATGGAACAATATAATACTTTTTAACATGAAATTGTGAAGAATTTGTGGATCTCATCATCTACTGTACATAATATCATTAAAATATTCAGAAAATCTTTTAAAAAATCTTTCAGATGGCACTGTTTCTGTAAAGAAAATCATTACATGGGCTCAGGAAAACTTCCAATAACCATTGTCTTTGAGCACAGTGTGATGCTCCATTCACAAATGCTATAGTGTAAACTCCCGAGCTTGAGAAGAAGTGGGAAACAGTCCTGTGGTCAGACCAATCAAAATGTGTTATTCCTTTTGGATATCATGGATCATGTATCCTATGTATCCTCTGTGTGCTAAAGAGAAAAGGGACGATCCAACTTGTTATAGTGCTCAGTTCAAAACTCAATGAAATCATAGGCGAGTAAAGATGCATGCAGGCTACACACACGTTTTAGTGGAATCCTGGTACTGCATATGTAACACAGGTAGTTTTCCCTCTCCCACGTTCTCTGCGTTGTGTTGTGTGTAAGGAGAGACACCACAACCGACCTGGTCTTTGACTCTTTATTGATAACACACAAAGGAAAAGCAAATGTATCAGGCACAGAGCGAGCCAGGCGCGTCAACTCCTCTGCCTCACAATAGTCACAAAAGAGGCAGATCTGGTGCAGCATGAAAAGTTAAGGGATTCCACCGTGGTAGATACTATGTATGAACTTGACCTGAAGTGGGGGGCAATTCAGTGAAACACACTCAACCCTGCTACACATACATGGTCACGCACCAATGCACCCATGACTAATTAAGAAACATAAGAACAACCCTTTAATGCGCCTGGTGTCTGGCAAACTTATTACGCCAGATTTTAGACCCACCCTTTGACCACTACAGACTGTGCAGATTTCAGATTGTTAAAATAGGGCCTGAATATTTCAGATAAACAATGGCAAACTTCATTCTGCACATATTCTGGGTACATCATGGAATGAAAAACATAGTTAAGAAGATCCTGGACTGTTGAGCAATTGAAATCCTATATCAGGCAAAAATGGGACAACATTTAACATTTAACAAAACATTTTACTGAAAGCTCCTTGCTGAATGTGTCACATGTTTTCCAAATCAAACTGGATAACAGTCAGGGTAGTTCAGATCCTTTTGCTATTGATGCATACAAAAATCATTGTAACATTTCATTCATACATTCATTCATGGATCATTTCTTGAATTTTCTATTCCAGTCTTCCACAACGCTATTTCTGTGTCGTGTAATTTGAAAGTTAAGATGAAAGCTAAGCTAGAGTAAAGTGATAAGCTAAAATTCCAATAAACCTCACGGTTTGCCTCAGCATACACAAATAATGTTCACTTGCCAACCATTAAATAACTACCACAAATGATGAGAGATAAATACATAAACAAAGAAGACAGGCTACAAACAGATGCACTACCTATTAACAAAGTAGGCTATAGGCCTACTCATTAAAATCAACAGAGAGCCCACTGCCTGTATATTGTAACCCAAAACTTGTCAAGATAGGCTACACAGTGCCGCTGCTGGCCATTTTGGTGCCCTAACTGGTGAAATACAGTATTAACCTAAGTATGTCATCATATGGCCAACTATATATATAAGATGTAATCTGCCTGTTCCCAGGGATGGGTAGTATTTCTGAAACATGTAATATGTATTTGTATTTCAATTAATTTTTATTGGGTTGAATGAAATGGCTCTGTATTTTGTATCAAAATTCTTTATTGGTGTGTATTTTTGTATTTTAGAAATACTGCAAAATACTATATGTGAAAAACACTAAAAAAAGTAGATACTACACGTGTAATGAATAATTGGTAATTAGGCAACAATGGTTTATTTTTATCGCAATCAGCTAATGTGAGAACAGCTGTGTTCAAAGACACTCACAGCTTTTCAGTGACGGCTATTGTTGAAGCATCAGCTCTGGTCTGAAGCACTGGTGTGAAGTCGTACGCAAGTTAAGATGAGCAAGTTTACCTGTGCAAGTTCACATAAGGACACTGACAAAGGCAACCATGTCCTATTGTCTCCATGCCAATCTTTAACAGAAAAAATGTCAGATATCTCAATGAACCACAATGACATCAATAGATGGTAAGGTGTTGAGTGTGTTTGAATTCCCTTCCTTGTAGCATCCATTTCTGCATTCTACAGTGGCGACAAGTTCATCTTGTTTAATTAAATAACAATTCTATTTCCTTATTAGCTGCATACTTGAGGTTGGAGATATTAAGGCATATCAAGTTTCTCACATACTGGAACTTCAAGATACATACAGTAGCCTTATGATTTTCTTATTCAGTTGTTCTGCACTGGACTTGAATTACGAAATTCGGCACAGATACACAATTATGATTTTGGCCTATTGATTATAATGTGGTTAATTGAAAGCTCTGTCAGTCGTTTTGGATAAGCATCAGCTAGATGACTAAATGTAAATTCTTGAATTATTCTTCTAATCACACTACATGAACTTGCATACGGTATACTATTTGGTATGACGGGCCAAATTGTATTATTTTTTACTATATAGTTTTAATAGGCTAAATGTTTGGGATATTAAAAAGCTTTTTTGCAGTGCTTTCATACTTCCTTGAAAAAAGTATTTTGAGTATTTTCTAAATACAAAAATACAGTATTTTATTTTGATACATAATATGGTTACTGTATTTTGTAGTTCATTTTGCTACATTACAAATGAGGGTATTAGGTATTTTATTTTGAAATACATTCTGATGTATTTTTGCCCATCCCTGTTATATGTTTCACAAAGTATATGTAGCAGTAAAATAAAATAGAAATACTAGGGCTGTCAATCGATTAAAAAAAATAATCTAATTAATTACATACTCTGTGATTAATTAATCTAAATTAATCGCATATATAATGTTTGCTGTGAAAGTATTTTAAATATTTAAATTCAAATAAATCATTGAATAATCAGCATTAGTGACATTAAAGTTCAAAAACTCTTTTATTATTATTTTCACTGTTCAAATAATTGCCATAATAATCTATGATATGACCTAATATTCTGAGGAAATAAATTCAAAAGTGCTTCGGGCATTTCAGGCCACAGATATAACCTAGGGGACACAATGAAAATAAATTAACACTCCCCTCAATGTCAACACTTATTTCTTTGCATTGATGTGCGACTATAGAGTTGATGAACTCCGGTGATATGCAAATTCCTTGCTGCAGACATTGCAGAGGACTTTATTTTCAACACTTTATTTTTATCAACACCACCAGGTTTTTTAAAAGTAAATGTTCCAATCAATGATCCAGGCAGCACGTTTTCTTCTCTCTCCTTCATTTTACAGTCTAATTTTTACTGACTAGAACGGCTCGGGGTCAAAGGTCATACGGAATCGATTAATCTGCACTAATTTTTTTAATCAGTTATTTTTTCTCAAATTAATTAATCGAAATTAATCAGTTATTTTAACAGCTTGTGCCTCTGTAAACCTTACAATCAAAATTAATGCATTCAGATCACAAGGGTTCAATTATAGGATTTTGTGCATAGTTGAATAATATTTACCACCTTGGTAAAATAGCATACCTCTCTCAAATATATAAATAGAAAGGTAAATCTGGTAAATCTTAAATTAAGCACTAAAAACTAAAGGCCTTAATGTGGACTGGATTCACTATATCATCAAATGCAGTCTCATTTTATGACTTCTATAATATTGGCCTATAAAACAAGAACATTTTCTTTCTGACTCATGGCTAGAACACTTCTTAATAATTCTAGCCTACCAGAAAGACTCAGGAGACAGAAATGTAATGAAAGAATTTAATCCTGAATAGGATATGTGAGCAATATCAGAAACATCAGTGTGTAGGCCCCTGTCCATAAATCGGCAAGCAGTGTGGAGATCTCGGATCCTGCCGACTGAGGAAGGCAGGGGTGAGGAGTCTACCCCCAGCATAAGCTCAAGACAGGGACCAACTGGTGGACGTGGGGTGGAGATGGATATGCCAAATTCAGCACGCTGAAAGGAGTAGGGTGAATTAGAAGCAGGGGTAAAGAAAATGGGTGGCCTCTCTACTAGTTAGTAATAATTAAATGAATGGCATAGGCAGTGTGATTTAGTTAAGTTGCCAAATATTAATTGTAAGACTGTTGGATAATTCAGTTTCCACCAGAGGGCGACATTCGCTTCAAAATGAAGCCAATTTTGAAAATAGAGCATGTTTTATGTTGTTAGTACAAGTCTCATTTTGAGTTATAATTATAAAAATGAGTACAAGTCTCATTTTGTCAGGGCTCAAAGTAAGCCTAAACAATAGTTATGGGAAGGAAAAGCATCAATTTACTGAAACAAAAAGGGGGAAAAACACATATGTGAACTGAAGTCAGAGTGGCTTGAGGAAATGTGACTTCATCTTACTTTCAGATCTGCTTGCAGTGTAACTTACTGCTCTTGCAGTTTTTCACAATTGCTAAAACACTGAACTCCATTCTCTGAACCAAATTCTTAGTTGCCTGAACATTTCTTGAATCAATCCCCTTTTGGCAAAACAGTTTCCATATATAAAACACAATGTGCACATCCCATACACTGTTTTTGCTAAACTCTAAACACATTCTCATGCAATAAGACAAATTTTGCACTGTGATGCACTTGTGATGCATAATGTTAACCACAAGTGGCAAAAGGTAAACACATACAGAGCACAGATGTCATATGTTAAACACAGAGAGAGATGCTCTGGTTAAAACTACTCAAAATTGATCACTCTTGTTTCAAATGATGTGACACAACCAACATAAGCTAGTTCAGAGTGTAAACAGGTTGCCGAACAGTGCAGGTTCATATCAACAATGGACAATAACTAGTGAGGCCTTCAGAGTACATTGTAGGCTGTAGACAGACATGTACTTCTCATTTTCAGTAGGCCTACTGAAATGCCTCTTTCCAGTATAGAGTTTTTTCACAATTGCTAAAACACATTTTTTACAAACCTTCCACCCTTTTCTCAAAGCTGTATGTTTACTGGATTTAGTAAATGTTGAATCCACTGAGTTATGAAATCTTTTTGTTTTGTTTTTAGAAGCAAAATGCATTTACTGTGTTGTAAACAATGAAAATGTCTCTTGGAGCTATAAGGGCTGCCCTGAACACTGTTTGCCCTTTTTTGATGTAGTGTCGATTGCTCAGTAGTGTTTTAATTTTGACTGCTTTGTGAAATGATCTGAAGACAGTGTTTGGTTTTGAGAACAGGTACAACTGTTTTGAGGCGATTGTTTAGTTTTGCAGAGGTTGGCAAAGGTTTTGGGAATGTAGTTTGAGATTTGTTTATAGTTTTGAGAAAAGGGTGGCAGATTTCAGGGTAGCAATTCTGAAAACCTGTGATTTAAACCAGTGACAGATGTCGCCAGATGTTACCGGTCAGCTTTAAAATCAAACATGTAATGAAATACTGTCTGTAGTTGAGGACATCCTCAGTCTGTTTATGATAATGAATGAATCACTTTCTCTATCAAATAGATTCTGTAAAACCAGAATCTTTTGAGAATACACAGTGCACTGCTGTTTTACTGTGGTTGGCCTTTGGCACTTTAGTGAGTTCAATGACAAATTTGACAATAGATTCTTTGTAATACTTTCTTCAGATCTGGCATCTTTACAGGCAACTCACGAGCTACCAGGAGCTCTACACCTGTTTCTAGCTCATTAAAATGTTCTCAGACAATGTACATAAATCTGATAAAAATCAAAATCACTGACATCCTATCCCATTCTACAAAATTATTATTATAATCAACTATAGGCCTAAATTAAACAAATTATGCTGCTGTTAAGTTAAGTGATGCCTTACTGTGCTTCTAGGTGACACAAACAAGCACACACCAGATTTGACCATGGACAATAACCTATTATACAATTACTGTATTTACTATAGATTACTATTATATACAATTAGTATTTACTATAGATTACTATTTTCATATCTGTGTCTGTGTGTCATCCGTAGTGCGAGCGTGTTGGTAGAGAAAGGTGAAGGAGCTACAAACCATGTTTAAAATGCATCTCTGTTTTGGGTGGAGATCATGAATCGTGAATAAATGCTACTACTACAAATACAAACATGAGTAGTTCTCCGCCACGCTCATTTGGTCAAGTTAGCTCTCAGAGGGAAAAAAGGTTGAAGACCCTGGCTGAAGTACTCTCAGACACAGAAGTTATTTTTCCAGGGCAGAAATGTGAACAGAGATCAGTCCATGTAACAACATGCACAAAGCCTTGGCTGGAGCAACAGTGCCAGGTTTGGCTTAATAATAATAATAATAATAATAATAATAATAATAATAATAATAAAATAATAATCTTTATTTATAGAGCTCTTTTGTGTTACAAAGCACTTTACAAAGGCAGTACATTAATAAAATTCATATATCACAGACATTCATAAATTCATCAGTTCAGTTAAAAGAAAACAAGTAAAGGGCAATTCCACGCAAAACTGTCACATCCATAACGGCAACACAATGCCATGGTATTTAGTTGCCGTTATGGACGTGACAGTTTTGTGTGGAATTGCCCTAAAACACCGCAGAATTTAAATGGAGAAAAAGGAGATAAATACAGTGTATATATATATATATATATATATATAATAAAAATCTAAAAGAAATAAAAGACAGTTTATAGGAAATTATAACTCAAGCAAAATCAAAACAGGCTCTTTCATGAAAGCATGTTTTAACAGCAAACCAGTAGAAATTTCATCACAGACAGTCGCAAATCAGTGTCAAAATTAGGATATCTACTGCAGTGTCATCGAGAACAGTGTTTCTTAACTGGTGGGTCGGGACCCCACTGTTCTGGGTGGGTCGTGGGGCTTGTGTTCAAAAAGAAGAAATCGCCCATTTAAAATGCTACATCAGATCTAATATTGGACCTTTATTTTGATAGACTTTATTCGTATGTCAGTCATTGCCATGGACATAGACAATGTTTATGTGACATCATTTTAGCGGTAAACACAAGCTACGACCCTGAATATTTAAAGTAGGATATGGATTCACTTAAATTGAGGGCAAATGGGACAGAAACCCCAGTGTGTGGTGTGCAGTGAATTGCAGGCACATGAGAGCATGAAACCTTCAAAATGTCACATGGAAACCAAGCACCCCTGTCAAGTAGCCTACTTTGAAAGGTGACATCAGGAGTTGAAGACTTCACAAATGTAATCGCAAACATCAGCATGTTCCAAACAAATAGGCCTACAGGCACTTTGCGTGTCTTAGCATGTAGCTCACCATATCTGTTGTGTTGAACGCAAAAAAAATAATATATGGGTCGCGACTTGATGAACATGGGAAATTGTGGGTCCTAAAGCCAGACCGGTTTAAGAACCACTGACTCAGTGATGTCTATATAACAAGGGACTATAGGTTGTCTCTTTTCGTGGCATCTTTGGTTTAACACTGCTAATTTTACCCATGGACTCCAGTACTCCCTTAAGCAGTCAATGACTCATTTTAAAACCAGTGGACGTATACACTCACAGCTGAACATTTCAATCACAATTGAAAAGGCAAGTTCAAACAACATAATACATTCAGACACACATTTAAGATTGGCAAGATAGGCCAGAAATAGAAAAGGTGGGGCCGAACGTACCAACATTATAACATCTGTTTCAGATGTTATTTCTTCGCCATGTGCACCTTAAAACATGACATCATATATAAACAGACCTCACTTCACTTTTGAGTCATTGGTTGACTCAATTCAACTGTATTTGTGATTGATTAACGTTCAGTTGAGGGCAGCACAAATTACATTAGAGGGTGGTGACGTGCAGTACTGAGTGTTGTTTACCGGATGCAGTGAAAGCTTAGTAAATTCCACATATATAGCAAGGCACAGCGTGCAGTTTCTGAGGACTGACACAGGAGGCGCTGGCTTCGTACATCTGCTCCATAGTCTTCAAAAGTAACCATAATGCATGAGCATCATCTCTACAGAGTTTGTTCAGCTAAACTCTACACCTACCAAGCGCATACCATGCCCAAATTAGATCCTATTAAGATTTAAGAAGTTCCATGATTGTCTCATTTGTAGATGTGATGGGTGACCCAACGGAGAGTGTGGTGATTGCATTGGCGCTTGCCCTTGACTGATGGAGTAAATAAATACCAAAGGTGACCTGGGAACAAAAGTATTAGTAAGAATATTACTGTGGGCTCAAAGAAAACTGTGCCAAGTAAAAAGAGTGCAATATTTCTCATGGCTGCAGGTAATTCATGCCATTAGTTCTCAAACCATATAGCTTTCAGGCAAATTAATAGATATAAGATATTCTGATAACACGATTTTTTTCAAACTGAAAGGGAATAATGGAACAAAACAATATCAAGCCAAATGGAAAAAGCAGAGACACTCAGGGACAGAGACGTCTTCTGAAACTCACAGGAGTCACAGCTCTACAGCCGGGCAGACACTGCCATTCTGGCCCGATTTTAGCCCAGATTCAATCGAACATAACTAACTTTAGAATTGGGCCGACTTACAATCCGATTAGTCGAGCAGTTTGAGCAGGCTCATGTAACATCACAATTAATGTTCCATCTTAAGTCTGATCCTATTAGATTTCTGCCATGTCAAAAAATTAAGTTGACCGTCTTTGAGTGCGAGTCGTTTGTTGTTTTCGACTTAAACAAAATAGTACAGTGTCTGCCTGGCCTAAGGTGTAAAAAAGTCGGTCTGATACATCAGCAGAAACTTCTTGTGAAATCAAGTAAAGTTTCATACGTCATTCCTGACCATCAGTGCACCTACCTTCCCCTGGCGAAAGTCAGAGAGGGACTTCAGAGGTTCCTGGCTTCTGGCGCTGGTTTCCTGATCAATGCCGATCATCTGGCACCGACCACATCTGCCTGCCACCTAGGAGAACACTACCCATCAGAGCAAGAAGTAAACTAGGCCCCCTCAACACTCACTTCCCGCATCTGCAACGACAGATGTAGGGTGTGATTTAGTGATAAACAATCTCACCTGAAATGTGGTGTTTCCAATCATTAAACTGGACCAGTTATCTTCCTCGAACGGATTGGTTGCCGACACAACCAAATTGGCACGGAAGCGAGCGATGAGTTGCTGCATGCTGATTGCCTGGGGGGTGCTGGGATGGTCCAGTCTTTTCCCCGATGATTGGCCAACCATCAGGGGGGAGACAGAAGTTGTAATTATAGTGTTCTACATGCACAACTGTGTCTATGCATGAATGGCATATTGAAATACCTGCCACTGATTTGCTCCTGCAGCATGGCCACGCTGTCTCTGTTGATGAGTAGGTACTGGGCCTCATTCACTAAGGATAGGGCAGCAGGACCATCCCCCACTACAGGACATGGAAATCATGGAGTCATTGTTCCAAATTATCTATTGATAACCTAACTGATTATTTTAAAGCATAAGGTACTGTATATCTTGTTTAAACTAAAGCCAACTTCACAAAATAAATGGAGTTCTGTATTAGTGAAAACTGGATATACTGTTTGTTGTCTATTGTCCAACATTCTATATTAAAATTTCTCTCTCCCAGTATTTGACAAAACTGACAAGTACATATACCATTTTCTGAGGAAGTTTTCATCTTGCGAATAAACTCAGAGTTTTGTTTGATCAGGCGACAAGGCTTTCCAAGGAACTCAGAGAACCAGGATGCAGCTTCATCTCCACAATCTACTGTCTGCACCCTGGAGAAGGAGCGCAAAAAAACAGGTTTGACAGGTTTGCCTTACACTGTACATACTGATTTAGTCTCGCTGAGGAAGAAAAAATCATGAATGCATGTGGAGTCATCATACCGGTCACCACACACTTTACTTTGACAAGCCTTCTGACTGTGCTTCCGCTCCTTCAAGTCCCCAAGTGGCACAGTGATGCTGCTCATCCCTATGACAGAGATTTCACCACATTCAAAGCAACAAATAGTTGTCATGTTTGAACAACTGTGTAAACATAATGCATGTTTCTATAAAGGCAGGAGAAATGTAGTTATTTGTATTGTGTCTCAGCAGTGGAAACAGCTATTATTCATCCCAGGCACAACAGTGTGGTGCTTTGCTGCTGCACCTGGGGCCTTGATGTGGAGTGCATTGGAGGCCAGGGAGACTTGGGGCTGGACCTGACACAGCGTGGGCTCCCTCTTCTGGCTTAGGCACACGCCGTGCTCGTTCACCACCATCCACGTGCGGTCATACAGCAGGCCCACAGGCCCCACACCCCACTCCTTCACCTTGACAAGGCAGCAACAGCAGCAGCAGCAACAACACACTTTACCAATCATACCTCGTAAGCCTTCTGCACAAGTACACATCTATCCGTTGTATCTTTTCTCAAATGGCATTGAGGCATGACATCTTTATCATTACCCTTAAGAGCCTAATGATCCAAATGATCATAACAGTAGGCAAGATTGTAGGTTAACCCATGTAAGAGGACATACTCACTGAACTGCACTGCACATTATTCAAGTGTAATGTCTTATTATACAGTATTCATACTTCTTTTATTTTTTCCGTTATACTTAAAACGGCAATTTAGTACAGTTGCACAAGGTAACATACCTCAAATGCTGCACAGGACTTGATGGGGTAAATAAATATGTTGGTCAATGTCTGGAAGCTATTTTTCTCTTCACGTCTCTTGGGCGTTGGGATCATAATCTCTCCTCCATTTGTGCTTGAGATTAAAGAGGGAGCTGTCTCCCCCTGGTCTGCCTTGTGACCAAGCTGTCCATTAGATGGTGAGGAATTGAAGTGGCCCACAGTGTTCTCAACAGGGACAGCTAATTTTAGCCTAGCCAGCCTTTCCTTGTCCACTCTTAACGGCTTATCTGTGAAGCAGTTCACAATGAAACTCAGGAATTTCTGGCAGTCTTCAAACGTGGACATGTATCCAAAAGAGACGCGCACTGATCCAGTCGGTCGGCCGTCCACAAGGTCAATATTGTCTCCACATATGTGGCCAGCCTTGGCAGATGAAACCAATATGGAAAAAAAAAAACAGTGGTGTCATTTCTGGAGCCAATCTTATCATGTTTGCTGTGAACACTCTGAACATAGTGACATACCTCCAAGTTCTCTTTCACCTCCTGATCACTGATGCCCAAAAACGACTGGCAGGCCCCTGTGTTACAGAAACAGCCTGTGCGTACATGGATATTAAAGAGACTGGCAAGTTTGTCCACCTAGGCACAAGAGAGAAAGAGAGCTCCGTAATGTCACATGCTGTTATGGGGGGATTTGGGGGCATTTTAGATTTCTTTAACCTAAAACTAGTCCGCTAACCTGCTAGAAACAGATCTGCTTTGCAAACACCTTTGACACAGCACAGCACTGATTAAAGCAAGCTAGCTTCTTGGCAACTATAAATTCTGACAATATGTTTTGCGACAATGTGCTGTAAACGCCATTCTTCCGGTTTCACAGGATTCCCCACCCAGAGCAAAAAAACAACAACACCAGCACAGCGTCATCTGGGTGGCTAGAGGGAATGATGGGGTGTTTCATCTCTCCTTCACACAACTACTACAATCAAAATGCCAACATAAACACAACTTCAAAGGGTAAAAAACCTGCATATTAGGTTACTTTATTTTACAGCACTTGGCCATCATGTTGGAGAGAGCACACCTGAGAGTAGCCGACCACTCTGCCGTGGCAGTCCAGCACGTTGAAGTTGAGAATGGCTCCCTGGGAGGCCGGGTCCTGGAACTCATTAGCACAGTAGATGTGGGCCACCGGCCTGCCGTTGCTATGCAGCAGGCTGGAGAGCATTACGTAGGTGTAGCGCGCCAGACCGAATGTATGCTGCTGGATCTCGACCATGCCTCCTGCAGACCAAATAAAGCTGTCATTCCCAGGGAAGCGCGCAAGCTGACAGCACAAGCACACACATGCTGAACGCTGCACACACTTGCATTATCACATGGCACTCCCGAGGCTTTTAGAAGCGGCGTGTTTTTTAATGAGCTAGGCTGGAGGAGAGTCTGCCGTTATGACACATTCACCACCACCTCCACAGGTGGCAGGGCGCTGCATTACTCATCAAATAATGGGGGAAATATTAATAGCGTTTCGTGGGGTGTGCAGAAATAAAAGAAAGCCCTCGAACTGAGGGTTAGGGTTGTGAAAGTTCAGTGTTGTCTGTTTAATACCTGTTAACCTCTGAAGAGCCTCAAAGCCATGATGGACAGAAATGATGTCCAGAAAAGAGATGGTGCCATCCTCAAACCTAAAAATCATGATACAACACTTCAGCAAAAAAATAACTCAATTTATATAATTTAAGGACAACTATACTGAAAACAAAAGCTACATAAGAATCAAAGATGACATTCAGAATGAGTTGGATATTCTAAGCGCTGACTGTGTGGGAAGAATCTTAATGAGCTAGCGGAGTGGGAAGAAAGCGGCAGAACACTTTTAATTAGATGGCTGTTTGGCCTGTACCTGCTGGACACACTTGACTTGGGCACAAAATAATCCTCTCCTGCGAGGTAAGCTGCTGCCGTGCCCCCGCCGAAGTAGCCCTTCCGCAAGAGCGGCGCTGCCTCGTTCCGCACTAGTAGCGCGCCTAATCCTGTTGGAAAGCCGAACATCTTGTAGAAAGAGATGGGGATAAAATCGGCGGGGCATTCCCGCAGATCCAGGCCTGAGCAGCCCACCAGGCCGGCGGCATCCAGGAGGACAAGCCATCGACCTGGCCAATCACACGCCGGATACAGGCGCCCCGTCTGCATGCCCTTTGCATAGCTCAGAGGGTACTTCCTGCCTGAGAAGTTGCTCTGAGCTGGGTAACAGAAGAGGTGAGGGGTCAGGGACTCGTTTACGTTCGTCGCCTGCGGCGGCTGTCTGGCTCGGCCCTCCACCTCGTGTGGCGAGACGGGGAGGGAGGTCACGCCGAGCTGGCTGCTCACCCCTCGGATGCCCACCACTGAGGTGTGGTTGTCGGTCAAGTAGCAGAAGTGGCTCGCTGGCTCTCCGCCACAGGCAGACCTCCAGGGAAAGCAGTCAGCCACAAGCTTGAGTGCTGCAGTGCTGCCTGAGGTGAAGATGACTGTGTACTCCTCTGGACTAGCGTTAAAGTGCTCCAGTATCCTGCAGGAGGAATTAACAACACCTTCAGATACAACAGGAACTCATTTACAAAAATTTGCCATCAGCATCGTCTTAATTATTGCATAGCTCCTACTGTGTGTTTTCCAGTACCCTACTAGACAAATAAACAGGTTTGGTTTTCAGTACATTAGGACAAAACAACTACAAAAGAAAGGATATATTCAGAATGTGCAGCTGTATACAGCAAGCGTTAAGATATGATCCAAATGTAAGGATATAGAGTATAAGCCTATCCAATGGAATGGAAATGGAATTAGTCTTTGCTTGTGTTCTGATTTATGCCATTTTAGAGAGAGAGCCTTTTACCTGTATCTGACATGTTCCACGGTATCATGTGTCAGTCGACTGCTCAGATTGTGGCTATGGGGATTGCCTGAAATAGAACAAGCCTGTACATTCACATGGGTTTCTGAGGACTTTGTAGGTCAGTTTTCATATAACATCAAATAATATCATTTGATAGATTAATATATCACATCACAGACATACTGTGATATTAATTCATCATTAATTCAGTTCTGATAGGTGACCATTTAATTTAAAGGTTATTTACCATAGACATTTCCCGTGAGATCTTGGTAGAAGGCTTTTATCTGTGATTCAGAAAAGAGCGTTGTTCCAGCATGATCAAGGTAAGTGATACCTATTCGAGAGAAAGGACATGAAAATGTTTGATCTTGAACTCGTCACCCCGCCTCCAAAAGCTATACTGTATCAAATGAATATCATAGCAGTTTCTCTGAGAAAGACCGTTGCCTTTATTGCAATGTAATTAAAAGTCAAAAGAGGGCGCCCACTTGCCTCAAAGGAGAGCAACTTTGAGAACGCAACGTAAACTGCAAATCATTACGGAACTTCAAAGTTGATAAATATCAAGACAAAATTATGTTCCAACGCATGGACTTGGAAAATGTTTAAAAAAGGTCAGAACAAGAACAACACAGGAAGAGTCAGGTATGAATACGTTAAATGATACGACACGATTGTAGAAATCAACGTTATTGATAAATTAATCCAATTCCAAATCCATCCCATGGCTGTAAAACTACATATGACAGACCTTTCATTCGGCTGAATTCCTTTTCAATCATCTCTGGCAAATCAATGTCATATCCGTAAGACCCCCAGATATCCTGGTAACTCTGGAGTGTAAACATGTGTTCAAGCTCCATACTGGCATTAACGTGAACGTTACCTTCATATCTTTGAAAGTGACTGCATTAAGTTAGCCATTGCAACTTTAACCTCACAACTGTCACGTGTAGCCTAGCCAACAGGTTAGTCATGGTGAAACGCCAGAAACTCTCGGAGTTCAAAGTCCCTAACACAAAGACAAAACAGTGCTGTTGACAACCTTTTCAGAAATGTGTTTAAAATCAATCTCCACAGTGACAGGACAATTCGTTTTAGTTCCTACTTGTGATATCACAGATGAAGGACAAGCCCAGTAGCCTAAGTAAAGTAGTCGTTTTATGCACTTCGATAGATTCCACACTCTAAAAGGTAAATCTTTCGGGTTGGACCACTGATCTATGAAGAACTTTATAGATCAGTGGGTTGGACACGCAGTGTGGATGGTCATTTAGGTGTTTCGGGAATAGATAAGGCTACATACAGCCAGCAGTAAGTGGATGTTTCTATTGTACTCCTAATGGCCAACCTGTCAACTTCATTCAACTTTAAACAGCAGGGCAGTATATTGGCAGATCTTTGCTTGTGGCTTAGCAGATGGCCAAAGATTGACCCGGCTGATGACGGGTCACAACTAACACCAGTCCTAGAGGGAGTTTCTTCTTTTAGACTTAAAACAAATCCGAAAAGTATGAAGAATCAATAAAAATCTGTGCAAGTCCCTCTTGATGGCTTGAAATGTCTGTCATCGGGTAAGAAAAGTAATGGAATATGTGAAGAAGAAGAAAATTAACAATGCACTAGGTTGTACTTAATCCAGCCAGGCACTATTATTGAAGCTGGGATGTGATGCACATCTCTGCTGTGGTAAAAGCTATAGTGCCTCTACAGAACAGAGAGCAGAAAGCTGCTAAATTTGTGTCTCAGATACTTTGTTGCTGACAAGTGCCCACGCATACTCTCTCTCACACACACACACACACATCTGAAAGACATGGTTTCATAGAGATGACCAGTTACGCACGGTGGAGATAGAGTGATATGAGGTCCAGAGAACCCTTTGTGTGTTCCCATCCCAAGCAGCAGGCAGTAATTAAATATGCCACTTCTGCCTGACTGACTCATTTAGTTCATAATTTCACTGCTGTGCTGAATGCATCTCGCTCTGTTAAAAAGGACCACATTGTATTCGCAGGGCTGTGGCCTCATTAGTAGGGGTATTTGGTTTGGCGTGGGGGAGGGGGAAACTGTCCACAGAAACGTTGTGTCTCTTCGTCACCATGATTCCCCAAGATCCGAAAGCTAGGATCCGCATAACTTTTGTGGAATTCCATTTTATCTCAATCTATCATTTCAGATTATTGCTGGAATGGTGTTGATGATTTGCACAACACACATCTTATATTATGCCACTGATCATTTAAAAAATAACTGAACTGTTACTTCTAAGCACCTCTCCATGGTGAGCCTCCAAAGCATAATTCAGATGATTACAGTAAATTATATTGTGGCGTTATACGTCACAGTATGATCAGACTTTGCCCAGTTTGAGATCTCGTTTCCATACTCCAAGACTTTCGATAGGAGCCAGCCAACTTTTTGTACAGTGGAGCAAACTGTAAGTGTTAAACACAACGAAGGACTGTAAGTTCACTTCCCCTAGTGCAGGGCTTATCAGAGGCTAAGCCAGGGGATGAAAAAAACAGCAAAGCCAGTCTCCCTCTAGCACGACTGCGGGCATAAGGCCATCTGTCCATTCTCTGAATACAACTGACAACAAAAGGGGGGGGGGAACTCTTCCCTCTCTCTCTCTCTCTCTCTGGAGCACTCCGACAGACACTGGACATACTCTCTCTCTGAGGGGGACGAGAAGGACGAGAGGAAAAAAGCAACCTACCGAAGTCTTCTGAAACGGCCCAGCAGGTCAGTTATGCTGAACTCTCCATGATAAACTAAATCCTTTTGACAGATATACTTTACAGGCCTCCAACAGCCTTAATGAGGCTTTCGGCCCACTCTGTGTTCCGCTAGAGAGTTCTTGTCCCGTCAAAAAAATCCTTAAAAAGGCTGAATTCATATATATGTACAAATAGAAGGTTGAGAAGTGTTTGCTGTCTGTTACTTGATTGCTTAAAAAAACATGACTTGAGTTGCTACTGTATCTGATCTTGCCTACTGAAGTGGAATATGACACATGATGGACAAACAAAGACGCTTTTGAAGTATTACTTTTTGGTCTCATATTAGCGTTCAATTTATTTCATCTCTTTATGTAGAAATCATTGTTAGTGCTCAACAACTCGCCTTTCAACAAGACAGCTTGAGAATTGCTCCAAGTCATGGATTTAGGATTTGTGTGGTGCTTGGAATTTTTCTGATTCCTTTGCAAGATTTTGTACCTTGTTTAATGTCGATGACTGTTTTAATCCTGAGGCAAATATACAAAAATGACAAGGGGAAAAATTATGTATGTTTGTTATCAGCATTCTATCTGTATTCATTAGTGTTATATTATATGGGTGCTGTGTTTTCAAAGTGGCGAGTGGGTGCTGACATGCTGGAGGAGACAGAAGTGGGTCAAAAGGGTTTTAGCATTAGCCAAACAAATCCTGGCCTATAGGATTAGGCCCTCGGGTTGCGTTGGGTTTGATGCATTTACCTGATAGAACTACACAGAGAGAGAGGAAGGCCACACAATGAAACGGGTTCCTCCCGATATGCCTAGCTTTTATTTATGTTGACCAAAGATTAATGCATTTGGCATACATTGAGGGTAGCCATGGAAGGAAGCATAGGTATGATGTATTACTAATGGATTATATTAGTGTTCGCGCTTGGCCATAAGCCTTTGGCCTGTTGTGGGCTGCAGTGCTGATTGATTGATTTTCAAGATAAATTCTGATAGCCTATATGTTTTTGACATTTTTTAATTCATCATATGTTGAGAGGATTATAACTGAGATGAGTCTCTATTCCAGATATGCCATGGAGATAGAGCATACAGCACGTCTTGGGATCTATGTGAGTATCATATGAGCAATCTAAAGGCAAAAAGGATGTTTTCCGTTTTTGAGAGAAATGTTTTAAAAATGAACACACTGATTGATGGACGGCCCATAGTGGCTACAGAACATGCACACTGAACACCCCTGTGTTCAGCTTCAGCTAAGCGTTGGTGAAGCTCAGACATGTGAATTATCACCAGTGCAGACAGCAAAGAGAACGCTTGTGAAATGAGAACAGTGCGACATTGTGCTCTTTTGGTGCCATATTAGCAGCATCTTATTAGATATGGTCACACTGGCATCACTTGATCCCAAGACCCAGCAGGAGACAAACAGCCCCCTTTGTGTCATGTGTAAGCACATGTTGTCACACTAGTTCTATTTATCTGGAACCAATGGAAGGATCTCGTGTGTGGATTGAATCAGGGGCAGACCCTTGCTCACTCCCATTTCCAACTAAGAAGTCAGTATCATGACCAGCAACTTATGGCAACTGTATGTATGTGGATTATTCTTCCCTTCCATGTTAAACAGGCTTAGAAAATGACATCAAGTGAGACAGAATGATGCGGTAACAATGTAGTTTGTGTTTGTGCATGACGCTGTGCTTCTGGATTGTTCTGTCATGTATTTTATTCCTCTCTCTCTTTCTCTCTCTCCCTGTCTGTCTGTCTGTTGTTCTCTGTGTGTGTGTGTGTGTGTGTGTGTCTTTGTGTGTAATGTTTGTGAGTGAGTAGTGTGTATCTTTGTGAGGCTGTGAGAGGAGCAACTTCGTTGTCGTTGAACATGAATATTAACGATCCTGAGGGTGGAGCCTTGGATGGCGGATTGAACGTGACCCTAACGATACGTCTGCTGATGCACGGCAAGGTGAGACCACGGAACTTGCTTTTGCCCTCTTAAACTCCAGCATGAGAAGTATAGCCAGCCCTGGTTCTCCTGCTGAGAGGAGATGTGCCCTCGGAAAAAGAAGAGCTGTGACCAGACAATCATGTGACGTTTCCCATGTGGTCTGTTATTATAGAATAATTGTCTGATCATGACATTACTTTAGATTCAGTCATGTTATGACACATCAGATTCATGCCATAACTTGCAACCTGGATCAACCGTATCAAGTGCTAATGGAGCTGCTCAGCCACGTTTACAAGATATCAGCTTTTGACCTGCATGGTGCCGGGTATATTGTTAAAGTGGCGCTACGCTATCAGCTTACATACCACGCAGCATACCACATGCCATTAGAACAAGTGTGTGTGTGCTCATTGTTAGTTTTAGGCTTGTGACAGTGCCTGTCATTTGTAGGACTAGTTAATATTCAGAGAGGTCCAACGTGTGAGACACCTCTCCTCAGCGTGATCATGGCACCCTATTAGCAGCTCTTGAGGATGTTTGTTATGTGTCACTCGAGCTAAATTAGTTTCATGTAATCATCCTTAAAATATTAGCATAAATCACAGTGGAGGGGAGCACGTTATGTGCCTTGGGGCCCCATGGTTCCTATGTATTAGCTGTCAAAGAGGGCAATTCCAATCTTTCAGGAAAAGAACTCATGTAAGAGGCTCAATGGAGTGAGTTCAGAGTGATTGGCGCCAGAGGTGTGTTCATAAGTCCCTCAGTCAGAGTCTCTAAGTAGTCATCATTTCCTTTTCATTTTCAGGAGGTTGGTAGCATCATTGGAAAGGTATGTACAAGACCCTGTTTGAGGCATATGTTCACATCCATTAGATATAAATAATTGTTATTTATTAACTCTATTTATTAGAGTTATGTTTTGTTTTCTTGTATCTTATATTGCTTTCCCCATGTTTGCTCTTTCAGAAAGGAGAAACCGTGAAAAAGATGAGAGAAGAGGTACATTTCAAATTCTTTTAGTTATGTGTTGTGACAGAAAAAAGGCCTTTGTAATTCACATAACACAGAGGTAACTCTTTCTCATGTATATGCGATAGCTTTAGGCTAAGCTCATGAAATAATAAAGAAGAAAGGGTTGAACCTCAGCAATTAGGCTGGCAGTCTGCGAATGCTCTACGGCTGTATAAATTTGTGCCTCTGTTGTCAGAGTGGAGCTCGGATTAATATATCTGACGGCTCCAGCCCCGAGAGGATTGTCACCATCACTGGAGCTTCAGAGGTCATCTTCAAAGCTTTCGCCATGATCGCCGAGAAGTTTGAAGAGGTAGGTCATATTCTTTATCAATTTTTCCCACTTTTTGTCCCATTGTCCGTCTGTAACGGTGTCATATCATGTGCATATAATGTGCAGGTATGTTAGTAGGGTTTTGCATGTACTCCTTTGAACTGAATGGCTCGGAGGGGAAGAGCTCCCCACTTGTTCTGGGGAGTGTTTTTGGCACGCTCATGTTTCATTGTCTCATTACTGTTATTTTAGGACATAAACGCCTGCATGATAAACAGCACGGTGACCAGCAAACCCCCTGTGACGCTGCGCCTGGTCTTCCCAGCCAGCCAGTGTGGATCGCTCATAGGCAAAGGGGGCTCCAAGATTAAAGAGATCAGAGAGGTAAGCACAGTATAGATCTGTTGTTTTGCATCGAGTCATTAATTGAATCCAAAATAGAGCGCTTCTTTTGACCCTGTTATCCCGCAGGGGTTAAAAACAACCTGGGCCTCTTGTTCTCCTATTTAAGGACTGCTTCGTCCTTGAGCTGGGCAGCTACTGCTCTAGCTATTCCTACCAAATAATCTGCTCACAGTCTTAATGGATGTTTAATGACTAGAATTGGATACAGACACCCCACTTTGTCTCACTTAAATTCATTGGACCATGTGCATTGAAGACCAATGTACAGTAAGGACCTTTCAGCAACTTAATTTTTTTTTGTTTGGTTCAAATTGGTCCTATTTATTTCAGGATATGAGCGAAATAGTTGACTTAATGCCAGCCTGGAATGCCTGCCTAGGACACTGTGACCCAGGAGGGCAGAAATAGATGAATATATAAATAGCTGAATGGACCACGGTATGAATTGCCAAGCAGAATGTCCTGAATAGTTGCATGTCTTATTGTGGTTTAAAGCCACAGCATGTTTAAATGAACAGTTGTGGAAGGCCTGCCATATGGGCATTGTTTGGGGTCTATAAATAGACGGTGCTATAAAAATTCTGAGCGGTGGCTAGGATCACTCAACAGTGGGGTCTCAACTGGCTCCTCAGAGTCCTGGTTTCACGTTCCTGTCTGTGCTGTCTTGCAGACCACTGGTGCCCAGGTCCAGGTGGCCGGCGACTTGTTGCCAGACTCCACGGAGAGGGCCGTGACCGTGTCTGGGACACCCCATGCCATCACTCAGTGCGTGCGCCACATCTGCACTGTCATGCTGGAGGTAAGGGAGGCCGGGCACTCCTCAAATGAAAGCCAACACGCCTGGTGCTCTCCCCCGCTGCCTTTGATGTGTCCCTGGAGCTTGAGTGGCACGGACAGGCTTGCATGAGCCAATTCTCCACGCTAAACAAAGTGGAACCCTGAAATAGCCAAATAGCTGCCCAGGTTGGCGTCACCAAGGGTCTGAGCACAGGGTTGATGATCGGCCCCACTGGGACTGCTACTTATTAACTACGTGGGCAGTTCATTCAAATTGTCCACCCGAGGGAATGCATGAATTGTTAATGTTTGTTTTTGCCGCGTGGCTCTTGTTGTTGTCCAGTCCCCACCCAAAGGAGCGACGATTCCGTATCGGCCCAAGCCATCGCCTGCAGGGCCTCACACTGTGATAGCGCAGCCACATGCATCTGCAGTGAGTATCCTCATACTTTATTCAGGCACATTTCAATATTTATTTAGCATTGTGCATCTCATTTGAATAAGAATGTGTTTTCTGAACTAGCAGACCAGGTCCTGGTTCCTTTTCGACAGCCATTTTTGTACACAAAAACACTTGAGTCTCTCTTGACACTGACAAATGTAAATAGGATTTGGGTTTAGGGTAAGGTGCTAGTTAGGATTAGTGCTAGGTTTTGTCGATTAGGTCATCCTCAAACCATCAGTCTTAAAGCCGCCAGTTTTCACTGGCCAGTGTTGTGCTGTGATAATTATAGTCATGAGGTCAGTTTGGTTGTGTTATTTACAATGGCATGTATGAACTCACTAGACAGATGGTTGAGTCACGTATTGGAAAAGCCACAGCAAATAGGCTAATTATGTTCAGGAACAAGTATGTTTTCCTGTGACGGGAATGATAAATGTCTAGCTGGGTTTGGAAAGGTTAGTGGTGTGATGAAGCATAGATGCAGAATGCTGCTGATTATAGTTTTCTTTGTCCCTGCAGAAAAAGGCAAATGGAAGCTTATGCAACCTCTCCTCTTTGACGTGACATAATACAGCTATTTCTCTGTTGGGAGAATAACTCACGTCCATGTTTATGTCCAGGGGACTTTTTTGTGTATTTTCTGGGGAAGAGAGAGGGCAGTTGTAACCTTTAGACTAACTGCTAGGACTCAGAGGTTAATGTGGTGCAAAGGGGAAAAAGGCCCACTAGGAGAAGAGCTGTTTCCTATAGCCATGTGTAATGATTTACATGTTAATTTCTCTGTATGCTCTCATATGCATATCACAGTTTCAGAGTGACAGGTCCTCTTTAGGGATACGTCAGGGTAGGCAAATAGCCCATTTGTTGTGAGTGACACCTGGTGGTAGTGGTAAAAGTGGTCAGCACAAACCAGCTTAGAATCATTTTCACATCTGTGTGTCTTCTGGATAATGTCTGGATAAGCCTTCTGTGTCCCAACATTCTAGTCACTAAAAAATGAAATTCTGTTAAATAAACCCACTGTCCCATTGTATCATTGTGATCAACATTATGTCTTTTTGTTCCTCCGCAGGCCTTCGCAATGCCAGGGCAGTATGCCATTCCACATCAAGATGTGAGTGCAGTCCTCATGGCACTCCTAGTGCTCTCTGACATCCCACTCCAAAGTGTCACCAACCCCAAGCCCCAGCCAATTCCTCTCCCAAACAGCCACCACCATTACCACCACCACTTCCCCATGGCATCCTGCATGGAGTTCCACCCACAATGCTACTGCCAATGCCCCCAGCCCTGACCTTACTGACCACATGTAACTCTATAGCTTCTTCTGTTCAGCCAGAATTGGCCCAGAGAAGATCTCCCTCCCAGCCAAACATGCCCACCGAACTAACACCATACAGTCGTAGCACTCGACACTCTGTACTAACACCCACCCTCTTCATGTCATGTTTAGAGCCCGTCCTTGTTTTAACAGAATCAGATGTGGATACTGTTTCTATGGCAGACTCTGTTGGGGAGGAGGAGGCCAAAATGGGACTAACACTGTGCAACCAAAAGATTCTGTTCTGTAGCTTTCAGTGTCCACTGGGATAATTCCATTTGATTGGTTAGTTTCTAACATCCCTTCCTGCCCCTGCAGTTGACCAAGCTTCACCAGTTGGCTATGCAGCATATTCCCCTTACCTCCCTTGGGCAGAACAACCCTACCTTCCCTGGTACGTACCCAAAGCTCCCTGGGGAAGTCCATATCTCCCTCTCTGTCTTGCCCTTTGTCTCCTCTGTCTCCCTCTCTCTCTCCCTCTGTCTCCTTGTCTTCACTCTGTCTGTCTGTCCACGTCAAACAAATCAATCATTTATTTGAGCTCTGGAGCTCAGGGCTTTAGCCAGAGGGCATCATGTAGGCTAATCAGGATTGTCAAAAAGATGTACTTTGTGACAACATCATGGACACAGAATTTATACAGTCCATTTGGTTGATATTTGGAGTGGTTGATATTTGCATTTCATAGTGAATAGCGATATTCTTTTGCATTATTAGTAAAACAAGTCTAAAGAGAAAACTTTACTGCCACCGTTTTACCACTTAGTCATTACTATGCATGCCCTATATTAACACATTCTAGATTTATGCACAGCAGGCAACAAAGGCATCAGCATGAAAACTGTTTTTAAAGTTCCCTTTTATGTCATGTCCTCCAAAGCAACCCTAACTTATTCCACCCCATATCCTCTACCTCTTCAACAACTCTCACAGAAATGCATAATGTCCTGTTTTTTTCTTTTTCTGGGAAAAAATGTTCTGGGAAAATATAGATATGTATGTTTCTACAGAGGTTTTTAAGAAGGCCAGTTTTACTGAAGCTGTAATTCTGTTATTCTGGTGTAATGTAGCTTAACCTTGTGTATATATTGGCTATAGCTATTACATGCAGATTTATGTATGTATTGCAGCTATTACATTAGTTCCATGTATTGACATGTATGACAGAAGGAATCATCCCATACATGATTGTGTTGTGTTTATTGACTGTGTGCTTTGCCATGTATTACTGTTTGCATGTCTCTCCTTACATAGGTATGGAAGCTGCCATGCCTACGAGTTCTCATGAGCTGACCATTCCGAATGATGTAAGCTACTATCTGCATATGTTCATGCTTGAAAATATCTGTCAAATATGAATCATTATTGCCTTGTGTGTCCAGTTTCATTATTTTGTAAATCATTGAAGTGGGTCACCATCATCACTTATTCGTTTAAATCTTGTCTTTTTGAGTTGAATTGTGATCAATCTTCCAAAAAATGTGTCAGCCTCTTCATCTCTCATCACATTTGCTCTCTTCTTTTCGCTTTGCTGTCTATTCCATCAGTTCATTGGCTGCATAATCGGCAGACAAGGAAGCAAAATCAACGAAATTCGCCAGATGTCGGGTGCTCAGATCAAGATCGCGGGGGCCACAGATGGCTCAGCTGTGCGCCATGTCACCATCACAGGCTCGCCCGCCAACATCAGTGTGGCACAGTACCTCATCAACGCCAGGTAGGGGCTTTGCACGATCCAAATCTAGCTTGGGGAAGACAGTCATGCTCTGCAAGACTTGCTTCAGCTACTTAGAACAAACAGTCTGTGTAAGGTTGCTGGAAATGAATTGTTAGACCCATACTGATTTTGCTTGGTTATTACACGCATATGAGTGGTAAATGTAATGCATAAATCATTTTTGGGGTGAGACACTGGGTCCTCTATCATAGATATAGACTAGAGATCTGCTCAAAGATTCTCACCCATTTCTGTGCTCCTCAGCCTATTAATACTCATCATGGCATGTGAAACCCTTTTTTTATGAGTTTTCCTTGTAACACATAACATTCCCGTGTTGATTCTTCTTTTTTTCATTTTTCTCACCCCTTTCTCCCAATCTATTCCCCCCTTTTTTCCTCCTCTCTCCCTTTGGAATTCATCTTCTTTTTCTCCATAACCTGTTCTGTTAACCCTCCTCTTCTCTCCCCCTCTCCTCACCTCCCTCCCTCCCTCCCCTCCCTCTCTCCTGATCTCCCCCCTCCCCTCCCCTCCCTCATCTGTGTCTGTTTGCAGCTTAGAGATGGCTAAACTCAGCATCCAGGCCGCTTCCTCCTCCACCACTCCCGTTGACCTGAACATGGGCTTCTCCCAGTCCGCCTCTCCCACCCCCACCTCCATGGCTGTCCTGGCTGCCTCAGCCGGGGCGGCCTCCCACGCCCTTAACGTGCACTCCCCCTCCACTCTCTCCACCATCCCCAGTGCCCACTACGCCGTCCCTGTCTCCAGCCTGCTTGGCATGAAAACCATGCCCCTGCTGGCCGTGCACGCTGCAGCCTCCTCTGGTCTGCCTCCAGGCCTCAATCCTTACACCACAAAGATCCCCACCGCCGGCTTCAAAAAATCCGACCGCCAGAAGTTTGCTCCCTATTAAAATGAGCACACACACACACACACACACACACACACACACACACACACACATCCTCAGTCGCTAGTTCCCTGTGGTACTGTGTTTGATTTTGCACCAATCCTAACTTGAAGTTCTCACCAATCTATGCAGTATAATGCAATGAGAGAGGATGGAGATGAATCAGGGGAACAGCATGCTAGGCTCTTTTAATCATCCTCTGCACTCCCTCTTTGTCTCTCACTTTTGAAGTGTCAGGTCTCCATATTTTGTTCTACTACACTGTATGAGTGCACACAAGTGTGTATGTATGTTTCCTTGTGCATGCTGGTGTGTGGGTTTGCATGCGCTGGAGCTATGTTACCTTGAATGTTCAAAATCTTTAATCTTTTCAGTGTGACATCTCATCAGCAGGGTTGCTGCCAGTTTCTAACATTGTCATAACGTTGTAATGCTCTCATTTCCAGGCGCAATTAATACGCATGCCGTGGTAATGTGGGTTGTGTTGTGGTTCAATTGTGTGTGTGTGTGTGTGTGTGTGTGTGTGTGTGAGTGTGTATGGTGAATCGGTTTGGACGTATGTGAGGGGGCGTGTCTTCATCTGAAAAAAAAAAAGTGTCTCAAACTACTGACACTCTGACCTTTGGAGCTGTGATGATGATGATGATGTACTGCAACATTCATGGTAGACTTCAGCAGACCATCTGGATTGAACGGCATTCTGCTCTTCTGTCCCTCTCTGATCTCCCCCTCTCCCCCGTAGGCTGTCCTCTGTGGTAGCTGGCCTGGGTGTGCTTTAGTTGTACAGCACACACAGTTACACATTAATCTCCTGACTGGATTAGCCCACAGCCAATTGGGATTCTTACGGACTTGAGACTTCTCACGAATGTCTAGCAAACAAACATGTGCATTCCTGAACTGATTTGAGAGAAACGGAACAAAAAAAGAAAAAAGAAAATACTTCTGTCAATGTCCTGCTTTCTTTTCTTTCAGTACTCGAGTATTTGTGATGTGTAGAGGGTACAAAATGGAGACAGGCTTGTTTTACTAGTTTTGATTTTAAGCCATTCTTGTTAATATTGTCATGTTTATATTGTACTGTAAAAGTGTGCTCTTGCTTGTTGTTATAGTATTGAACACAGGTTACTGAATTAAACTGTGGCAGCTTTTTATGAGAACAAAAACATTGTCTTGTCAT
This sequence comes from Alosa alosa, assembly GCF_017589495.1. Taxonomy (NCBI): domain Eukaryota; kingdom Metazoa; phylum Chordata; class Actinopteri; order Clupeiformes; family Clupeidae; genus Alosa; species Alosa alosa. The sequence continues at coordinate 8,261,646 of NC_063206.1, read as the reverse complement.
CTTGTTTTGAACAGAGGTTTTAGACATTTAACTAATACTGCCTCTTTGGCAATTCATGTTATTAGTTGAGAGCATCTGAATGTTTTGTATTTGATGTTGAGCTCTGCTAACTGATGTCATCTAAGTGGGGGTGTCTGGGGTGAGGGTGAGGGGATTAGGTATTTGTCTCAATAGGATTTGTGCTGATGGTGCACACAGACTTCTGCATTGCTGCATTCCTCATGAATTATTCATCAGGTGCAAAAGTCTATTTTAGGGAAAGCAAGCACTTTTTTTTAGGAACTGGGCTCTTATTTGTGCACTAGTTTGTGCTGGGGAGGGAGTGCATGATGATCGTTTCACTGAGACTGACTGTCTGTCACCTTAACTTCAGTGCATAAGGCAACATTGTGATCCATCCTAGTCAAAGTATAAGTAGGGATTTTTAAAGTCGAAATCAATTAAACAAAAGTCATCCACAGATCTTTGACAAGACCGATACTTTGTAGCCACTGGGGGACTTAGGTGATTATAAGATTATTAAATTACAAAGTACTCATCCTTATCAAATCTTGGTTCTGCATCTCTGCCTCTGAAAAATATTACAATCGCTAATGGATTTTTTTTTTTCTTTTTTGATCAGGATTCACCTGTTGATGTAATTCATTTACATTGTAATGCTTTCCTAGATGACATTACACCATAGTGGGCCCATGCTGAGTGTCCTAGAATGAGCTGTCCATGTCCAGCTCATGGACTTGCCTCTAAAACATTTATCAGTTCCTCAACCCAGCAACTATTTACAGAGCCAGGTGATGCAGGACTGCAATGCCCTGAAAAAATGCCTTGCACAAATCCACTGGAAACACCAATGAACTTTGCTTCACCTTCCACTCCAAAATATCCCCCACAGGTGCCGCATGAACAGTTTTTTTTTTGTCTAGATGTTCACTGGAGCATGCTTCCAGGAAAAGCTATTAGTATGGCCATCTCCTCAGAGCTCTTCTCCCAAGTCCAACTGGGCTCAAGATGCAGAGGACCAGGACTTTTTTAAATGCATCCTGGCAGACACACAATAATAAATAACAAGAGCGTGACCCTAGACCTGCAGTGGGTACATGGCTACTACAGATTATGTATGTTTGCCCAGTGCATTGCCGGATTATTGTTGGGATTATTCAATAGTTAATAAGCATAGTCTCAGCAGTAGACCTACCGTAACATTGCCATCACCCCCTGACTTTTTTTGTTGTTGATGTTGAATTAATGATTTCTCCTCTCACCCCATCAGAGGGAGATGATGGAAATGGCCATGGCCAGTTTTGAATAATCAATTGTATTAATGCAGCTGGGAGCTGGAAATAAAGAGCATGTCTTTAAAAGCATGTAATCACCTCCCCCCAGGCTAGGCACTCTTTGCTTTGAGAGAGTGTGTTTGACTTTGTGGACATACACACACGCCAGCACGCACACACACACACACACACACACACACACACACACACACACGCACACACACACACACACACACACACATACACAGACACCACTTAGTGTTTGGCTGGCTAGACATTGTGTGGAGCCTACAAAGGATATCGATTATATATATATATATTTTTTTTTATTATTATTTTTTTTATTAAAGCTGTGTGCCTGTCACACTTTTTTATAGCATTAAATGGAGAAAAGGGGAAGGGTAAAGCATTATATCATTGGGTGGTGACACTGATCGATCATGCAATTTGATATTAATGCTATACCCCAAAGAGGCACAAAGATAAGAGCCTAAGATAAGTTCCCTAAGCTTGAGCTAATAAAAAAAGGCTGATATCAAAGTTTCTTTAGAAAAACAAGTGTTAGACTGTGCCACCTGGTGGCCGAAATCATTGTCGTTTATCCTCATGAAACTACAATGTGACGTAAGGCTGATGTTTTCGTGCCACCATAACCAAAGTGAACACTCCAGTAGAAGGAGCGCGACCAGCCACCGCTCACTACCCTAGCATCTGACAACGGTATTCTTTCGCCGGTATCAGAGAACATAAAACGGGTCCTACATGCGATAGAAAACCCTTTGGATTTATCAGGAAGAAGGACACGAATAATGAGTCGTTCTATAAAGTATGTTCCTTTCAACAAAATAATTTATACAGCCCAGTTTTTCTAACTATTAATTTCAGGGGCTTAACGCACCAAATCGACTTTTCTCATCACCTGTCAGCATTTGGCAAACTGAACCGAGGACTACTTGGACACAGTCGCGAGCTCACCGGTAAGGTTCAATAACGCACGATTAGTTTTATCGATTGAAAGACAACTTCCCGCAGCATCTCATTGATAATCTTAGTCGGGCATGCAACAACATCATCCTTAACATGTCAATAATTAGGCGAAATTAGAAAAATAAATAATGCGATATAAGTAGCATTTAAAAATCCGATGTCGTTACATTTAGCATCCTTTATTTGTAGGTAAACCGACTGACAAATTCTGTAGGCTACTCATATCTACCGACCAGTCACCATCACGCCCACTTTACACAGCTGCTATATCAGCAGCGCGCTCGCTGGTTCAGTAAGACGTGGAGGCACATATGGTATTTTTAAAAATCAAATCATAATAATACCATCGGAAATAATCAGTTGTTTTACTTTTAAATAATAGCCTACATATCCTGTTGAGTTCCGAACATATGCATCCACCTCAGATGTGTGTCATAGCGACGTTTTTCCTAATTAGGTCTACATTGCTATGCAGAACAAAAGTAACCAATCACCTTCTCGTGCGCATGTATAACTTCTCTCTCTGCTACTGCTGGTATGAGAATTTCATGTCCATTTCGTATTAATCACGGATGTTGCGCGGATGATTGTTTTTCTCAGCCATTTCTAACACATTTGATTGGAGAAGCAACAGTTACCCGCTAAGAACTGCTCTGTATACTAATGCAAATGCAGTTTCAGTTCCACACAACGTGCCAGTCTGGAGTCTTCTGGAGTCTGATTCAGCTGTAGCCTATCAAACGCTGCCGCTGTCTGTGTGGATCATACAGTACGGCAGGCTATAAGCAACCTCAATGAAAGCAGCTGAAAACAAGTCTTAATGCAACTCAAAATTCAGCATTACACCTTATAGAATACCTAATAGACATTAGCCTAATTGAGATGTCTTTAAACATTCGTGAATTGCTTGAGCCTCACACTATTTGTTTCTCTTTTCCATCTCCATTTGGAAAGGCTGGGACCCATTTCCTGATTAACCTCTTGCCACTCTGCTCAGCCGATTAGATTGAATGAATTGATTTGTCCCTCAGTGGCTACCTGAGAGGAGGGGGTGTGAGGGATAGAGTTAGTGAGAGGGGTCGTTGATGAACAGATAGTTCAAGTCTTTGATTCTGTAAAGCAATTTACTTTCATGCCCATCACTTCAGTGGAAATTGATGTATGGAGGTGTTGGTTGGAGATTGGTGTGGCTGAGGCTCTCTAGACTTGTGACTGCACCTTCTTACACCTTTAAAACTTGTGAAGCCTGTCTGTTCCCAGATGGAGAGAGACAGCCACGCAAAAATAGGTTCCCTTGTTGTTGTGTTTGTTGAAGCTGAAACATCCTTCCGCAACCACCTGGAAAAAAAAGAGAATCAATTCGTTGAAACCAAATTCAGTTGCAAAGCATCGATTGGAACAGGGGGTGTGGCGCTGTTTTGTGTGTTTTTCAGACTGTTTTCATACCAAAACTAATCTTGAAAGTGTGCTGTGTCTGTGCTCTCTGGCGTTTGCTTGATTGTCCTCAGCAGTCTTTCCCGCTCTTGAGGCTTTTTTTCAGGCCTGCCTGATTGCCTTTGTCCTGTTTTTCAGATGGACTGGGCTGCACCTCGGATGTGATGCGTGTTATGTGACGCGAGGTCTCAGCCCACCTCACAGGTGGTCGGGAGGGTCGGAGAGATGCTGTGCTCCGTTGCCATGGTGACAGGACTGGTCCTGACTACGTGGTGGCTGATGACGGGCGCTCGCGGTAACCCCGTGGTGCCCCTGCCCGAGGGCGGAGAGCGTGAGCGCCTGGAGCGCGCCTTGACCCAGGCCAAGGAGGGCGCCCTGAGCCCCGGCGCCCAGCAGCGGCTGGAGGAGATCAGTCTCACGGGCGGGCTGGATGCCGGCCGCGGCTCCAACAAGACCACCGGGGGGAGGCCCCGGCCTGGCTGGACACCCCCGAGACGTGGGCCCAACAAGCCCCAGGGCGCCAGCCAGGAGCAACCCTGGGGCGCGCGGGACTCCCTGAAGCAGGGTGACGACGGCCCCACCGGCGAGCCCAACGACGTCTCCATGGACCCCATCGACGAGTACGCCTACCCCGACTACCGGGGCAAGGGCTGTATGGACGAGACAGGCTTCGTGTTCGCCATCGGGGAGACATTCACCCCTGGCCCCTCCACGTGCCCGTGCGTCTGCACGGACGAGGGGCCCCTGTGTGCCAAGCCGGAGTGCCCTAAGCTCCACCCGCGCTGCCTGCGCGTGGACACCAGCCAGTGCTGCCCACAGTGCAAGGAGAAGAAGAACTACTGTGAATTCCGGGGGAAGATGTACTCATCACTGGAGGAGTTCAAGGTTAGATAAGTCTTTACCAGCGACGGCTCTTTCTAGACTCCAATTAATCACTGCCTTGATCTCTGCATAAATTCATTTTTGTGATAAGATAAAGGGCCAGGTGGATTTTCACTGAGCCACTGGAGGTGAGGATATCGTTCTCCAACACCTGTCTGAGCTCATCTCTCAGCTCAGATGGAATTTTTTGGTTGAGTGGAGAGTCCTGTCTCATTGAAATGCTTTAATGGCCAGGCCATACATACCTTGATTCAGTATTGATTCTGTTGGACCGAAAATGACTTCAGTGATTTTGAGCCCTTTTTTGACGGTACCTTTAACAGTGTCTTTCAGTGTTTCAGTCATTACCCTCACATGGGAATGAGGTCTATATTAAAAAATATGATATGAATATTTTATGTGCGGCTTTCTCTCTGAAAGCACCAGTTTGATGTGGCATATGCCCAGGCTTGCAGGCAAGACTTGATATTATTTGCTCTATTAATGTCTAAGTACACTTCAAGCATTCCGCTAAGCCCACCATTTCGACTCTGTGTTAAAGTTGCTTGTAGAATAAACCAATTTACAAATCGTCTCACAGGGATCAGTGCAACAATACTAATTATCTGAAAAGGCCAAGAATATTTATTCAGGACAGTGGTTTATTGATTAGCAGAAGTCTTAGAAATCTTGTCAGTTGTCAAGACCTAACAGGTCTCCACATTTTGCTCTCAAGGCCTTGTGTTTTAATCCGAGATGCTATCTTCTACTCCTTGCTTGCTTGTTTATTTAAACAGTCGCATTTCACCTCAGTTTTATTTTCTTGTTTATTGCATTGTCGTTCCATTACAGTTGAGCTCTGTGGCTTGCAAGCACTTTTATTACTGCAGCAGTCAGCATTAATGTTAGTCACAGAAGACTGGGAAAGACCAGGGGCTCTGTGGAGAGCCCCATCCTAACAGGACCAACTGCACATGCATAATATAATCTTTAAACAGTTAGAGCCTCAGCAAAATGAGGTAACTTTTGCATAATATCTGATCTGATCCTTGGGGCTTGTGTCTTAGGGGGGAACTGTAGGGTAAGACATGATTAATTAATGTGAGAATTTACACCATGCGGAGCCACACAATTATGCATTTATAAGCTGGCTTTTTTTTTCTGCGAGTGCTCAAACCTGTTGTCGAGCAGCGGAACAACACAAGGTTCCCTCAGCAGTCATTATGTGTAGGGATTTGGGTTTTATGGCTGTAAAACATTGGACGGCGTTTTCGCCTGCCATCTCCATGACTGCTCAGCTCTCCAGGGAGGCGAGGAGAGCCACGTGTGGCTGTTGTGCAGAAAAGCCCGATTTCCTTCAGTGGAGATCGCTCATGAGCCGCACGCCTTCTCGCCTGGAGACTACAAACAAAGCAGTGAGCGTAACCTTATGTGCGTTACAGTATGTTTTTTGGGGCGTTAAGTCGCGGCACTGTGCCACACGAATGCTTCGGCCCTGCGTGCTAGAGAGGACGGAGAGAGAGAGACACGGAGAGAGAGAGAGAGAGAGAGAGATCAGAGGGTGAGGGAGAAAGGCAGAGGGAGAGAAAGGGAGAGAGAGAGACAATAGTAGAGCAAGAGAAAGCAGATAGCTGTACAAAGTCTCTTTCACATAGGCCCTTTCATTTACTGATGCACTGAACCTTAAAATTACTCCTGAAATGCTCTCTGAATTTGAAACCCCTATTTAGCCAATTATGTCATTATGTCAACAGGACCTTCTGTTCCTCTGACTCTATATCATAACATCCCAGTTGTCTTCTCACAGACAGCGGGGCTAAAAGGTGTGAGCAATTATTTTACTGTAAGCGCATAGACAGGCTGCATGTGTTCTTCTCTGTGTTTATTTGAGATTGTGGTAATGTTTGCCTGTCTGTGTGTCTGTCTGTGATTTGTCTGTCGGTGTGTCTGTGTGAATCCCTCCATGCGTCCATGGTATTTGTGTATGTGTGTGAGGTTGTGTGGTGAAATGGTGCTTACATGATTTCGTGTGAGTGTTCACCTATGTGTGTGTATGTGTCCATCTTCAATCATGCAAGTGTGTGTGTGTGTGTGTGTGTGTGTGTGTGTGTGTGTGTGTGTGTGTGTGCAATCATTTCCATGCCTACATCCATGTTTTTGAGTGCCTATGTATCTGTGTGCGTGTGTGTCTGTGTTTGGCTGTGTGTCTATGTCCAATCATTACCATGTCCATGTCCATGCCTTCGGGCATGTTGGTTTGAGTGTGTGTGTGTGTGTGTGTGTGTGTGTGTGTGTGTGTGTATGTGCGCATGTGTGTGTGTGTGTGCATACGTGTGTCTGTGTGTGTGCATATGTGCGTGTGTGTGTGTTTGTGTGTGTGTGTGTGAGTGCATGCGTGTGTACATGTGCGTGTGTGTGTGTGAGTGCATGTGTGTGTACATGTGTGTGTGTGTGTGTGTGTGTGTGTGTGTGTCTGTGTGTCTGTGTGTCTGTGTGTGTGTGTGTGTGTGTGTGTGTGTGTGTGTGTGTGTGTGTGTGTGTGTGTGTGTGTGTGCATACGTGTGTCCAGGTGTCCCCCTGTGAGAAGTGTCGCTGTGAGCCCAGTGGTGAGGTGCTGTGCTCTGTAGCTGCCTGCCCCCAGACAGAGTGTGTGGACCCTGAGTATGAGCCAGATCAGTGCTGCCCTGTCTGCAAGAGTGGTGAGTAATGTGCCCTTTCTCCCTCCCTCTCTCCCTCCCTCACCCCCCTCTTTCTTTCTTTCTGTCTTTTTCTCTCTCCAGAATTAGGTCCTCTCTCGCTGGCACTGCCCGCTGCAAACAAACAGCCAGTCAGGTGAAACAGGAGCACCTAACAGATGACTGAGTTCCTATTGCGGTGGGAGGAAAGGGCTGACATTGCAGTAGCCTCCACTGCCACATGAGAACCTTTTCTCTGAGTGATCTGCAATTGATTGGTCTGTCCTGGTCTTCTTTATGAGGAGTCTGAAAGTTATTGAGTGTGTTTTACGACCATCTCTCAGATGTTGAGACATCACACGTGAGAGCCTGGGAATGCAGGGACTTGGCACCCGCATAATGTAATTTGCCCTCATCTTGTTTCCATTATAGATGTAGAAGGGTTTAATATTCAGTAGTTTAGAGTTTATGTCCAAGTCATTAAGTCAGTAATGTGCTTCTGTCTTGCAGATGGTATCCTTGAAGAAACTGTGTTGGTAATTAAACCGTTTCTCTCCTTAATTCGCTGTGACAAGCAGAGAGATGGAAAAAGGTTTCTCTCAACACTCTTGATTCTTAATCACTGAAATGATGTTTAATCACACAGTATAGTATCCTTTAAAAAGGAGAAATATCAAGTATTTATTTTATATCGAGATTTAGTGCTTGGTGTGTTGGTGAAAACGAAGGCATGTGTAAGCATTCCAGTCATGTGCCAATGTGTGTTGTGGCTGTGGTCTGTTATGTACGCTGGAGGCTCTTGGGATAGTGTGTGAGGGCTTCTATATTGGAACACATTATGCTGTCTTAGGAGACATTCTCTGGATCAGGCTTGATTATCTAGAGCTCTCTCCAATGACTTCCGACAGCACGTCCTACATTGTGGCCCCTTGTTTGCTTAGCATGACTCTAATGCAACATGGCACTGCCAGCGACGTTGCCTCCTTCAGCGAAAAGGGATGTTGACTGGGGACATCTATCTCAGCTGAGGCAGTTTAGACTTTGCCCCCTGACTATTGACAAACAAACAAGGGATCACAGCCACGATAGAAGATAGAATTTCTAAATGAGTTTACCTAGCGCCATAGGAAATGTCACCCCAGTACGACGCTTACATTTTTCAACAAAAAAGTCCATGAGATAAGTCAGTCTGATTTTGTGAAGCAGTGGAGCACGGTTTGAGAATATTCAGAGGGCGCAACAGAAGTGCGAGGTCAGCCGTGCATGATGTATTTGTGGTTTTAAGATGGATTGGAGGCCTTCGGGACATGCTCCCTCAGCCACACATTTCCATAGCTGCTGTTTGACGAGTTTTTTAGCACACAACTGAGCACCAGGAAAATCAAGGCAGCTCTCCCCAGTTGGCCAGCACTCCGCATGCGAGCTTGCTCCATATCTGAGGCCTGCGGTGAGTCAGACGCACCAGTTCTGGGAAGCGACCCCTTTTTTTCCCCTCGCGCTGTTGTATTTTTTTTTTTGCGCCTGAGCCCTCCGTAATCGCTGTTTTCTTGTGCGAGCCGAGCGCTGGCGTTTTCAACCCCGGCGTACGCTGACGCCGCTGGCGGTAGCAGTAGAGCGGGTTCAGCGGCACCTCCGAGTCACGGGGGATGCAGGTGTCTGCCGAGTTACAAAGGCCCAGATGCCGAAACTCGACAGATGCTGCGACCTCCTGAGACTGCCGCGAATCTGATGGCTCTGAAGTGAAGACTTCAAAGCCTTGCGACTCACTGACACCGTTTCCCAAGAGCGGGCTAAGTGTCAGACGAGAGGCTGAAGTTATTATGCGCAGTGAATAATTGCCACATGGATTGCACCTGTTCCACCCAAAGTTGACAAAAATATTGGAGATTGGAGTTGTGTGTGAGGTGTAGCTCAGTCAGGACGCCTGAGGCAGTGGGAGCAGCAGTAGAATGATGGATTCATTGAGATAATAAGGATCCCATCAGCAGTTGATTAACTAATACTTGTCCTCTTCTTTCTATAAATGGGACCTTTTTTGACAGGAACATGAAGAGGAAAAAAGTTGCTTGGGCAATAGGATGAAAATGTCTGATATCAAAAAGAGAAAATTGAAGCAGTGGACTTCATTAAGGGGTTTTGGGTGATCATGAAATAGTGAGATCACTTGTCGCATGGGTTTATAAATAGCCACTTTTCTATTCTCCTTTTATCTGGCCTAGTTTGTACTTATCACAAAAATGCCTCCTGGTGCAGAAAGCCTTTTCTTGTTATCTCAGCTAAAGTGTGATCAAGCTGCCTAATTTGTCCAGACCATATGTCTTTTGAATATTTGAAACCACCCCAGTGCCAAGATATACTTCAGATATGGAAATGCAGATGCAATATTAAGGCACCATAAATCACGCAGTAAAAGATCGGCCTGTCACTTCTGTTCGCTTGCTTCTGCCTCACCTTCGCCGTTGTCATCTGAAGTGAGTGTCAAGACACGGGGAGAAAGAGTCCCAAAATAAGGGGGAAAAAAGCTGGGGTTTGACATCTCCATTCTGGGCTCATTAAAGAGAGAGAGCGGGATAGAGAGAGACAGAGAGAGAGAGGGGGGGTGAAGGGAGAGGTAGAGAGAAAGAGAGAGAGCGAGAGACAGCTCAAGCCCATTCATAGGCGGTGAATGGAGCATTATGTTGGGGCGCGGCGCGGTTGCAGGGACGTGTTGCTGGCGCTCTATGCAGAGAGACACTTGAGGAAGTGCCATGGGGAGAGATGAAAGTGAGTGCTATTGCTAACATCCACCACAGGCAGTTGTTCATGAATATCAAAGAACATCTGTGTGAGGAGTCTTTGGGAATGGCAGGGAGAGGGGGAAAGGAGTTTCATATTCACTTTAAACACACAGATCCTCCACCCCGCACACGCACTCATACACACACACACACACACACACACACACAAAAACACAGACACTTCTCAGGGTCTGCCTTGGAGCTGTCAATGTTTATGCGTTCTGCATGGAATAGATGGGCTATTTAATGCTCCACTTAAAAATCCCCCCAAACTGCCTGTGTGCTATAAGGGGAAGGAGCCTGTGCTGTCAAATCGACTTCAGACTCTGCTTTTGGTCATGAATGGCAAAGGTAGTCTGGATTGACTTTCCGGGGCTCATATTTTCTGTTGAACTGGCAACCCTTGTCAGGACCACAGCGTCCAGTCCGGCGAGTGCACATACACATTTCCTCCCTCTACTTACTCAGAGACCACCTTGTTTAGATCACAGCGTGCCGGTTCATGCTGAGGGCCTCGCCGATAGAGCTGTGCTGCTTATGATCTTGCCTCTCACCATCACGCTCTCTTTCTTTCTCTCCCTCTCTTTCCCCTCTCTCCCTGTCGCTCTCCTCCTCGACCCTGGCTCTGGCTGGCCATCGCCTTGGCAACGTGCAGGAAAACAAGCCTCCCTCTGAAGCCTCAGACATCAGGGTCGCGGCTAATCTGGGGAGGTTGTGATAAACAGCCTGAGCCCGAGCCAAAAGCACTTCAAATCATGGCAGGTCAGCTGAGGAGCCCGCCAATGCTGGGAAGGAGATGCCTAATATTCATTTTCAGTGTGGGGGTCGGGGGGTGGGGGAGTTGGCAGCTGGGAGAGGGGAACAAGAGGAAGAATATTCATGGCAGCTCGGGCAAGGCTGCTGAAATGAGGGGGAAAATAGAATTTGAGTACCTAAAACTGCCTTCGACCAGGAGCTGGAAAGCAGCACAGGACGGATGCATATTAGCATAGATGTATTCATCCCTTTTGTTAGAGCCCTTGATTCTCTCTGATAATAGAGGAAAGAGATGAATGCAGATGAATTTGGTGCCGGCCACAGCCAAGCCCAGACCACTGCCCGCCTGCCCCTGTCATGTCACTGTGTTCCTCCCTTCACTCCTCTGCGTATAAGGTCAGCGTGCTCGGAGTAGATACGATCTGTGGTAACTTTTAGAATATTAAGGGGATGTGATGAATAATTATCAGATTACGTAACAAGCGTTTTTGGTGTCACACATCAGCATCAGCGGTAGGATGCTGTCTTTAATACTGCAGAATGAGCAAACTGATCAGACAGCTCCACAGGAGAAACATTCAAACACTGCAACCCTCCCACCACCAAAGCTAATAGACGTGAAAGGGGATGAATATTTAATGCCTGGCAGAAATCACTGCTCCAAATATCTCCAGTCCCTAATAACCAACTTGTATTTCCACAAAAAGCCTGTGTGCTGAAGAATCTTGGGCTAGTGGGAACTATTTTCCTGCATTCTCAGACCTGTGCCCATTACTGCCTGTTTTACACGCTTTAACAGTGGAGCTGCTCTAATAAGAGGTGAGGGAGTTCTCCCTTTCCTGGATGTATGCCCTCGCTCCCTGGGCCATCACAATTAGACCCGAACCTCAGGGAGCTCAAGGAATCTTTGAATGGACAGAAGGGGATTTTCCCCCCAATCACATTCCCATCCTTGTAACCTTTGTAGCTCTGCTTTGATTTTTTTAGGAGGATAAAAAAGCTTGACATAGGGCTTAAGAATAGAGCACAGACTTGTGTGTTCTCTCTCTCTCTCTCTCTCTCTCTCTCTTGTGCACCCTCTCTCTCTCTCTCTCTCTCTCTCTCTCTCTCTTGTGCACCCTCTCTCTCTCTCTCTCTCTCTCTCTCTTCTCTTTTACTTCTGCTTTATGTGGCTGTGTGGTCATTAGTATTGCGGACTCCAGAACATATCTACATATTCACACAACTCCCATATCATCTCTGTATCAGTAAACAAACACACATGCCAGTCACAGTAACAGACACACTTCAACTAATCTGGGATAAAGACGTGCTTGATGAATGCACTGTGACAGAGGCATTTATTTGCAGTGACTTGATATTCATGTGGGGCTTGAAGTGTTCACTGAAACCATTATAAATGCAAGAGTTCTGACGGTTTGACAGCCTCAGCCAAATATTCATGTTGATTGATGTGGCAGAATGCAGGAGTGGAGCCCTTCCCCTCCGTGATGTTGTCCTCTCGCTCCGAGCTCTCTGGCTGTGATTCATCAGCATTTCGAAGCAGCTTTTTAGATGGTGTCCACGCGGCCATTATTTAAATGTAGGAGCAGTAAACAGAGGCTGTCTTGTGCGCCCTTTTGTGGGCCAGTTTTGTGTGCAGACAGCGATCTTGACTGATTACGCAGCTGAGGAGGCCATGGAAGGTTTATTTTTTTTCCCGCAAGTGTCCACTGTACTCGGAGGAGATAACCTTGATTCTTCCCATCCTCCGCCAGTGGCCGGGAGAGCAGGAAGGTGTCCTTTGTGTCTCTATAGACCCTTTCAAGAGAGTTCCATTATCAGCATCATAGTTGGCCCCACAAGGCTTCCGTTTTAACATTCCATATGTTATCTTAATGCAGAGGAAGTAGATTGGGAACCAAATAGAACGTTCAAGCATTGTTTTTGTTTTTATTGTTGAAAGGGTCCATAGCTACCTGCATCGCTGTGATATTTCACAGGATTTCACAATATCGTGAAACTTTTATATTATGGTAAATGACCAGTCTTTATGGGAAATGTCTAGAGCAGTTTGGCCCAAGACTATAAATGGGGAAACAAGCAAGGTACATTACAAGTTGTCTCTCCAAGGGCAGCCATTGTCTTGGAGCCTGTATTACTCACACTGTGTGAGAGAAGTAGATGAGTTGTGACCGGAATGGAGTGCAGGCAGTAGGAGGCCATACACAGTGTATTTTCTCTCCATCATTCATTAATTTTTCTCGCCCTCCTGAGAATGAAGGATCCTGTCCTCTCTCATGATACCCCCACACATGGGTTCGAGGACATTTGCTCAAATGTCAGGGAACCTCCTGTGATCAGATTTAATAATGTGTCATTAGTGTTTTTATTGTACTCGCTGACATTTCCCAGATGCTTTTCTCTGTATGGACCCTTTCAAGAGAGTTCCATTATCAGCATCATAGTTGGCCCCACAAGACTTCCTTTTTAACATTCCATATGTTATCTTAATGTAGAGGAAGTAGATTGGGGCCCAAATAGAATGTTCAAGCATTGTTTTTGTTTTGATTGTTGAAAGGGTCCATTTGATTGAGAACCATTTGAGTGTAGGGCTGCTCCGCCCAAGTGTGCCGCTGGTTCTGCTATTCTTCAGGAAAGGGCTTTCATGTCGGGTTCATTTATGTATGATTTAAGGTGTCTTGAAAAACTTGAGACACAAAAAGAGAATTAAAAATAAATGCAAGGTAAGTACTCTGTATGTACGCCTATGGACAGGGAGCCCACCCGCTGAAATGAATCTGCAATAAGTCCTCACGGCGAACACCCCTGAAGAGAGAGCTACTGGGCTCTCAGAGTGCTTAGGAGACATTTGCTGGCCATAAGTAGCCTAATGGCATGAATCCAATTCGGCTCTTCCACCAAAGAAATGAGCATTTTGCACGCACCCTTTCACAGCCGCACAACCTGTCATTAGCTGCAGCCTGGAGCAGGAGAAATGAGTTGTGAAAAGCTCTCGGCCTCTTTTCCTCTTACACCTCTCTCCCCTCCTCTCCCCTCCTCTCCTCTCCTCTCCTCTCGCGCCTCTCAGGCGCAGCCGCTGCCTGTCTGCTTTTTTGTGCCATCCTCCGGGAGCGGCCATTAGTTCTGCCGACACTTGTGTGTGAGAGGGATTTGAACCCCCCGGCTGGCTGGAAGGCTCTCGGCTCGGAGGCTGGAAAGCGTCCAGAGCCCGGAGCCCATTTTCCCCTGACTCACAGTGCAGAGAGGCTCAGACTCTGGGATTAGAATGAAACGCGATAGATGTTGAACGTGGCAGTTGGACGCTGGAGAACCTAGAGAGGTAGAGGCTGTCCTCAAGCACGTGTGTCCGAGAAACTGTGACACTCTGTCCACGCTTCATTTAAAGATATCTGTCAAGACTGACACTCTCCTGCACACTGAGATTGCTTCACACCACATCCTGTTTGTTTTAAGCAGAATGGATGTAGTACTGGCATGGAGCTCAGATGATGCTGCTGTTACTGCTGTTGTCCACTATCGTGCATCATGTTTGTCTGTCACTGTTTTGTTATTTTTGTTTTGTTTTTCTCCCAGGACCCAACTGCTATGCGGATACTGCGGTGATTCCAGCCGGCCGTGAGGTAAAGATTGACGAGTGCACCATCTGCTACTGCACGTACGAGGAGGGCACATGGCGCATCGAGCGGCAAGCCACCTGCAGTAAGAACGAGTGTCGACGCAGATAAAGCCGAGAGCATGGCATGGGTGACAAGCTGCCCATCATGCATACATACATAACAAACCACTCACACACACACACTCACACACATACACACTCAGACAGACATGGAAACAAACACACACACAGACACACACACTCACACATACACAGTCAGACAGACATGGAAACAAACACACACACAGACACACACACTCACACACATACACACTCAGACAGACATGGAAACAAACACACACACAGACACACACACTCACACACATACACACTCAGACAGACATGGAAACAAACAAACACACACACACACACAGACACACACACAGATACACTCACACACCAATACACACAGCATTCTCTGCTGTCGGCATGGGCACACAGAGGTTGAGGCCAGCGTCGTGGCAACAGGCGACCTCTGTGTCTCTAAGCACCTCCATCACAACTCCACCGGTCCTGACACCTTCTGATACAAAGCCAGTGTTGACGCGGCCCCCCGCTGTCCCTTCACGGGGCCGTGACGAGGATCGAGGGCAGCGGAGAGAAAAGCTCTGAATTAGACTAGTGCGCGTCCTGCCAGACTGCTTCACCTTGCATGCTTGATGTACAGAAGAAGGCTTGTTCGAAGCTGACATGCTGTTAAGTGTGGTGATGCTGCCGATGTTGCGTCGCCTTATGGACAGTATGCTCCACGAGCCCCACTGTGGGCTTTGTATCAGACCGCATGATGCCGAGAGTCTCCTGAAATACATTATTATATAAACTTTCTATGACGATTTGTAACCCATAAAATGATATTTATTTATTTATACATTATATGAATTGGTTCATTTTATGGAACATTATGGATGAAAAAAAATATTTAGGGCTTAAAACAGATATTTTTTATAGTTATGTATTTTGATATACTGAGATGTACTATACAGGGTCAGGTTTCCACCCAACATCGAGGAATGTATCGTGCCAACTGTCACAGTAGTGTAAAGAGGAATTTCTCTGTGATGTAATGACAAGCAGGAGTGAAGACTACAGTATAAGGCCTGTAACAAAGTTGATGACCTCCAATACTGAAGAAAAATCAACTGCTTGTTTGTATTTATTGTAGGTCTTTGTATTTGTTCTCAGCAGTAAGTGCATTTTTTGTAAAGAAAAAAAGTATATCTGTCTTGTGTATAATTGTTACAAATAAATCAAGTCACACTGTGCATTTTAGGATGCTGTTGTTGATGCTGATGCTTGCCATTTAAGCAACCGTCTGCTTTTTTCTTCAAAAGCTGTTTTCGGTGTTTGAAGCACAAGGACCAAAGTAAAAAAAATAGTCTGGCCTTACCTCCTGAATAACAAAATACCCAGAAGTCAAAACTCACAGAAGAACTCTGAGACCGTGTCAGAGTTTAGGCTACCTGAAGCTAAAGGATGTTATAATATTTCAGCAAAAATCATTGGAGCAAGGTTAGCTCGATTTCATAATGTCAGAGCAAACATTTGGCTGTCAATAACTGAACCAATAAAATGCAGGTTAGAATCTCAAACTGCATTTCCATTTTCTGTATAAATGGTGCTAAGGGATAAGGCTTTACCCTCTAGCTGGGATAAGAAAAGATCAACTTCCAGTCACTGGCTAGTGTAATTCATCTCAGCTTGTCGATAACATGTTTGGCAGGAATGGCCGTGTGCCTGAAAAGTTTTGAGATGTCAAAGGATAAGCTGCCTTTTAGAAATGCCATGATTTAATCAAACCGATTTCCCATGTGTCTGTAAAGAGGCCCTGATATCACAAATCAAAACAGTATAATATTATTCATGCAGAGCATGCAACCAGTGCATAGCAAATGCTTCCTTCCAACAAGGAACTGTTAATTCACTTTAACAAAGCAAATCCGCCACCTTGATGCCAGCACACTATCACGTACAGAGATAGTAGAACCACTGATAACTTCAGTCCTTATTTAGATCACAGCCTCCATCCAGACCTGGTGGGAGATGTTCTCTCTCTTTCTCTGGGCACTATGTGCGCCTGGTTTTATCAGTGTGTGGCCCATTAATGTGTGGGGCACACAGGGGGGGGGTCTTTGATCCCAGGGATGCCCGACGACAGCGGTGAGTCTCCAGCAGAGGAGACGTGCTCGCGGGCTCAGCGCGGGGATTGTGGGAGATGAGCCCAGCTGTGTGCGCATACATGACAGACTCGGAGCGAGACGATGGTGTGTGTGTGTGTGTGTGTGTGTGTGTGTGTGTGTGTGTGTGTGTGTGTGTGTGTGTGTGTGTGTGTTTGGGGGAGGGGTGCAGGGGACATGCGGGCGATCCTCGTCCTCACCATTTAGAGCCCTTTGTGGTTCCCGCTCTCTCCCCTCACTCCACCACTCCCAGCTCAATCAGAGAATATGGATTTTGAACATGTAAGGGGCACATACAGGAGAGGAGCGCTGTTGCTAATGTCCCTCTCCTCCTCCCTCTCCTCCTCCCTCTCCTCCTCCCTCCCCTCATCCCTCAGTGTCTCTGCACCCCCCTGAGTCTCAGGCCTCCTGTCTGACTCCTCCAGGTGCAGTAGATGCTCTGTCATGGCCAAAGAATCAATTCATGCTTCTTTTCAACACAAGCAAAAAGCCTACCACATTAGCACAGCCTTAAAAGACTGTTTAAAAGTACCTCTTTTATTATTGTTAGTCAGACTTTTTAGTCTTAATTGGACTGTTTTGAATGTCAGGTCTCCCTGCAAGGACAGAATGATTAAAGTTTCTGTGGTGATAACATACTTGTGGAGAGACCAAATTAGTCCTCCACTTTGAAAGAGAATTCCCAAAGTGGTCTCATGCCAGGCTGCCGCTTCCTCCTTCAAAGGGAGCTTTTAATGAGGAAAATCTGTTGCTGACGACCAAAAACGATTACCCTTTTCAACTTGAAACAGTGCCCCTTAAAATGTGGGCCATGTTCTGGTCATTTAAATAGTAACTTGCACCCATCAGCGGACTTCATTAATTTCTGGCTCTCTGCCAGAATTAGACCCACTATGAATTATGCTCAGCCTCACCTTTCCACATGTTTTTCTCAATGAGATTCTGTGATGAATCATTTCTGTGAGAATCTTCTGGAAAGCGGGTGGGTGGATTCAGATAGAGAGGGTTATTTTTAGTGGAATATAATGCATCTTCATTGAGTGTGCCATGCTTATCTAAACAAACATTTTACAGATTAGTTAAGAACAAATCCAATGAGTGTTCTGTACTTCCACCAGAAATACGTGCTCTGTATGGTAAAGAGTAATACCATCAGTGGCCAGGATTTTAGTAGGGCACGAATGTGAGAGGGATGAGCTTGCTTTGGCATTTTGATTGAGAGGGGTTTTTGCCTCATCCATTTCACCCTGCTTCAGAGAGGGTTTTTAATGGCACTCTTTTCTCTGGCTCACACTGACAAATTGCATATTGCCCGACCCATTGATAGCATTGGGTCTTAATTAAACCTCCCTTGCACCCAATTTGAAAATGACTCTTTAACCATTAATTGGAATTCACAATTGTCTGTCTTCCTTCACACATATGAAACTGCTACCCACTCAAACCGTTAACACATCTGGAGAAAAAAAAAGACCTCACAGTTGAGGGCTGGTGTGAAACGCCGCTGGCAAGATTAAGAATAGCTGCGTGCCATGTGAGGGGGGGCCCTAATAGAATGTGGTAATAAAGGAGAGCGCACATAAGTCAGTTGGCTTGCGATAACTGCTACGGTCCATTCCACACCAGATGTAGATGTAGATGTATGCCCCTGTGCTCACGCTGTGTGTTGACAGAACCCCCACTGCAGACAGAGCAGATGGCACGGCTGCATTTAGAAGGTGTAATGTTGTGTTGCTTTCAGACAGTCATGCCCCCCCTGTCTCAACACACACACACACACACACACACACACACACACACACACACACACACTTCCACCTCTCTAGTCGCTCTTCCTTCCTGCCTGCCTGCCTTCCCTTCTGTTTCTCAGTGGCTAATGAACAGGGTGGTTGGGAGAGAGAAAACACGCCTTCCGCTGGGAGAGACTAGAGCTGATGGGTATTGGCAATTCGTTTTTGGAGCCAGTGTGACCTATTGTGGTTTCCTCTGCATCCATGATCGATTGGTCCCATGCCTAGTTGGAGAGTGATTGAGACATAGTCTAATCCGGCACATCCGACTCTGTGGAGTTTCAGTGCACAAAGAGGGAAAGCAGCTACAATACCCCAGTGTGACCTGAATACAAAATGCTCTTTGTCAAGGTTCAGCCCAGGAGAGCATTGTTTTGATACGAATGTCTGCATAACTAGATGTCAAGCTGTCTGAGCAAAGGGTCATGTTAACATAAAGCAAGCTGGTTTCTCGTCTTTGGCTGGACGGCATAATAAAATCAGATCAATTGCCAGCCACTCTTCATTCACACGCGCGTGTAACTCTCACTCATAGCACACCTCTCCTGTGGGCTCCCAGCCATGTTGCCACATCGCTATGTGATGCAACTGGCTGAAAATTAAAATCACTCTATTCTAAACATCTCTCACAGGGCCGTCTGGGGTTTCATTTACAGGCCTTCAGAAGTCGGCTAAACAACCCTCTCAGACGAGGTGCGCGGTGGACGTCCAGCCCGCGGGTGCTCATGAGCCGCAGACTCTGTGGCATTATGTCACAGATATCCAAGGTCTGACTGATAGTTCAAAACAAGGCCTCTTATTCATACAACATATACAAGTAGCCCCTGCTAGCTGACAGCAATTATGTTACTAAAGGGTGTGGTGCTCGCCCAAGTCCTCCTCTTAACCCCCCCCCCCCCAGGTCATTCCAATCCAAGTATGCGGTGCTGAAACAGCTTGGCTCAACAATTGTGTAGTGGTTTAATAATGAAAGCATGCCGGCCCCTGGGGACAGGCCCATTTCTCCAGGCAACAGCAAAAGTCCATTACCCTCAGTGTTTCTTGCCTAATGTGGCTTCTTACTCCTTAATTGAAACTGTTGGCTGTATTATAACTCAGGCAGAGGGAGTGAGACGAGACATAGAGAGAGCGTATTTGTGTTCTAGAGAGACAGACACAGGAGTGAAGAGAGGGAAGGACAGAGAAGGAGGGAGGTGAAGGCAAGAGGGAGATGAAAGGATAGAACAGGAGAGACACAGAGGGAAAGAGTGTTTGTACAGGAGAAAGAGGGAGAGAGAAAGAGAGAGAGAGAGAGGGAGAGGGAGAGGGAGAGAGAGCAGACAGCAAAATTCAGTCTCTCGTTTCGTTGCCACCTCTGGCAATGACAACTCTAAAAATACAACAGCAATGAGAGCATATTCCTATGAGCTTGATCTGTCCTGTGAGGACAGCAGAGAAAAACCCAGCCTTCCACAGAAGTGCAGCCGAAGAATAATTGATACCCAAAGGGTTTTGTACAGTTGCTTGAGAATTGTTTGAAAATTGCCATTTCATTCATACAGTTGCGAGGCTATTCATGAGGCGTATACGATTGGCGTATACTGTTCAACCTAAATGATCTTCAGCTTTCAAATTTAGAACATTTTCAAATTCAATGGGCTCATATCTGACAATATGCCACCAGGCACCTTTATGAGGTGTTTTCTCCTTGAAAATCTTGGACAGTGCCTACTTTGCAGAAGTATGGGAAACATTCAAAACATTCAAATCAGAATCAGGTATTGTGACGGAGACAAGCATTAACACTCAGTGAGAGGATGTTGTGTATTGTCTCTTTGTTTATGTTGTAAATTGTTTGGTTGTTTGTGGGAGACAATTTGGCCACAACTCTAGTCATATAAGCTGCTGGTGGTGGCCTGGTCCCACAAGGACACAAACTTAGACATTCGCTAAGCAAAGCACACTGTGCAGTTCAAGCAAGCGGGACTAATTGACAGATACACTTCCAGTCTGTTTCATTTAATGCATCAATGCATTGTGCGTCCAGTGTGTGTGTGTGTGTGTGTCTGTGTCTGTCTCTGTGTGTGTGTGTGTGTGTGTGTGTGTGTGTGTGTGTGTGTGTGTGTGTGTGTGTGTGTTTGCCACTGGCCTACACTGGCCTGGGGTGACCTTTGGACTTAGTGTTCATTTTGTCTTTTTGTATCTTCCTTGTCTACTTGGGCATTTTCAGCAGCATCTGCGCTGCCACCTTTCTGGGCTTTGTAGGAACACAACACTAAAGGGATGATTCACATTAGGGACCTGACAGCCCCCAGATATGTTCCCTATCAGTGGTCCCTAATGAAAAATGTAAAGCAGCACATTCATTACTCCATTGAGCTAATTGACTGTGACAGGCACAGAGCAGAAGATAGTGAGGGCAAGGGGGAAGCTGTTCCAAAGGCTCGCCCTCGGCCGGATTCACAGGACAAGATTGTTTCATCCTGCTTATGGGAATTCCAGAACAAGACTTCTGTTTGGACATTTCCAAGTGGCAAACCGAAGGCGTGCAGCGACAGGATGCATTTCTGCACTCTCTGTCCCGCTCCTTAATGCTTGGACAGTCATCAGTTGGAACTCGGAGCAGCCGAAAAGGCCAAGACCCAGAAGCTATAACCCAGAGCTCTGAGTTCTATAAATAAGGCCGCATATCCTCATACGTTTGCTTAACACATGAATTCTCATTTGGGCCATTAGAGCAAACGCTATTGACATCTTGGCACAGATTTATGGGGAAGGCGCTGATGCACGCAATTCTGAAGGGAAGACACTGTGACAGATCTGGATGTGTTTTGAATGAAAAAACACCCACCAGAGAAGTGTAATAGGTATGTATCTATCTATCTAAATGTACTCTCCAGGACTTGTATTTGTTTCATTAATGGATGGAAGACTCCATATATATAAATAATATTGTTTGAATTTAATCTGCAACTTATGTCAAGATTTGCATTCAGCTGAATATACAGTACGTGCAGCTTATTTTCTGTGTGTTGTTCCACTGAAAGGAGAATATTGCCTTTGTGTGGCCCTCGTTCAGCATTGTGACATCTTTTCAATATGCATGGTGAGTGTGTGCCAGACATTCTCATTCTGACTCAGTTTCTGAGCTCATCGAACATTTACGCAAGACATGGAGAGGCAACTGCTAACAGAAGACAAAAGAAAAATGAAATACGGCAAAATATTGATGCGTGCACGCGTACACACACACACACTCACACACACACACACACACGAATCGCACTGCACCACACACACACACACACACACACACACACACACACGCACACAGAAAAACACACGTATACCATACAATAAGGAATTAATGTGTGCTATATGCACAATACATACTACAGTCCATCCATCTATGTCGATGTACAGTAGACATTGACCTGAAGAAAGTGATTTGGTCGAGCCTGATCGCTCATCCTGCCCCTTTCCTCTCAACTCCCAGATTCCTCATTTTACCTCTTCTTACGTGTCATGTGGGGGCATCATCCATCCCCAGTTACTGTAGTCTAATTAACAGGATAACAAGATCATCTACGATGGAGAGAAATGGCTGTGCTCAGGTCCTTAGACAGTAGATGCAGAATCACGCCGAGGCCTTTGCCAGCTTTGCACTCCAAGGGCTCCAATTGCCCTCTACACGAATGCATGTGTTTCTTTTCCAGCCGAATGCTGCCTGCTCAAATTAGCTGTTCTGCTGTGGTATGGACTTGCACCATGGGATATGATGTGCGATTTAAATAATTTCAGCCACGGCAGAGAAGGGACATGGCAGACAAGCTGACTAATAACTGAGATTTCAGCAATGTGGCTCGCTCCATGCTGAAATGATTTCTCACACTAAAAATACCCAAGTCCATGCCAAAAATACTCTTCTTCTTGGGGCAGGGAGAATGTTGTAATTCGTTAGAAGCACTCCCACAGACTGAAACGGAAGCACAAAAGAGGGGAAAACAGATTAATTATGGATTGGGAATTAATTGGCAAGAAGGCAAGAATGATAAAAATGTTCCTGAAAAATGAAACGAGCAGATACATGAAATATGTTCATATCTGTCTAGAGAGGAAATGGCTGTTCATTTACATGCATAATTCCAATGCCTGAACAGTCTCGGGCTTGTCATATCTACACATTCTGAAATTGTTATTGAATATAAAGTCATAATAATAAACAATCCCTATGTGAAGTCATAGTACAACCGCTTTACAGATCATAGCCAAACACAAAGAGAATCAATACAAAGCACTCTTACACTTACAAACACTTACAATCTGATTTTATACCATCAGCTGACAGATACTGTACCTGTAACTTGGAGTGATTCTTATTGTGTCTGTTAATCATTTTACTCAGTAAAGGACTTAGTAATGTACCTCAAATGTTGAGTGATTATTTGAAGAGAAAATATAGAAGACCTCAATCAACTAAAGTCTATCACTGGTTTTGTGCAGAACTGCATAAGGCATGGTTGATCCATTCAAATGTGATGAGCAAGCAAGGGCTTTCTTTGTGTGTAAATTAATTAATCCTCAATATGATCTAGTTCTGCTCTTTAAAGTGGATGCATGTTTGTTTTCATTCCTTTAGTTTTCGATAATTCCCCTTTCACAGTATAAGCGGAGCATTGTGGCATAATTAATTTGAAGAGCTGAAATACTTACAGCACTATCTTGTCAAAATGACCCTAATTGGGTTATTTTTAACCAAATATTTTCTGTTCTGACAGCTCTGTGCTTGTTTATTAGATGTTTATGTTAATGACAGCCTGGCTATAAAACCAGCCATCAACACTTATCATCATCATGTCATTCCTCTGTGAAGCACACAGTCAGCAGCACAGAAACAAGCGAGTAGGCCCATTTATTTAATTTTTATTTATTTATGTATTTATGGCATTTACATTAAAATTACAACTGTGGCAAACAGAGCATTAGCTGATATGGTCACTGAAGCAGATGCATGTGTTTTTATTATTATTATTATTATTATTATTATTATTTCTTTCTTTTTGCTTCAGTGACTCCAAACATACAGCATTCATTTGAACTGGTTAATAAGATCAAGTCATCTACCATTGGCTCTAATGTGGTCTGCTTAATCATACAAGTAAACAGACTCCTGTAAACCAATACCATAACAATATCTTATAAAGTATTCCCCCATCTAGCTCTGTAATTCTTGCCCAGGCAATTCAGGGTATTCAATAGGCTAGTTAATTTACTGATTCTTAGCCGACTCAAAAATGAGCGTCCCTGTCAATAGACTATAATCAGTTGAGATATGCCAGGGAAGAGGGGTATATTTACTTTACAAAATAAATGTCATGCCCACACAGGTCTTGGCTAATTTCCCCCACCCATTTAGTATCCTGCTTTTTATGTGAAATATTGCCATCTAGTGCTTTACAGTCGCAGTTTTTCAGCTCAACACCTCAAAAGAAACTGTGTTTAAGTAGGCCTAAGCTTACCACAATAGCAATTTTATGTTCTCTGTTAGTGTTACCAGTTTTTATACTTTACGCTCTGTGTATCATCCACTGGTTGAACAGACCAAGGTAAAAGTAAGCCTATTAACTTGACAGCAGAGTAATTTGAGCCCCCCACTGTGACACTGTCATCAGTGACATAGGAGCCAAGCCACTGTTGCTGTCTCCAGGCAACAGGAAACGCTGAACAGCGCTCTTAGCATACATCATGTCAGTTGCAATCCAGTCACACTCCAGTAAAGGATTAAACAAGGGTGAGGCATGTTTGAAGGCAATTAGCTAACTTTATAAAGGTTATTTTTGGCATTGACAAGTGCCCTCCTGGCTCCAAAAATGTCCGCCTCTATGGAGCCCCACAGAATTCGACTCATTATGAGACCTAATCAGAGCCAAATTGGGGTGGACAAATGGTTACATAAACAGATCAATCTGCCGTGCGAGAGGGGTCCCGAAGGAAGGTACGAATTCGATAGCCTGAAAGAAAAAGCACTCCACGGTTTTACAAAATTCAATCCGCAAGCCCAGCCACCGGCGGAGAACGCTGCCTTGGCACCGTTCCGAGATGAGGTGTTACTAATTGACCCATGCTCAGGACAGCTGAGTGCAGGCGCAGAAGTGAATCTTGGAAACAAAAGATGCCGCAAGTTTATAGGCAGAGTAAACACTCCGTCTGACTTGTGGGTTCCAACTGGCTCAAGAGACAGACCGCAGACACCACCACAAAGGCCATCGGCTGTGGTCTGTGACTCAGCCGAACACAGCTCATGGAATTCCAGAACCCTGTCTGACGCAGCAGTGCGGGCGGGCTTAGGAGGTAGGCCTAAATGTATTTCTTTATCATCATCGTTTTTATGTTACCACTAATATAAAATCTTTCCGTTTATGTTATCCAGAGGTCTGAAATGTGTTTATGTTTGTGGTATTTGGTTAACGATTTTGTCCAAATCAATAGTATGCTGAGTTTGAAACAGTTTTGAGGTCCCTGCGCTCAGTCAGCCATATTATGACTGTCTCTGTATTGTGTTCTCACAAAGGTTGGACAAGTGCTGAGAGAGTGAAAACTGCTGCTCCTAAAATTCCAGGCTCAGTGAAGTTATTTAGTTTTTTTCTGGAAAAGGATGACTCAAATTCGGTAGGCATAGCACTTAGCACAACACTTTCCCCTGTATGCATGTTAAAATACTTTTTATGAGTCTACTATCTTGTCACGTTTTCCTCAAATGCACTAGATCAGGGTGCCATCATTAATAGTATATCTCACAGATGTTCTTGAATCTGTGTGCACTATAGAAGCCATACTCTGTTATCTCACCGCAGTCTGTGAATGAGGCAGCTCAGCACTGCATTTACACATCAGTGGCTCAAAGGTCAGTTGTAGTGTTCTTGGCACAATCTTTCAATGGAACAGATCTCCATTGGCAACAGTTAGTTGACCTAGGCCACTTTTCCTGTGGCGGACCTTATGACCTAATGGAGTTATGATGTGTGGCAGAGGCTATGAGGATGTTGCTTGGGATACTAAGTTGCCTCCGCGGCTCAAACCTCCTTCAACCACTTGGGAGAAAATGGCAGACCGTGTGGATCAGCGTTTCACCGTGAGAAGATACCACACCAGGCCTGAGCTGTGGCAGGTGAGTCCTTCCATATGGTGTGGAACGAGCAGGTTGTACATAAAAGTTTGCAATTGGATTTGATTACTTTATTACTTATTCATTCTTTTGGACTTTTTTGTCAAGGCTGTCGGCCCCCATTGGAACAGATATCAACTCCGTTCCAGAAATGAAGTGAGGAAGCCAATCACATTGTAAGTTTTTTCTGCTGTGACTTTGCTGGTATTATCTAGGGAAAACAAAATCTGCCATATCCCTTTTTTGTATTTGTGGGTTCCTGCATCATTGGTTTATCTGGTTATGTTGCTGATCGGATGGTCAATTATCACAGCAACAAAAAGAATGACTGAAGAATTAGTTGGTAGAGCATGTCTTGCTGAATGTTGATTGGCTGGGAAATCCCCTCCTCTCAGCAAAAGAATGTAACACCTCTCCTGTGTATATCTGACATTAACCAATGTTTAATAATGAGGATGTTTTGATCAGACAAATCATGGGTAGATCTTAGAGGTCTTTTAAAATGAATATGCATGGTTCATATTTGTAATACTTTTTTGTTCAACAGTACCAGCCCATGTCCAAAGTCAGGCCAGATCCCTTTGTACTGGTAAGTGAGTTGGACCAATCTATCAGATTAATCACAGATAGGATGCACTTTCTCTTTTCACCTTGCCAAGAATTCAGTATTTTCTGAAAACATAGAATGAGCTTGTGGATAATCTGGCAGCAACGTATTAAAGCATTATGAATGGTTTAATGCCCTAGAATTTCATTTAATACCATAAACTCAATTGTAGAAAATGAACCACATCACAGTTAAATCTGACACTCCACCCCGTTTCTCCATTGCTGCAGCTACTTTTGACATTAAAAGCAGTGTCCTATACTGATCTATGGAACATTGTAAAGCACATGAAACCATCAACAGCCCCACACGATCCTATCCCTTCACAGATTATCAAAGATGTTTTTGATGCTGTTGGTCCCTCCATTCAATTTATTCTCAGCTCCTGCCTTGCCACCGGCACCATTATATGTTTCAAGCATGCAGTTGTCCAGACTATGCTTAAGAAACATAATCTGGATGCAAAATGTCCTAATAACTTTCGGCCTATCTCTAAACTGCCATTTCTCTCATAAATGTTGGAGAAGGTGGTGTTAACACAGCTGCTTCCATACCTCAACTCAACAGAGATCCTAGAGCCATTTCAATCTGGTTTCAAAGCCCGTCACAGCACTGAACCAGCCCTGATAATGACCTGTTGCTCACCCTTGACTGAGGTGATAATGGCATTCTGGTCCTGTTGGATCTTAGTGCTGCATTTGACACTGTAGACCATGGTACACTACTAGAGCGTCTTGAACAGTGGGTTGGCATTAAAGGTACAGCTCGAAACTAGTTTCACTCCAACCTCCACCATAGATCTTTCTTTGTATCCAAGTGCTCTTCATCCTCTGCCCCTGTGTCTTATGGTGTCCTCCAGGGATCCATTTTGGGTCCAGTACTTTTCTGCCTGTACATGCTCCCCCTAGGTAACATCAGTGGGAAAATTCAATATTTCATTCCATTTCTATGCAGATGACTCCAACTCCCACTTAAATCCGGCACCTCCATGCAGCCTCTTTTAGACGGTTTGTAAGAAATTAAAATCTGGATGGCTAACAACTTCCTTCAGTTAAATGATAACAAAACTGAAGTTATTGTCTTTGGGCCTTCAAAATCCAAAAATTCCATCCCCGCCAACCTTGGTCCCCTTGCCCCCTATGTGAAATCCCATGCACTTAACCTGGGTATTATTTTAGACTCTCATCTTAACCTGGACAAACAAATCTCATCTGTTGTAAAGACCAGTTTTTATCAATTAAGAATAATCTCCAAACTCAAGTCTGTTCTATCATACAATGATCTGAAACAAGTCATCCATGCCTTCATAACCTCCTGTCTAGACTATTGTATTATAACTAACTCTCTCTACTTTGGTCTCCCTCTGATACTGGTGGCACGGCTTCAGATGGTCCAAAATGCAGCAGCTAGGCTGCTCACCAACACAAAAAAGCGTGAATATATTACACCTGTCCTAGCTTCCTTGCACTGGCTTCCAGTCCACTCAAGCAATTTAAAATACTGCTGTTGGTTTTTAAGGCTCTTCATGCAGCTACATAGTTGATATCGTTCATTCCCATGAAGCCCCTAGGTCCCTCAGATCCTCCAGCCAAGGTCTCCTCCATGTCCCACGGTTCCGGCTTAAGCAAAAAAGTGACAGAGCCTTTTCTGTTGCTGGCCCTCAGCTGTGGAACCAACTGCCACTTGACATCATAAATGCCCCTTCAATTACAATATTCAAAATCAGGCTCAAAACGCACCTTTTTACATCGGCCATCCCTGTGTTATAATTGTCTTACCCTGTACTGTCTGTAATTAAGTGTTGTCTGTTGATGTCATCTTAGCTGAAATCACTGTATCTGTATGTGTATTAATCTATTTTTATTTTTATTTTATTATTCTTTAGCTTATGCACTATGTACAGCACTTTGGTCAGTGCGAGCTGTGGTTAAATGTGCTCTAAAATTTAACTATACTTACTTACTATTATCTATTTAACTATTTTTAGATGTCCAGGTCACTGCATTTAGAGTGCCCTCAGGAATCGGCATCGTTATAAAGTTGTCAGTTTGGCCCAAATCCTAAATTGTATGCGAGGCACACTAAACCTACTAACCCAATAGGCATTTAAGGCTATGCTGAAACTGTGGTTTTGAAATTGGCTCCCCTTTTTGGCAACCTATTGGGAGCATTGAATACCACCGGGCCTAAAGGTAGGTTTGGAACATTGAACTGCCTTACGCTAGGGACACTCAGAGTTGGCAGAGTGCCCCTGTTTGGTTATCTCCCACTGAATAGACTAATAGCATTAATTTTCAAAAGGCCTACAAACATGTTTTCGATCCCCAGGTTTCCCCATCTAAAGCCTGGATATAGAAAAAAAGAGAATTTGATTCCTTTAGATTTGGTCTCTAATGTATTCGTTTCAGTCTCACCATGGCTGGATGACTGTATCTGCATCGCTTTAGTTCAATCATAGGATGGAGCCAACCCACTAGACACAAACATGGCTGTTGTTTGGTGTTTGTAGTGAGATGCCATTCTATGACATGGTTTGCAAGCATAGCAGGTTGGGTTGTTAATATAGACCCTTTCAACAATAAAAACAAAAACAATGCTTGAACGTTCTATTTGGGCCCCAATCTACTTCCTCTGCATTAAGATAACATATGGAATGTTAAAAAGGAAGTCTTGTGGGGCCAACTATGATGCTGATAATGGAACTCTCTTGAAAGGGTCTATAGTTAAATCCTTGTCTTTTGGGTTTGGGGTTTTGGTTCTCTGCGCACCTGAAATGAGAATATGTGTATTTTCAGTGAGTGAAATTGTAACAGGTGCACCTTATGCTTTTTTCATCCACCTAAGAAATACCATTGTGTAACTAGAAAAGAAAATGAAATACTAACTTGATAAACCAATGAGTGTGGGACAGAATAATTTCTAGCTTAAGTCTCCCTTGGCAAGTCAATAATAATGACAGGTGGATATATTAAGACAAATAGCTGAAATCAGCTGAAAACAACTCAACAAATAAGTCCCATGGAGACTACATTGGGCCCAATACACAGACGCGTGCACAATTTGATGCACGATGCACATATACGTTTAAGGTGTGTCTGACTCTCATTCTTATTTAGTTTTTTTTATTGACACACGTTTTTCATGTGACAACTTGTGAACTTGAGCGCTTGATAGTTGGTGTTTCAAGCAGCCTACTGTTGGGATTAGCAACATGCTAGTTCACTGATATAAGCTTTGCAAATAAATAAATGTCTTGTTTCGGTGGTGAGTGGCGCAGACACAGGCGACACCGAGCTTTATGGCGCTGAAATGCACCGCGATGCAAAGCAACCCGACACAGAACCATAAAATGGTCACGATACCGTAGGAGTGCCGGCGTAGCTACGCCGTGAAGTTGACACAGTTGTTACTGTTCATCGTGGCATTTGCTGAGACACAAAGAGTTCGCAACAACACACGCTGAACTTGAATTAAACATTCTTTAGAACACAGCTGATCAACCGTCTGCTTTCACTTTTGAATGAAGTTCCAGTCCTTACGTAGTGATATGAAATACCTGAATTAGAAGCACAAACTTCGTTGCCATTGACAGCGGTCATTATTTTTTTCAGAGGTCCTTTCCTCGGAACGGAAATGACCGTTATTGGGAAATCCCATTCAAGTCAATGGAGCGTTACTTGCCTTGTGAAGAGCCGCGTAATAATGCAGCATATTTAATCTTGGTCGTGGAAATGCAGTCAGAGTTTGTGGAGATTTTGCTCCATTTGCCTCATATTCTGAAGTGATCCACAATACAACATTTAATCTTGTATTCAACAAATGAAATGAAATGGATGCAAATAAAGCATTCCAAGACCACTATACTCTTGTTTAATGAGACATTTGGGAAGCTACTCTTTAAAATGTCAATGGAGGGCTATGCTGTTGCAGGAAGACAAGTCATTTTAGAGTCGTTAACAGAATACAAAATCGGTGTGGGTTAAACAAGGCCCTGCAGTCTTGAGGCACAGTGCATCACAGTACAAGAGGCTGAATGAGGGTTTACAAACAAGGGATTACTCAATGAGCAAGGAAGGCTTAGTGCTGGTCTAGACTGTACCAGAGGTTTGCAGCATACTGGAAACAAACAACTCAATTGGACTGTCACAATTAATCTGTGCTAGAATTTTGCACAGAATTTTGTGGTTTGAGACGCAGCATTTTGAAAGTCTTGGCAACCAACCAGAATTATTTGTGCCACACTAAAGCACTAATCACATTGGTCCCAGTGAGGCAACAGTGACCAAAAGTTAGCTTGGACAGTGCCCAAGGCAGGTCACAAAGTAATAGGCTTGTCAAATCGTTTTTGGTTATTTAATTGTGATCTTGTTAAGATCTAAATACTCTGCTTGATCAGAAACCTTACTGGGATTAAACTGAATAAATGTATCTGTAAAACATTTGCTACGTCACCATCTTAATCTTAATGGACCAGTTTCCCATACATGGATTAACTAGACTTTTTTTTAAAACCGAGGACAGGCTTAAATCAATGTACAAGAAATTTGTCTACATACAGTACTACAGTACCCTCCAGAATTATTGGCACGTCTGCTTAAGTTGACCTAAAAAAGGAATATAAAATCATCTTTTGGAAATTGAACTTAATGCCTTAAGTAAAAAGATGAGGACATATCCAACCTTTTAAGGACACCATTTTTCTTTGTGAATGAATAATGTATCATAAATAAATAAATGTTCTTCCTTAAAATACAGGGGTCATAAGTATTGGCACCCCTATGTTAAATTCCCATAGAGGCAGGCAGATTTAGAGACAGCCGTGGCCTACTGGTTAGCGCTTCGGACTTGTAACTGGAGTGTTGCCGGTTCGAACCCCGACCAGTAGGAATGGCTGAAGTGCCTTTTAGCAAGGCACCTAACCCCTCACTGCTCCCCAAGTGCCGCTGTTGTTGCAGGCAGCTCACTGCGCCGGGATTAGTGTGTGCTTCACCTCACTGTGTGTTCACTGTGTGCTGAGCGTGTTTCACTAATTCACAGATTGGGATAAATGCAGAGACCCAGTTTTTTCATGGATCAAGGATGCTATGTATCCTGATAAAGTTCCCTTGGCCTTTGGAATTAAAATAGCATCATCACATACCCTTCACCATACCTAGATTGGCATGGTTTTATTTCAGTTAGCCTATTAGGTGGTTTGATGCTCATTGAGTTCAATGCAAATTATTGGTCAAGTTTGTAGTAGTATGTGTGTGCAAAATATATTTTGAATCAATATAACACAACACATTGCAGCTGACTTGAGAGACTAAAGGAAAAATAGTGCAAGGATTCACAGATTTGTTAGTAGAGCCATCTAGTGGTTTTGCAATAGTGATGCACAAGCACACAGTATCTCCCCCTTTTATAGTTCCTCCTGTTCACCCCTCGAGCCCCAAAGAGCTTAGGGGTGATCAGTAATATTGTTTGTAATAATCCCTGCAAGAATTTCCTGTGAGAAACTCATGGTATTGTCAATTTTGAAATTATGGTTTACTGAGGTATGAATTTGATGTCAAAGCCAATGTGTCTGACATTGCAATGGATTTCTGGCATGTTGGCAGTTGTAGTTAGATGGCACATAACTTGACATGACAGTCATGCAATGTGACAAGACATCTGATGACAAGATACCCCCATTCTCTCCCTCTCAATTCAATTCAATTCAAGTGAGCTTTATTAGCATGACTAATATTTTTGCATTGCCAAAGCAGAACATTTAGACATACATTTACATAGAGAATGCTTGGAATACAGTACATGGCAAATAGATACGCATCCTAGATTAACAAACAAACTGGTGTTTGTGTGTGTGTGTGTGTGTGTGTGTGTGTGTGTATGTGTGGGTGGGTGTGTGCGTGTGTGTGGGTGTGTATGTGGCTGCGTGCATGTATGGTGTTTGTCTGTGTAATTATATGGATAGGTGCCATATAAAACTAATAATTATGTAATTATTTAATTATTTAACCACTGTCCCTTTCCTTATGGCATTCGGTGACCTATTTGGCAGCAAGATTTGCTGTCTGTCCCTGCTGTCTGAGTAAGACTGCAATTATTTCTTGTTCTTCTAGATTTCTGAACCCTGGGATTAGGCTTGTAAGCCTGTCAAAGTATGACTTACGTATAGTTGTATATTTCTTACAGTGAAGAAGAAAGTGCACCTCAGTCTCAACCTCACCTGTTACGCAGTGACCACATATTCTTTGCTCTCTTGGCAACCAGGATTTTCTCAGTCTGCCCTTTTCTATGGCTAGACTGTGGTCACTGAGTCTGTATTTGGTCAGGATCTGTCTCTGCTTTATATCTCTAACAGTAAAGAGATATTCTTCCAATTGGTATTCAGATTTTATTGACTCTTAACATTCTAATTTGCTTTGTTTTTTTGTCTCCTTTTGCCAATGTTCCAAATATTTTTCTTTAGATTCTTGAATGATCTCTCTCTCTCTGTGTATAATGTCCCTTCATGAAGTGACACAGTTGGATCAGAAAACATGGACAATGTAGACATTGTTGGGAAGGACTTTACCCCTTTGACCATGCTGCGTAAACCAATGCCTCCGTACACCCCCACTGCACAGTAAGTATGCACTATTGTGTGTGAAATATAGTCCAAATAAATGGACAGATGCATTAATTGACACATAGATTGATAAAGAGATGACAGACAAATTCATCATTTGAATAGCGACACTAAACACTTCATGACCGTTTTAATGTGTCCTTTGACAAATGCACCTTTATTCTGTGGTACACTTACAAAAGCCCTGTTTTGTATTTGCAAGTCGACTCACCATCCCAGGTTACACTGGTAAAGCCCATTATGACACGGCCAGCCTGCCTGCTCTGCCCCACACTGCTCCGGCCCTGGGGTAAGTCCCCCCGCTGCCCCCCCATCACCATCACCATCACCACTAAGCCACCGTGGAGCTGATGGTTGGCCTGAGGGTTGCCATTGATCTGGTCAAAATGTATGCCAAAACACAGGCCAACTGTAACAAAACCAGTTCAGAGCAGTTGTTCCATGTTTGGTCACGCCATCTCTTGGCACAGCCCCAGAAATGTGACACTATGAAGATATTGCAGAAGCATGACAATTGTTTGTCTCACGGTCATTAAGACGTGTTAGACTATGAAATCGGCTAATATGCGCTGCTGTCGTGCTGAGAGCTCACTGGCAGCTTATCAACCACTCAGGAGTCTTTGACAGACCTGCAGGGTTGAGCTGCTTTTCATGCCACCAATGCCACCATATATTTTGATCTACAGTGATTAGGGTTGCAAAATTCAGGAAATTTTCCTAAAGTTGGAAACTTTCCATGGGAATTAATGAAAATATACGGGAATTAACATGAATTAATGGTAATAAACTGGGGAATTTTAATATGGCAAATTAGTCTATAACAGGGAACTTAAATGTAGTGGACAAACCCCCATCTTGCAGCATAATATTAGTTAAAACAACCTGATTTAATGCAATTTCGAATTTCTACCCTGCACATGTCAATGACATGCACACAGCAATCAGCGTAGGGTACTAGGCATAAAGGAACCCTATGGTGCGTTCATGTGCATGGGTGAAAAAAATTAACAATGAAAACATCATCTCATGTGGGAATAACTGATGTGAAACTGGGGGAAGTTTGCAAACAGAGTTGCCCAGTTATGGGCTTGTCGTCACTTTTGTCAATCAAATGGGTGTACGCCATTTTGCATTAGCTTTAACAGGACAATTAATAACCATATGCAATTTCATTATTTTTATATATATATATATTTTATTTGTTTTACCATTTTCTGGGACTCTGACTGCAGACAGCAAAGTGATAGTCAGTCAATATCCCAACCAATTGGATTTTGTTGTTGAGTGGCATGGTGTATCTTGGGCAGTTCAGTGGTTTCAGTGTTGCTAACCTAGCACGCTAGTAAACCATAGACAGAGAATGGGATCCCGCTAGTATTGCTAGCTTTGTATGCTAAGCTAAGCGAAAATACGAACAAACAAATCGTATTGCTTATCACGAAACAAAATGATAATGTTTGTATATGAAACAGTTTGTATGAATTACCCAAAAATCCCAGGTTATTCCCATTCATTCCCATAATTTCCATTAATTCCATGAAAGTTTCCAATTTGGAATGTTTCCAAAATTCCCCATCTTAACTTCTAATGGAAATTTCCTGGAAATTTTTCCAAACGTTTGCAACCCTAGCAGTGATACAATACAGCTTAATTAGTCAATTATGTAACAGCAGTATTTACAGTACAGTGCACTGAGTGAAATCTCAGTTATATTGTATTATAGGTCAATTTGGCTTTTCAATTAGATTTTTGGTTGACTTTTCATGGACATTGAAAAGTGTTTCGAGATGCATTTGTAGGTTTTACTACACTGCCTCTCAAAAATGCTTTCTCTCAGTGGTTAACTTGTTTGTAATCTGTTAGCAGTCTTACCTGCTTTTGTTGGTTGTTTATCTAGCGGATGTTATTGTCCAAAGCAACTTGCAATGACCTCAATAAACATTACATTAACATTCAAATTGATAGTTTAAAGTCATATAGCCTAAATAATAATAATAATAATAATAATAATAATAATAATAAGTTTATTTTATATAGCGCCTTTCTCAAACCCAAGGTCGCTTTACATAGTAGGAAGGCAGGGAAACACAATAACAAACAAACAACAATACAACAAAGACAAAGGCAGGGAAACACAATAACAAACAAACAAAACAATACAACAAAGACAAGTTATCTGTATGGAGCTATGTGTTGGGTGTGGAGGAGAAGTGATCATTAATGAAGAATGAAGATTAACATTAATGAAGATTATGGGGCAGCCGTGGCCTACTGGTTAGCGCTTCGGACTTGTAACCGGAGGGTTGCCGGTTCGAACCCTGGCACGGCTGAAGTGCCCTTGAGCAAGGCACCTAACCCCTCACTGCTCCCCGAGTGCTGCTGTTGTTGCACTGGGATTAGTGTGTGCTTCACCTCACTGTGTTTTCACCTGTGCTGAGTGTGTTTCACTAATTCACAGGATAAATGCAGAGACCAAATTTCCCTCACGGGATCAAAAGAGTATATAGAAAATATCAATGTTAGTTATATACTGAATAGAATTTCCCATAATAATAACAACAACCATTAACATTACACCTTACACATTGTAAGGAGACATATTTAAGGTAAGGTAAAGTTTGTCTATAAGGTTTATCTATCTGCCTGGCCCCTGTTAACTTGGAGTAGAAAAAGTAGCACCTTTACTAAAGTTAAGATCAGTCATTGAAATTTCTAAGTAGCCCTCCCTGCTCATTAATTTTTCCCGAATTATGGGGAGTAATCAAAGTCAAGTTTATTTGGATAGCACATTATCATACATAATTGTCATTTGATGTGCTTTGCACAAGCAGAACAATCAAATAAAATGGAAATAGCCCAAGTAAACAACAGGCTGTCAGTGAACAACAGACAGCACACCCAGACGGTTTCACCATCTTCACTGGAGATTTTAACCATGCTGATCTCAAAACTGTACTTCCAAAGCTACACCAGCATGTTGATTTTCCAACAAGAGGAGATAACATCCTGGACCTGGTCTACACTGCACACAAAGGAGCATACAAAGCCACCCCCCTCCCCCACATTGGACTTTCAGACCATATCACTGTTATGCTAATGCCCGCATACAGACAAAGGGTAAAAGCGAACAAACCGGTTTGTAAGCAGGTAAAAGTGTGGCCTGAGGGAGCCTCCGATGCTCTTCAAGACTGCTTTGACACAACAGACTGGGAAATGTTTAAGCAGGCAGCCACTTACAACAACCGGACAGACATAGAGGAGTATACAGACACTGTAACCTCTTACATCACCAAGTGCATCGATGATGTGACCCACACAAAAGACATCATCACTTTCGGGCTAACTGGAAGCCATGGCTGACAGGGGATGTCCTCAGGCTGCTGAGGGCCAGAGACAAAGCCTACAGAGCTGGGGATGAAGCTGGCATGAAAACAGCGAGAGCCAACCTGTCCCGTGGCATCAAGGAAGCAAAAAGGAATACACTCACAAGATAACCACCCACTTCAAAGACAGCAGGAACGCACAAAGCCTATGGCAGGGCATTCAGGCCCTCACGGACTACAAGCCCACGCCACAGAGCTGTGAGAGCAACATCCCTCTGCTCAACAACCTGAACCGCTTCTTTGCTCGCTTTGAAGCACAAAACAGCACCTGCCCACAGAAGACCCATCCCCTCTACATGAGCAGCCCCTGTGCCTCTCTGCCGACAGCGTGAAGAGGACACTTGCTGCCATCAACACCAGTAAGGCAACAGGTCCAGACAACATCCCAGGTCGCGGCGCTGAAGGACTGTGCAGGGAGCTTAAGGATGTCTTCACAGACATCTTTAACACTTCCCTGAAGCAAGCCATCGTCCCATCATGTTTCAAAGCTGCCACCATCATACCTGTGCCAAGAAAACTGCTCCATCCTGCTTCAATGACTACCGCCCTGTGGCACTGACACCCATCATCATGAAGTGCTTTGAGCGGCTTGTCATGTCACATATCAAAGCCATTCTCCCCCCCTGGACCCCTTCCAGTTTGCATACCGAGCCAAGCGGGTCACAGAGGATGCAATCTGCTCTGCCCTCCACCCAGCCCTCACCCACCTGGAAAAAAGAGACTCATATGTGAGATTGCTGTTTATAGACTTCAGTTCTGCATTCAACACCATAATACCACAACAACTCATCTGCAAACTTGACAAACTGGGACTCAGTACCTACCTCTGCAACTGGCTACTGTTCCTCTGTCAGAGGCCCCAAGTAATGCGATGTCGGCAACAATACCTCAAGCAGCATCACACTGAGCACAGGGGCCCCAAGGCTGCGTGCTCAGTCCGCTGCTCTTCACCCTGCTGACGCATGACTGCACTGCAACCTACAGCAACAATCACATAGTGAAATTTGCTGGCGACACAACTCTGGTGGGTCTCATCACCAAGGGCGACGAGACTCAATACAGGTTGGAGGTCGACCATCTGACCCGCGTGGTGCAGGGACAACAACCTCCTGCTGAGCGTCAGCAAGACCAAAGAGATTGTTGTTGACTTCGGAGAGGTCACACCCAACACCTGCCACTGACCATCGGCGGTGCTGTGGTGGAGAGAGCGAAAGCAGCACCAAATTCCTGGGGGTGCACATCAGTGAAGACCTCTCCTGGACCACCAACACTGCATCACTGGCGAAGAGCTCAGCGCCGCCTGTACTTCCTCTTGAAACTCAGGCGAGCAAGTGCTCCACCAGCCATCATGACCACATTCTACCGAGGCACCATCGAGCATCCTCTCCAGCTGTATCGCTGTGTGGGGCGGAAGCTGCACTGAATACAACAGGAAAGCCCTGCAGCGCATAGTGAACACAGCTGGAAGGATTATTGGTGCTTCACTCCCCTCCCTGAAGGACATTTACACCACCCACCTCACCCGCCAAGGCGACCAAAATTGTGAGTGATGCAAGTCACCCGCTCACAATCTGTTTGATCTACTGCCCTCTGGGAAGAGGTACAGAAGCCTGCGCTCCCACTACCAGACTCACCAACAGCTTCATACACCAAGCCGTAAGGATGCTGAACTCTCCCTCCTCCCCCCCCTCCACCCTCAGCTACATAACATCCTGGACATTGGACCCAAAAATGGCCGCCTGCACTACTCCACTTGCACACTTGCACACTTGTACACTTTACAACTGGTGTTGTTGTCCTGAACACAACACTTCTGCTGCTCTTACATAACTTGCACCACTATGCCACTTTCTTCTTACTTAGGTCAAACAGAACCTTTTATTGGCCTGAATTTGCACTAGTTTTTTTATTGACTGTCTATGCACAATTTCAACCACATTTTGCTGCTCTTATTTTTTCATTATTATATGTGCCCTCTTATTTTTATTTACTTACTTTTTGTTTACTTGAATGTTATGTTTGTCTTCCTAAATTGGTAAAATATGTCTTGTCTTCACCGTGGGATAGTGAGAAACGTAATTTCGATCTCTTTGTATGTCTGGAACATGTGAAGAAATTGACAATAAAGCTGACTTTGACTTTGACTTTGAAGTTGAAGTAAAAATTAATATTAAAAAATATAAAAGAAGAATTAAAAAAATAAAAGGAATAAATAAATAAATAAACATATGACTATAAAACAATCCATATGGCCTATCAAGAAATCAACGGATTAATCAAAGGCAGTAAAATATAGTGCAGTTTCAAGTCTCCTTTAAAACAGACTACCATTGGAGCAGATCTAATCTTCATAGGGAGGGGGTTCCAGTGGTGGGCGGTAGCCTATAATGGCTAAATGTCATTTCACCTTGCTTGGTATTGACTCTGGGGATGACTGGCTGACGACTAGCTGTCTCAGTAGATCTTGATCTCTAGCAGGCATATGGCATTAGCATTTCTGCAGTGTATTTAGGGCCCAGGGCATTTAGTGTCTTGTACATGATTAATAGTACCTTGAATTCAATTCGGAAAGTGACTGTGTCACTGCAAAGTGCAAAGACTTGAGAATTGGAGTAATATTATCTCTTTTCTTGGTTTTGGCTAAAAGTCTGGCAGCAGCGTTCTAAGTTAGCTGTACCTGTCTGATAGATTTCTTGGGGAGGCCAGTGAGAGGAGTAGCAGTATAGTGGACCCTGCAGGACAAGAATGAGTAGGGGACCTTTTTTTGAGGGACCATCAGCTGCTGTGAGGATGCAACAGGTGCCAGTAATTAAACTAGGAAATACTAAACATGAGTGTATGTACCAGTAGTTGTACCTAGGTCTACATTTATATGCAGCAGTAACCATGGCCAAGAGCAAATCTGTAATTGTTATCAGAAGTCTCAGAAATCTTTGAGAAAATGTTGCTGATTACACCTGTGTTTGCGATCTTACAAATATAACTTTGATTCGTTTTACTTTATGAAGATTTTTGCAAAAAGCATGTCTCTCTGAGCACAGAGAAGTTGGAGATTTTCTCTTTTAAATGCCCTAATGCCTTTTAATGAATAGTCATGAAAACCTTCAATGTGTTCTATTTTTGTACCCACATTGCTTTGTGTCAGTTTCAGTGCACTCAAACTGTATCCTAGGGCGCCAAAATGAATACTCAGTAGGCCACATGAACAATTCAAGAAAAAAGTGGCGCCCATAAGCACTTGGAAAAAGCAGCCATTCAGAATCAGTGCTCCTGCTTACACAGCAGTGAGTCAGCAGTGGTGTGCCGAGGGCCTTCCAGGCTTCATCAGAAGCAGGAATGGCCACTCAACTCCCCTGACTTCAAGCCAGTGGGAAATCGTTGGGCTGATCCTGAACATCTGTGTGTGGAGCAGCATCCTGATGAGCTCAGCTCAAGACTAAGCCCTTCTTTTCCATTTGGTCCTTTCCATGTCTGAACAACTTCAGGATGTGATCAGGATGAAAGTGTGTGTGTGTGTGGGGGGCACAGTGATTCTACCTGCACCCACAGATGACTTTGTGTAGGAAGAATGTGTGTTTGGGACACACATTGAGACATGTGTTGCAGCTGAATGGTGAATGTTGTGCACTTCTATGAGACTGGTTTGTAGGCACCTTTGTGTCAGCAGGTGGCAGTAATGTAGCATAGAGTAGCATAGAGTCACAGCTGGAAATTCAAGTTCCTCTCGATGTATTATGAAGACAAATGTAAATGTATCACAGAAATAGGAGGGTTAGGATCAAATGCACAATACGTGCATAAACACATTTGCCTTACAAAGTCCATATGCCTTACCCTCATGTCCACACACATGATCAGGGCATAAAGAGGTGCATTTGGTTTGAAAAGCAGGACTGTCTCTCTGCCTGTGTCAGTAGACAGGGCCTGGCCTAGATGGACTACACCGCAGTGATCCACATCCTGTGGACTTATTTTGGGTCTGGTGGCCTGTGGGCGTCAGAAGGTCAGCATGCAAAATGGTGCCAGCTAATGTGACCTGGAGAGAATAGGTATATATTAAAAGGGGTCATGAATGTGTATGAAATATTCATAGATTCAAACAGAAGTTGGTGCACAACTACTTGGGAAACTCAGAAACCAGAATTAAGTTGCATGCTCACAGCTATGGCCAGATATTTCCCTAAAAAGGAAATACATTTAATATCACAGCTTCTGCAAGACTGAAAAATAAAAATGGCACGACTATCTCTCCACATTGTCATTGCACATTGTGTGTTGAACTGGAAAAGGAAAAGTATAGCATCAAAAGAGGAGCAACCCCATAGCTCTCTGGCGGCTGCCTAAGGTTTGATGTCAAACCTGTTTCCTAGCAGGGCCCACCCCAAAGAGCAGGTTCACTTTGTTCTGGAGCAACTCTCTCCAGATGGCCCCATCCAGAACTGAAATGTTCCTGGTAGTGGTAATGGTGGTTTTACTGCAGACACCTCCATTTTCCTGGAAAAAATGGCCCTCAAAAAGCTGTTTCCTCTGACGACAAAACTAGCCCCTCATATTTTCAACCATATAACGGAAAAGGGCAAGACTCTTACATTTGTACACACATGATGGTTTAAGAGTTTATATAAAGACTTTTTTTTTATTTATTTCCACATTTCTAAATACTTGTAGAGTATTGTTTTTGTCTGATTGCTGTTTGCAATTGCTAAAGCACGTCTTTTTTTTGTCAAAACACAAAAATCAAAAACACAAAAGAACTCAAAAGCAAAATCTCTTGCAAAAGCATACATATCACTCAAAACTATCACCATTATCTAAAGTTTTGGGATTTATAGTTGTAGCAGGTTGTAAATAATGGTATATACAGTACAGTATTATATAACAAAAACACCACAGTATACAGAAGTGCAGTTACATCCTCCATCCTGCCTGCGAACATCACACATAGTATCCTGTTAGGGGAAGTATAGTCTTGAATGGAGTATCCAGCCCTGGCATGCTTCCATATTAATGTGATTGCTTGGGATCTTCAAAAAGCATTTAAGACTTATGTTATTATCTTGTCTCTAGCTTATACATTTTTCCCTATAGGGTTGCAGTTTGTATATGTTTATGTTAATTGCTATTATTTTGGTAAATTCTATTTCATTTATTAAAATATGGGTATTATTAGGCTATTTGATTTGGCTATAAACTGTTAATTTTATTGTTAATGTAATGTTTATTTATGTCATTGTTAGTCACTTTGATAAAAGTGTCTTGTGCTCCTTCTTCTCTTGCTCCTCCTCTTCCTCCATCGCATCCTCCTTGTCCTCCTAGTGCTAATCGTCCCACAGTGCAAACCTGAACCCTCTTTAGAGAATTGAGTCTGATTTCAAAGTCATCAGATTGGTTACAAATGTTTTGAAATGTGCGTTCTTGGTTTGGATCGTTGATAATTGATGTGTGTATTTCAGTGGCAGTGTTTAGCAGTCGACACACAAAGGCTTTTAGTTTCAAATGATTTATGTCTAATGTATATAACTGTGTTTAGTTTTATGCGAAAGGTGTGTTTTATCATTTCGAACATTGTATAAAGATGGGTTTAACAAACCCGGTAAATAGATGGGCTACTTGTGTTGTACTTGTTTTATGTTTATGATATTTAGCAGATGCTTTTGTCAAAAACGACTTGTATGACACCATTGCATTAACATTCAAATTATCAGTTTATCGTAAAGTCAAGTATTAGTAATCAAGCATTTTTGTGTCTTAGCAATTGCAAAAAACTGTAACAACTGTTCATTTTGGAACCCCCAATTTTAGTCATATTTTGTACAATGCCTACATTTCTGCGATGCCATTTAAATATCTTATGATTAAAAAATCTATCCTGTGCAAAGCAATATAGCAGCAGTTAGCCGTTCAAGATATCTTGCCAGACATAGTAAGTGAAGCGATTTCCAGTTGAAAGGTACATGTCTCTTACAGGGGTAGCCGTCAGAGCTACCTGGCCTTTGGCCACACTGGCCCGCTGTCCAGGATGGTGACCAGAGTTCCACCCCAGAACCCTTTCCTCCAACCAAGCCCTCCAGCATTCCCCATCTCTACTTAGAGAGAAAGCGTACACACACACACACACACACACACAGAAGACACACTACACAGAGTAATAAAGATTTGAAATAAAAAATAAAAAATAAGTGGGAAATGTGTGAAATGTAAGGGTCTCTTCATGAAATCCAATCTGTGTTTGTGAATAGATCTGTAATGATGTGATGTCAGTGACTGATTCTCTGAGAATTCGGAATAATGAGATGCTTCATTAGCATAATTTCCCTTGATTTAGATGAGTGCTTCTGTGAATATGGAGGGAGTGAGCATAGTCTGTCATTGTCTTCTCAAACTTTCTCTCTCTCTCTCTCTCACACACACACACATACACACACACACACACACATACTGTACACTTTCTCTCTCTCTTTGTGTGTGTGTGTGTGAGTGCATGTGCAGTGTGCATGTGTATAAAAGTTTTTAAAGGGGTTTCATTTGTTTGGAGAATAGTTAGAGTGGTTTAAAAACTCATTTTTTTGTCTTGCCCATTTTAATGGTAGAGCACAATATAGTTTCAGCTCAACCACAAATGTTTCTGTTGAGTGCATTTTTATATTAACACCACCAGTGGTTATTTTCAAAATATTATAATCTTGGGAAGCAAAAATAGAATGAAGCTGACAATTTTTTTTGTGCACATGAAGCAGCATTTTATGTAGTCCTAGATGCCCTTTTATGTAGCGTAATTTTTTACCTGAAAATAATGACTTCAAACTGATCATTTTGTGGGCAGCCGTGGCCTACTGGTTAGCACTCTGGACTTGTAACCGGAGGGTTGCCGGTTCGAGCCCCGACCAGTGGGCTGCGGCTGAAGTGCCCTTGAGCAAGGCACCTAACCCCTCACTGCTCCCCGAGCTCCGCCATTGTAGCAGGCAGCTCACTGCGCCGGGATTAGTGTGTGTTATATATATGTACTTATACTTACTATACTCTTGATGGTACACTGATATTTTAAAGAGAGAGGGGCGTCCAAACATTGCACATACAACTTTGTCGCGCAGAAAATGCAAACTTTTTGTCACTTCTCAACACACTTCTCTGTACCCCTTTAATGTCAAGGGG
Source organism: Alosa alosa (assembly GCF_017589495.1). Classification (NCBI taxonomy): domain Eukaryota; kingdom Metazoa; phylum Chordata; class Actinopteri; order Clupeiformes; family Clupeidae; genus Alosa; species Alosa alosa. Next base: position 8,218,358 of record NC_063206.1, on the reverse strand, counting down.
TAAATACAAATTCTTATATTGTGTTGCTTTAATGCATTACAGTTTCATGTACACACATCCAAAATCACATCTGCAACTCAGTCTCAGAACCTTGAACTCGGGTTGGTTGCAACCTGGTACTAGTTTGGTTAAAGATGCCATCTTTTTACCTGTTGACAAGAAATTTGGGGGTGAAGCTTCTCTTCATGTCTTCTTTCTTCATATGGCATCCATTAACATTCTGTCCTCTCACTCAGCTGTTCTCTCTGACTGTGTTTGCACTTCCACATTTATTATTTTGCAACAATATCTACATTTTTTTACTTCTAAAACCTCCTCCTGACTTCTGATGTTTGGTTAGATGGCCATACTTTCCCAGATTATATTCATATCCCTTTATACTGTATTGTGTTTTCAGCATTGTGTTTCAGTATTTTGAAAACGAATTTCAAGTAATCTATCTGGTGTTACTTGAGCATGCGTGAAAAGACACGTGCTAATCTAAATGCAGAGTAAGCAATAAACAAAAGTGTGCCACATTACAGTAATTCCATGTAAGATCAGTATTGATAAATGTTTTTTTTTCTCAAATATTTTGATATATGCTCTGATGCTCTGCCCTTGTGAAGTGCAACTGCTGGAGCATGTGCCGTTGTCTTCCTACCATCCATCCTGTTGCCTTTTTTTCTGGGTTTTGCTCAAACCATTTTCTGCTGCGGTCTCTGTAACCTTGACACCTTGGTCTTGGTGGGAATGACACTGTTTATTCAGCTCCCAGTGATGGAGATGTGGTTAGCAGATAACCAACGTCCTTTTGGAGGCTACGGCTGTTTTCCTGCCCTGGCTCTGGGAGGGGCCCCACTCCTTCCTACCATGGCTTTCTGTCTGCTGCCTTTTGGCTTTCCGTTCCAAGGTGCCTTTCCTTGTGCTTTGTTATACCTTACCCCAGTGGAAAGGGTTCATTTGGTGATTAGCCTTTAAAAAGGTTTTCAGCAAGCTACTCTGGTGTGATTTCATTAGTAAATACTTGACTCAAAAAATACTATATTACGACAGATGACATTAGCTTTTGAACACAAATAATGCATTAGGTTCCAATTATGTCAACTGCTTATTTTTTGTTTATGAAAAAAACATGCATCTTAAATCATTCAGACGGCTATGCAATTGTGGTGGACTCATAGTTAGCTGAATTTACTCAACATCTCATAAAATAATCAGAAATAGTGAATAACATAATTAGATGCAAAGTAACTTAGAAGTTCATACCTTTAAAATTGACTATTTTGTGCTTATCCCATATAGCCACAGGTTGATCTAATATATCTCCAAACAGTATATAATATATTCCCATGCTATTATATCTCTCTCCAGCTCTCTCCTCTTTCCTGCATAATCCCTCTCTCCACATCACTGGTTTACATCTCATCAGCAGGCCTTGCCTTCACACTAGGGTCACAAACATAATGGCTTCCTCACTGACAATGCATCGGGCTCTCGGTGTCGCTCTTGCCTGGCCAAGAGATTAATTTCCCCTCAGCGTCTTAATTTTTACTCGTCGTTTCTCCATAAAGAGGGTAAATGTCAAGCATGCCTGACTCCCTCTAGTGACACATCCATGCCTGTAGATAATTACCATAAGGAAATTGATGGTTTAGTGTGCAAAGGGGAATTTAATTTACTCTGACATCCTTGCCGCATAATTCATTCCCAAAGAAAGTGAGGTTTCTCAGCCCACCAACTGCAAATTTCACTATTAACATGATTACCAATCCTGAACACCTCAAACTTATTTAGGTATTTAAACCAATTATTGCCTACATGTTCTTGAACCTCCTAAATTGGGAGCAGTGAATGCTGCTTAAAGATCCATGAAATAAGACACAGGCAGTCTTTTGTTGTGGATTCTCTCAGGTTTAGTTTGCTCAACACTGATATGTGGCAAATCCACTGGTGCTTTTTAATTGCACTATATTATCCATTGTGGTGCTGTAGATGAAATGCTTGGGTCCAGTGAATTTTGTTCATCTGTTGATTTTGAAAGGATGCGGCAGACACTTATTTAAAAATACCATTTGTCTCTTAAAAATTGAATTTCTATTAAAATGCAAAAGTTGTAGGTCCCAAAGAACAACTGTATGAGGCAATGAGATATGACATAGTATGCAACACATTATGTTCATTTTGTGTTCTGTATGAAAATGTTTAAGTTGATTAAAAATTAAAAATACTATACTTTTAAGTTGTAGAAAAATAGTGCAGTATATTGAAAAAAAGCAATGAGTCCACTCAATATTTGTACAGTCCCAGGCCTGATAGACTGTAGATGTTACTCCCTCATTTGAATTCTCTGATAATATATCTCTTAGACCGGGAAGCGCGTGTTCAACCCTGCTAGTTATGATTTGCGGGAAACGCCATGCATGGTGCTGAGTCACTGCCCCCTCTCCTGCCCCCCGGCACCTCCCCTGTTGGCATTCCCTCAGCCTGCCCTCTGGATGGGCATCATAGCAGGTCTGCCATTTACCCACTTCTGATTATAGACCCTTTCAACAATAAAAACAAAAACAATGCTTGAACGTTCTATTTGGTTCCCAATCTACTTCCTCTGCATTAAGATAACATATGGAATGTTAAAACGGAAGCCTTGTGGGGCCAACTATGATGCTGATAATGGAACTCTCTTGAAAGGGTCTATAGGTTCTGAACCCACTGCCCCACCAATACCCATTGGGTACATTAGTTTGGTGTTTGTGTCCGCCCTGTGCAACATCATACATTGTCATGATGAAGCAACATGCCCAGACACTACAAAGGGTTCTCCAAGGTCCTTTGAGTTCCTCATTTCTACCCAGACCAACTGCCTGAGAAAGTCCTGGCTCATCTCAGATAAGGGCAGCCTCCTGCTGTCGTGACTCAGCAGCTCGGGGCCTGCAGCCACCTCTCCACAGATAGGGCTACCTTGAAGGGTTAAAAACAAGGAACACTTGGGAGGGGAGGCTCTGGGTTTCAGGCTTGGTGCTCTAATACTGGACTGGACGATGCATAGCAGAATCATTATTTAGAATGTAATGACAAAACATGGGAGGGAAATGAGCCTATTTATTCAAAATCAAACTTGCTGCACAACTCATTATTTATTGATCTCTATAAATATTAATGATAAAATTATAGCTATATTTTGGATGATTGCTGTCACAGTGGAGCATACCTTCATATTCAAATAAGGATTTCTGTTAAGCCAAAGCCAGATGTTGAACAGGTCATATCTCGTACTGATTTTCAAAATGATATTGCAATGAAGAGCAGAGTCTATTACTCAATTGTATAGACCGCAGAGTATTTAGATAGTAAGGTGTATATTAGAGTAGCATATTGGACCATGGCATTTTACTATTATAATACAGAACACCCATAGATGATTAACATGACTGAAACCACTAGACGTTATATTATGTCTATATCTTGTAACATTCTATTTGTCTATATCTGTTGACTACTATAATACTTTAGTATATGACTATGCTTTTAAAAAGACTGTTGATATAACACAGCTTGGAAAATGCTATTGGAATAACTAAACTAGGACACTCATAATGATGGGCAAATGGCCTGACCAACACTTTGTACATTTTGAGTGTCCCATATTCAGCTACCCATACCATGCAATGTTTTCTTTTCCTTTGAATTTATGGACAGTGGTTAGAGATAAAGCATTCCAATACTGCCTGAAAGACATGAAAATATCCTGAGGTCTATGTAACAGTCAGATGGACATACACATTACACCCAAACCTTAACAGGGTACCCAGTATCTCATTACACCCAGCACTTTAGTAATCAAAATTCCACAGGCCTACAGTACAGAAGAAAAGAGCATGTAGTATTTAATAGAGTGTGTTAATTGTTTGTTGCTGAACCAGTTAAAGGTGATGAAGACATTTTAGATCAATAGCCTAATAACATAACAATATAATACATAGAAATATGCTAATTATGATAAACATAACTATATGCCCATGGTTCTTGGATAAATCTGGGTTGGAATAGGATGTGCATGGGGAAAGGGGAAAGTTTTAGTTTCTCCTACTGGCATACACACTGTTGGTGCTATCAGTTACCAACTGTCAAAACAGGTGACTGGGGGACCTGCCTCTGTGCATATGCGTCTCCCTGTCCGTCCCTGACAAAGAAATAAATAAATAAGACATGAACGGTCCACTCTCTTCGCTCGCCTCATCCTATCTCATGCATGGCTGCCAGTGATGGTCTACTGGGTGTCAGCTTTTATTGGCACGATACAAAGCAATGTGCCAAGGGCTGCCGCTTCGACTCCCTGAGCAGAATCGGCCTCTGGAATAAAAGCTTGCAAAATGCTCCGTTTGAGAACAGAGACATAGCAATGTTAGGCTGGAACGAGGAAGTGCAGTGGAGAGGGGAGGGACCGAGGGCAGAGTTCCATAGTGCTGCAGCGGCGCTACGAACTTCTGCACATGGAGCGGGGGAGAGTTGGAAGAGCTTCATATTGCAAAGTCAAGGAATAGCAGGTAGAGTAATTTTCACGATGCTTTTAAACTCAAAAAATGTCAAAGTAAGTCTGACTACCAATCATTTCAAGTGAAGGGTTTACGAATTTCCGTGAAGTGAACAAAAAAGGAGGCGAGTTGGAAAATATTGTCCTTCAGTCTAGAGCAGGTGCGAGAGCGTCACTTAAATCCACTGGGGCTACAGCACTAGACAGCTTAAAAGGCGCGGAATGGATTAGATGTTAACGGAGACCAAATGGACTATTCTAACATAGTTTAAATTATGTGAAGACCTCTGTTATGATGTACTGTCTCACTTCCAAAACTTTTTATGAATTTTAAAGTGCCATGGATTTTCCCGGTATCCAAATGGATAGGTTTGGAATATCGGATAATTTAATAATTTAAACGTCACGACACTGAATAATTGACATATAGACTTACATTAGATTAAACAAACTGAAGAGAAGTTTTACTAATTTTAAACTGTTGAATATAGTGAGTTAGAAAAATGATAATCTACCGCTTCTCCTAAATGGCACCTGTTGCAACACGCGCATCCTGCTTTCACTGAGACATTGTGAAGTTTTACGGTAGAAAGTTTTGTAATTGTCTCTGATTAAAGTTTTCCAGACAAACAAATTATGCTTGAACTTATATTTTACTGTAAACAAGCTAGGAGTGTAAGAGACGTTTCCTACGTTATTTTGAAATTCAAACAGTTTAACATTGCCTCATAAATGTTGGCTATATTTAAAGTTGCCTATATTGTAATTTTCATGAACTCAGTGAAATGTGTAAATGTAGGCTACATCTCAGTTCAACATATCTCAAAGAGCGCATTTCCAAATAGCTATTTCTTTTTCGCACTAAAAAGTAACCATATATTCCTTGCTATTATAGTCCCGTAGGCTACAAATTATTTTACTTTCATCAGTTTTCTTTAGAGGTATTCTGAACTTACATTCTAAGCTCCTGTAGCCTACACATCGATCAAACTCATCTAACATCAGGTGCCGTGGAACCGATTATGCATGTGAGGTTGTGTTGATTGATTGTGGGCAGGACATGTAGCGTACACACAAAGCTAATCATGCACGAAATAGTGATAGCAATGTACGTAGCCTATAGCCAACCTCTGCTGACTTCAGACAGAAATACCAAGATTATGCGAGAATCAGGTACAAGTCTGCGTGGCTTCACCGGCATCATGAGTGAACGTCTTATCTGTCTGCATCGACAGGGTTTAAGAGGTCAAACATTTCTTATGTTGAAATGGTTTAATATGAAAAGATGAGCTATCTTTTAAATGTTTCCCACCACATTACTGTACATTAGTCGCCAAAAACAACTTACTGAAATAGTTAACCATCTTAGAGTTAGGGCTACAGTTTATGACAAAAACCTGAAGTTGCACTTTCAAGCGCCCTTCCTGGAACATGCCATGGGTTTGTCACGTATACATTCAACCGAAAAACCCATGAATGTCAATAATTGCATTGAATATTACTTTAAATGTTCGATTGAAATTCCAAAATAAATATAAATATTTTAATAAATAAAGGCTAAGCCTTTTAATAGTCACCATATTGAAAATATATATAGTCTAGGCTTCTCATTTCAAATTTGAGAGAGAAAAGTGGAGGAGTGAGCTCAAAGAGAGAGGGAAAAGTGGAAGATGAGCAAGTGAGTGAGAGAGATAAAGTTATTAAAATGACTCTTCTGAATGCCAGTGTAGTGAAGTGTGTCAGATATGAATTAGGCTCCTTAAGTGGGCTTCTCTGAAGGGATTCTTCTTTTTCAGTCAGTTCTTGTGGATCAGTTCTTACTGATAGCAATCAACTCATCCACCAGCACCACCAACCCAAAACCATCATAGCAAAAATCCACTCTCATAACGAGCAATTCAATTACAATTCATTTGTAGTTGCAAATATTTAAGCCCCATTTTATATTATACAAAGACTATTCAGTAGTATTAGAATGGAACTCATGGTTTATACATTTAGTGTAACTGACCACTGATAACTGAGGTTGTATGGTGGAGACCACTCAAACACTAGGCTATGTGATAATCCTTCATTTTGGAAATAACAAAAGAATAACTTACATTTAAATGCAATTCATTTTCCTTTTGCTAATCCAGCAATTGAAACTAATTGCATAAATTAAAAATAATTGCATTTTTATGATAAAACATATATATCTGATGCTATCAAAAACATTTATTTTCGTGACAGTTCTTAAAAATACAAATAATGTGTTTTACATGCAGAGAGGATGTAAGTGCTGTCGAGCAGAAAGGTGTTGGGGTGGTACAGTACAGTTGTGTCTCAGGACAACTTTTCTGTCCTGAGACACAATCTTTCCTGGACACTATTCACTCATTATCATTATCAATTGTTTTCCAATAGATTTGCTTGATTTTTTTTAACACATATTCATTATATAAATATAAGCAATTACCGTATTAGCAGAGTGAATAGCCTACGTACTGTAGCTAAAATCAGGAACAGAAAATTCCACCACTATACCAAGTGCGTATTTGGGGATGAGCTAAACATGATTTGGCTAAATTTCATCTGACCCTGACTGACAAGCTTTTGTTACAATACAAAAAAAGACTTCAGTTTGCATTTTGCTGTCCTCTCCATCTCTTGAATACTTTCACTATTTTAACACTTGAAAAGAAGCAGTGACTGACTATAGCAAAAAAGTCTTTAAGTATTTCAGTATCTTTGGTCTTTTATGACCCCAGACTGTGGCATGGAGTCTGTTTAACGGTTTCATGGTGTCTAGTCTCCACCCTTTTCTCCGTTTCATGTTTTCTGTTTTCACACCAAGCTTTGCAACCCAACCCCCTCCCTGCTACACACACACCCCAGCACACACTCTTCGTAGGTAGGACTGAGCGCGCTCGAGTGTTCTACCCACAAGCCTTTTCCTGCCTCTTATTGAACATGCACAACTTCACAACTTTGTACTTCCTGCTTCTTCATGGGCTCCAGTTAAGCAGATAGTGACAGAGCGGAAGGCTTTATCTTCCGATGGAATCAGATGAAATGTGCACTGACATGGAGATGAAGTAAATCCATTTATTCGCCATATTTTCACTGAATTACTAATTGCACAAAAGTTGCAATGCCACCATGTTCATATGTCAAAATCATACCTGTAGAATCCTGTGAGATTGAATACAGTATTTTGACAATTCGTGGAAAAGAGTTATTAAAACACTCATTATGGATATGAACTTTTTAAAGCATATTAAATCATTCAATTAATCAATTTATAAATCTCCAGCTCACCACTGAAATGTGCAGTATAAGAGGAAGAATCCATAGTTTCACAAAACCCACCATGACATATGGGTGTTTTTGTGGAAACACATAGATGCCTTATCACATCATATGGAATATCACAGAATGTGTGTTTTAGCTGCAATCTCCTAAATGAGGCTCTCCAGGATAGAGAGATTTGCCGTTAAGCCTCGCCAATCCTGTAATTTATTTGGGATTTAAGTAGAGGCGTAAATTGCCAGAAACCTCATCATTTGATATTATGGTGATATTTAGAAGCTGAATCAGCATGTGTTGCAATATTTTAACATATTTTGCAGTTGTATAACAGTTAGATGTGACAATATATACTGCTAAAAAAAATTAAGGGAACACTTACAGTTTTCCACAATTGTTAAAACACATTTTTTGAAACCTTCCAACCTTTTCTCCATTCTCAAACTACATTCACAGAATGTCTGACAGTTCTTGCAAAATAAAACACTCGCATCAAAAGTATAAGCATATCAGTGTATGATTGAAGTGTTTTTTTGAGCAGTATATTTTGCCCAACAACTTAAGCATTCTAAACTGGAAAAGTGTGGTTTCACAAACCTTTTTATCTCTTTTAATTTACAGAGCCCTACAATATACCAGAATTAAAAAGTAATGTGTCTGAAAAGCATCTTCACATTGCTAGATGTCATGCTTACAATAATTGATTTTTAGTCAACAAAACTTGTTTGAGTGAAGATTTCTTATTGGTAATGAATAGACCCCCCCGTAGAAGCTAGTATATTCAGATGAAAAACAGTCTCTTTCATCCAAACAGTCATATCCATACTGTGATTTCCCCACCCGTGCTTTGGCTGTAAGCACATATGCCTGTGGTTTTATGTGGGATACTGATCTCTCACTTTCCCCACCATCACAATTTGCCATCACACCCGCTGCCCAGAAACGGGGCCACGGGAGACTCTGGCACCTCGCTCCCCATGCAGCTCTTCTAGCGCCAACCTCCTCCCAAGCTTCGCCCGCTATCCTCATGCTCCCTCACCCCCCACACACACACACACACACACACACACTCACACACACACACACACACACACACACACACACACACACACACACACATACTCACACACACACACACACACACACACATACTCACACACACACATGCACACACATGCACTCACACACACACACACACACACACACACACACACACACACACACACACACACACACACACACTCACACACACACACACACACACACACACACACATGCACACACATTCCTCCCGTGTGGCTATGGCGTGTCTCGGCTCCTCGCGGCCGTCCTCGGTCGCTGCATGTGGCACCAGACGGAGGGGCCGCCCGCTTCCCACTATTTGTTCCAAGTGTGTGGAGCCATCTGTCAGTGCGAGCAGGAAAGGGCCGGACGCCTTCTCTGGGCCCGCTGGCCCACCGGCCCGCGTCACTATTTTAGGGAGCCCTGCTCGGCGCCGTGCTCCTCTGCCTGGCCACTGGGCGAGTGCCACCAGTGGGGACGTCTTGGAGTGGCGGTGGCAGTGGCCAGGGGGCCGGGGCTGTTGTGCCCATCTGCCGCGGGCTTCGGGGGCCCATGCATTATTGATAGGGCCACGCGCACTGGTGACTCCTCAGATATGCAGGCCTGGCCCAATGATGTGCTCCTCAGAATATTGCCTCTTGTGTGAATAAGAAAAAAATACACACACACACACACACACACACACACACACACACACACACACACACACACACACACACACACACACACACACACACACACAGACACACACACACACACACACACACACACACACACACACAGACACAAACTATCTGCCCTCTTCAGCCACTTTGTTTTTTGCGTCTTCTCTATTTCTTTCATTCTCTCGCTGACCTCTTCCCTGTCGCCTCGATTTCCTTCTCTTTTTCCCCTCCGTGCATCTTTCTGTTTTGCTTCCCTCACTCTCTCCCTCTGTTTTTGCCTTGTTGTCTCCTTGTGTCTCCATTTTTTCTCTCTCGCTCCGTCTCTGTGACTTCCCCAAATTCTATCCATCTCTGCAGATCGCTGTTTGGCTTTCTTCCTCTTTCCTATCTCTCTATCACTCTGCCTCTTCTTTTTCACTCTCTCTCTCTCTCTCTCTCTCTCTCTCACACACATACAACCCCCCCCCTCTATCTCCTCACTCGTTCTCTGTCCATCTCCCTCCGTTCTGCGCGTTCTTTGTTCCTGTCACAGGCCCGTGCGTGCGTGCGTGCGGGTGTGCGTAGGGCCGGCTGTGCCCGGCTCACCCATGCATGCTCAGTAAATTAGAGTGAACACGAGCGCCGATCAGCTGGCTGCGGCAGAGCCCCGCATCCTCAGTGACCTGAGGCCATCTCATTTTCTGCTTAATTTTGCGACAGTCAGTTTGCATTTTTGGATGATTATGTGGTGGGAAATTAACAATAAATAACAAATGTGGTCGGAAAGCTATAGCTCCCCGCCAAAGCCCCTACACACCCACCCACCTGCCTGCCACCAGCCCCGCCACCAGCCCCCGCCACCACCCAAGAGCGCTCTGGCCCGCTCTGCTCCTTCTCCACTCTCCCTGGCAGCCCCAAGCTGGCTGTCGGAACGGTAATGAAAGTGTCTGTAATTCATTGTAATGTAATGTGCAGAACCATCACGTCTGCCAGGGGACGGGCAGGCTCGCTGTCCATGATGGGGTTTGTACATGGAGAGGCCAGCACCTTTAATCTGTTTATACCTGCTTTAGATGGTTCCACTTTCAGCCAGGTGTTGATTAAACTGATACATTTCTTTCTCTCTCCCTTTCTCTCCCTTTCTCTCTCTCTCTCTGCCCCTCTCACGTTTTCACTCTGTCTGTCACTGCGTCCCCTCGCTGTCCCTGGCTTTCTCTAACTTTAGAGTACCTGCAGAGAATGGAGACTGAAGAGGCCCAGGAAATGACCCAGATGCCAGGTGAGGTTTGTCACATGACCACGTGACACAGTTAACCCCACAGAGAGGTATAGTTGGTTCGTTGGAGGATAGCTTTCAGACACAGACATGGGGAGAGATGAACACTCAGGAAACAAGCAAAGGCAGTGATGTATGCAACAACATGTTGATGTTGTTGGAAAACCTCTTTCTCTTTAAATGGTATTTTATCTCAGAGGTAGGGGTGTTGTGATGAAGGTGTTGTGATGAACCAGTATTGATTATAACTGTGATATCTAATAAATTAAATAATTATATCACATATAGAGGTTTGTAGGGGCCATTGTAATCGTGTAGTGAAAATCGGATATTGCAACAGCCCGACCCAGAAGTTTCCCTTGAGAAGGAATGTTTGAATATTAAACAAGAAGAGTTTGCTCTGAAGCAAACAAAACAAAGCAAATGTTTGTTTGATTTTATTATAAATATTGTAATAATCAAAATAGAATGATCAAGTGATAAGGGTTTTAGAACACAGAAGCAATATGGGGTAAACCGCAGTTGAAATGACACCTACAATACAGTATCCAGGCCATCAGTGCACATTTAAATTGGGCTGTCAAGTCATGGCTCAAGATCTTCCACATGACATTGTGCAATAAGCACTTCTGTTCGTTTTCTTGGAATGGAAAAAGTGTGCTACATGGGAAAGGGCTGCAGTTCTGTGCAGGGGTTAAAAAGAAAGATGAAACTACAGTTTTTTCTTTGTTTGTCCAATCGCCATTGATTACACATGTATTTGTGTGTGTGTGTGTGTGTGTGTGGGGGCTCAATAGTTCTTACATTTTTGTAAGGCATGAGTGTGCATGCCCACAGTTTCTTGTAATGTTGTGAAACTCTGATTAATTGTTCTCTGGTCCAGAGAGTGATGTCAGTATGACTGCCGGTCCTTTCTCAGGCCGGGACAGTCCCCCTGCCAATGAGGCATCGGAGGAGACAGATGAGGCCATGCCTGTGCCAGAGGACCTGTCTGCCACCTCTGGCCTCCAGCAGAACAACAGGACTGACAAAGGCTTGGGTGAGTTTGGTCAAGTCAGATGGACAGTCTGTTCAATAGGTCAATAGCCTCTAACCATTCTAGAATACCCTTTTTGAATGAATTAGCAATCCCATTTCAATTAACTATATACTGTATATCCTGCTGTTGAACTACAATGGGCCGTGTATGTGTAAAAAGAACGTGCCCATATCTAGCTCAAGAGAAGTTCTCCCCATTACAAGTAGACTGAACTGAACATTCACCTCTAGTTCACTGCAATAAAGTTTCTGAATTTCACCTGAATTTAAAGTGTTTATCGGAACTCCCCCTATTACCGTCGGTCCCGTATTTCCACCGTCTTGCGTGTATGTGTCACTTAATATCAATTTCTATACAAACCAAGACAGCAGACTCCTAAAGAAACGCAACCACCCACACCATAGGTGTATCTAAATTAGCTATGTACCAAAAATGACATTTTACCGTGACTCAAAGAGCTGTAGACAGTGTTGTAAGGCTGCGTGTACACAACCGCTTGGAGCTCCAGTGGAATTTTAATTTCCGCGGCCGAAATTCTCGGTCTAACCGTCCATGTGCCGTTGAAACGGTGTAAATAGGCGACCCATCAGGCCAGCACTATAACTCTGGCGTGGTAAACAAAATCGGATATTTCAGGCAGTAAATGCTCCCGTTAACAAACAAACCAGATTTTTGTTCAAATCTACACACCTATGGCTACTGAAAAATGTCAGGTTAATTTAGCAAATGTTATTTTGAAGTGTTAAAAAAAAATCGTTGTTTTAGAATTTCTGAACAAAAGTGGTGATAATTGGGGGTGTTACGATAGTTGTGTAGTGCCATTGCTGTAATTGATATCCTCTTCAATCCATTAGTATTCCACACTGAGATTATTTCCTATGCACAGTGGAGGGCTAATTGTTTTTGACTTGTTGTCCAGCCATATCATTAGGAGTTGTATTGTATTTTGCTTTCCATAAAACATACAAGTGTCAACAGACTTGGGGTTGGCTTAGCATGTTTCCAAATGAGTTCTTGCCAGTAATAAGGCCATACCACGACAGTGTGCGCACTCTTGTTTTATTACTATTCATCATCAAAGTCCTGGAGGCTCTCTTGACTGAAAAGATAAAAAAAATAAAGCAAAATGTCAGAGGAAACTGAAATAGGATGTGCAAGAGTTTCCTAAGAAGAACTTGCCAGAGCTCAGATAGTTTCAACACCCAGGCAGGGAGATAATGCGCTCAGGAACAGAGTCAGGCATCACTACACACACACACACACACACACTTAAACACACACACGGTGCACCTGCACATATGCCTATGCTTTCACTTCAACTGCTGTGCTTTTTACAGACACCTTCAAAAACTGTACAGGAGCCTTACATAAGGATCTGGAACCTTTGCCTCTGTGGCATTATATTTGGCATCCGGCGCCCCGCTAACTTCTGCTCTAACTGTCACAATAACTATAAACATGTTATCATTCTCAAAAGAACAGACCCCACTTACTAAGTCTGGTATCACACTCCTCCAAATGTTACACGAGTCGAGTTCAACAATTACTCATTACTCATTTCCAGAGTGGGGGCTACTGGTTTCATAGCTATCGTTATGACTCACACTATCCCACTCAAAAATGACAGCAACAGCATATCTGAGAGAATTTGTTGTAAAGTAGGGTAACATGATTTGGGAAAACAACAGGAATGCTTCTAATGAAAAGGGAACATTGTCAAAAATATAATCATAATTTTATTTTTGTGGAAAGATGGAGACAGCATAAACTTTTATGGAATATTTGCAGAGACATAGAGCTCAGGTACCAAAGCCAAACCCGAAGCATATCTTAGAAAAAGACAACTTCTCCAAATAGCCTTGTAGTGAAAACTGGAACCCCCATCATTATGTGGAATAGGTTAGTTCTATGTGCTGTGTGTGTGAATGTGCGTGCACCCTAGTGTATGTATGTGAGCGTGTGTGTTTAGTGTGTGTGTGTATTTGTGTGTGTGCTTAACAGCCTTCCCTTCTTAATCTGATCAGTCACTGTTTGAGGATGTGACTGTTCTATCTCTGCAGCACTTTTTTTTGATAGACCAAAAAAAAAAGCAGCAGCAACTCTATCGAGGGAGAGTTATCTTTCAGGATCACCCTGCGTGGCCTTCAAATGCAAGGCATTAACAGGAATCTGCGTGTGGCGCTTGGAGGCGTGCTGCAGCCCGAGGAGGCGTAGACCTCAAAGCTAAAAGAGAACACTTGATCTTTCTCAGGGGCGGCATGACGTATGTGTGTGCTCTGTGCTACTCCACAGAGCAACCGTGAAACTGCACTTCTGCCCTGTTATTCATCCCCCCCATGATGCTCCACCATTTGGTAGAGCATGTCTTGTATTAAAGGTGTATAAATGTCTTGTAATTAAACCCTTAAAGGTGTAGTTTTTTGAACATTCTAAGTTCCGCAACAATTGAAGGTTCTAAAATTCTATGTTGAATTCAATGAACCTAAAGAACCCAAAGAACGTTCATTTCCCAACATTACCGTCACACCGGTGTGATGGTACTCCTTTAAGGGTTAAATCATTAAAAAATACTTTTTCTGAACACAAACATTTTTGACCCATCTGTTACAGTTGAAGTATGAAACATATACAATAATGCTGCATGGCAGTGTTAATACTGGCTCAAGGAGTTCAGAAGTGCACAAGAGGATTTTCCCTTGTGTTTGTTCACTTGGCTTTGACCCACTAAAGAGTCTCATCTGGTTTTGAGTCCCTGTTTGGTGACTCATGACAGACTCACTGCTCTATAAGAGTTCTACTGCTGCTATTCTATGAAGCAATTTCAGATAGTAGCTCTTGACTTTGAGGTTCCTGAAATGAAAAAACAAGGCTGGGTCCTTTTAGCTGTTCCTTATCAGTGTGTGGACAAATGCGTGCACGCACACACTCATGCACACAGATGTGCACACACGTGCACACACACACACACACACACACACACACACACACACACACACACACACACACACACAAACACACACACACAAAACATATGTATATGCATGCGTGTATCATTTTTGCGCCTTCTTGGCGTGTATGCATGTGTCTCCACAGCTCACTCACCAGGCTATTTTCAGGCATCGAGAGCACCAGTGCTTTGACACAAACCCCCACACTATTTTAACTTCCCCACCAAACTATCACCGCTTACTTCAGAAGTTCAAACGTCAGCCCGGCCTCTGCCAACCTAGTGTTGTGACCCCCTGTATTAGCCTAACCAAAGTGGCTAGTGCCCTGACAAACTCATTGTTTCCAGGTCATTGTATCCACATGAAGCCGTCGCTTGAAGTAACATGGTGTTCATATAGTGCTATTGGCCTGTGCTCTTTGTTTGTCCTTCCTTGTGGGTTTTGACAGTAGCTTCCCAAAACGGGTAAATTAGGATGTGTGACAAGCGTTATGTAAAGTAAAAGCCCTTCTTCTCATTCCCGTTTTAGTCATAACTTCCCCATATCCCTGGGAGACTGCAGCACAGCAGATCCAGTTCCCCCTGTCTGACCCAGGTTAGGACAGCCCATAGGCTTTATTGTTGCAACACGAATACAGGAATACTAGTGACGGGTTAGTTCATGTGTGTGGCCTCTCTCTCATTCTCTCTCTCGATCTCTCTCACTCTCTCTCTCTGTGTTTGTGTGTATGTATTTGTTTGTGTGTGTGTGTGTGTGTGTGTATGTGTGTATGCGTGTGTGTGTCTGTGTGTCTGTGTGTGTGTGTGTGTGTGTGTGTGTTTTTTATTGTGTATGAGAAAAGCCCAACAAAACTCCTTGAAAAGATCCAGAACTTTCCGTAAGTCTTAATGACTCCTTTGGTGACAGACGCCAGTGTACCCTGAAATGAGCCTGTGAGAAAGAGCTGGTGTCCTCACAGTTGTGGGTGTCACCTGCGTATAGGGCATCAGAAGTGACAAAGTGTAAGACTACATGGATGGCTGAGTTTGTACCGCGCACGGCACTCCCTCTCTTCATGATGGAGGACACGTAGGACTTCACATGCTTCAGTCTCTCACGGCACTGCGGTTTCAGGTTCTCCATCCTGCTGGGATGAGCTGAGTTTCTCGAGCACATATGATCACGCTGTCATGTACTGAGCGTGTTTTGTTCTGGTACTTTCCGGTGACCACATCTACAAAGGTATCTGAAGTGTTTGTGAGATTTCCACTACATTGAAATCCTTTTGATTTGAGAATGGTGGTAGTCAACAAAGTGAAGGCTAAATTCTAAATAGCCTACCACATGTGTTACAAACCTTTTTTTATTTCTTTATTTCTTTATTTGTGGTATGCTCACACAGGCTGAAAAGAGCAGCGTTTCAGTTACCCAGCTTCACAATTCCCTGTGTGTGCTTCCCTTTATGTCACTTCTCCATAATTCTTGGCTTTTTTTCGGTTGGGCAGGCTATGTTGCTAAAGCTTCCCCTTTTCCTTCAGATTCCTATATTTCATTATTTCCACTTCTTCCTCTTAGCTTGAACAAACAGAGGTGGCTTTGGCATGGGGAAATCGGGCTGCCACCATGACATGCAAACAACACCACCTTTTGTGTGGATGCCATGCCCATGAGAAATGCCCCTTTCTACAAAGACCATAAAAGCCTTACATAAGAAGTTCAGAGTAGTTTGGGCATACTGGTTTTTCACCACACAGCTTCCCATTTCTGTTGAGTACTCAACTCATCAGATAATTGGATAATTGCTAAGTTATTTGAATTTCTTACTGCTCAGATGCAACTCTGTAGAGTCCACTTTGAACCCCTTCGATGTTCTATTGTTTTCCTAGGGGAACAGCATTGTGTCTTTATGCCATGGACAGAGTGTTGTTTTAATTTTGTCTTGGTGTTTTTTATGAACTCTTGTCTGTCTATCTTTGTGTGTGTGTGTGTGTGTGTGTGTGTGTGTGTGTGTATGAGTATTTACCATGGTTTGTTGGTCTGGTGTTCACCGCAGCAGTCCTCAGTTTCACAGTGTTTCCTGTGTCTCTGTTTCCTGTTTATCTTGCTATCGTTTGTTTCACAGAAGAGAGATGTATGAGAAAGATGAATGTCATTATCCCTTAGTAAGACAGTGTGAAACAGGGAAATGTGATATTTGTCGTGTACTGGTTGGAATCAACCTTTAAGCACAGATCAGCTGGCCAAATTCATTATTTTGTTGAAAATTGAAATACATTACTTACCTGTGAGAATGTATTGTGACCTTTCGGCCTGCAAATTCAAGTCTCGAGGTCTTAGTGCTGTTGCCTAAATAGAAAGTAGTTTAGCCAAGAATGGTGATGTAAAATTATTCTTGCTACCTTGTCATCTTTTAGTCCCAGAGGTTTGCCTATTGCCTTATGGTAACATTTGATATTTGATATAGATAAAGCCAAAGACCATTGCTGCATTAATTACTGGCTCTGTGTAGTCACACTATCAACCTTGTGCTACTGCTTGCTTTTGGAAATAACTTATGTCACTTTACTTAAATGGAAACCTGGTGATGCACAGAGGAAGAGTTTGTATTTAGTTCAGAAAAGAACTAGAGCATTCTAGACACAAACTAACCAACTTGATTCAAGCGGCCCTCTATGTTTATGGAATATAGGCACACAGAAAGCTTTCACACAGACTCATGAAGAACTCTTTCAGGTTACTATTTTGTATTTTGTTTTCAGTATGAATTGTATATCCTAAAACACACATCAGAAACAGATATGCTTTAGTCTTAAACAAAGACTCAATACGTTTTTGTGACAGAAGCAAGCTTGTGTAGTACATGTTAGGAGTTAATGGCCCCCTATGGGCGTGTTCCCATGTTGGACACATGCTCCCCAGTCCTGTTGCATGAGTGAGGTGGAGACGGCACTGCAGAGCATGCCGGTGTACTAAACAGTGGCCCACTGCTCTCTTTTTCCAGCCTGCAATATTAAAGTTGAGGCTCGGAGTGACGAGGAGAATGGGATGGCCTGTGAGGCGAATGGCGAGGAGGAGGAGGAGGAAGGGGCGGAAGACTTGCGCGTGCTGGATGCCTCGGGCGCCAAAGTGAACGGCAGCCACGCCGGGCCCGACAGCAAGGCGGCCTACTCGGCGGCCGGCGGCATCCGCCTCCCCAACGGGAAGCTCAAGTGCGATATCTGTGGGATAGTTTGCATTGGCCCCAATGTGCTGATGGTGCACAAGCGAAGCCACACTGGTAAGCCCAATTTGCCATTTCCCTTGTCTACATCCTTCACTGTGCACTGCTCCCCTCAGCTGGGCTTTGCCCTCAGAGACAGCAGCACTGGGCTGCAGACCTGGCACAGCTAGCCTCAGGGAGTCTGCTCGCCACGACTGCCTCATCTGCTCAGCAGCGCAATATTATGAGGCAGCGGTTAAGATACTGCTATATGACAGGAAGGCTGTCTGATTGTGTGAAGCTGTGAGGGAGCGAGTTGTGGTTGTGGAACATCTGATCATTTCTTAATTTCATATGTTACATCTTCCCCCCTAGTGACAGCAGTGAAGTTGCATTGTCTGTGCTGATCGTGGTGATGAAATAGCTTTCTAAACAAGGCTGATGCTTTTTACTGTCATTTAATGCCTGATCGACAGTCATCCAGGAATACATTTGTGTGATCTTTTTGTTAATTTTCTTTCTAATTTCAAGTCATTAATCTGTTGAAAATACTTGAAATAAAAATCACACAAGAAAATATAAACACATAGGACCAAAACATAACATTTTAAAATAAAGTCCAAAACAATATGTGAGCAACAATTAGGATAATGAAACCTCCATAAAACAGCAATTATCACAGCATTTAAGAGTTTCTCTCTTTCAAAATTGATATTCCATTGTAATGAAGTCAAACCATTGGTGGAGAACATTTTTCAAAAAGGCACTTAGCTGTCTCACTTCAGGAGCTAATGAAAGTCAAAATGGAAGAAAGGAACGCAGAGCTAATGTAAATGCAAAAAGAACTTATAATAAATGATATAATGAAGTGCTTCCTTTTTAAATATAAATATTCGTTGGTGAGACTGTGCTCCTGAAATGCCTTTTTAATGAGTTTCTTTTTTCTGTAGTTTTGCTGCTTCACTGGTGACTCTTATTTTATAGGGGGCCTTTTGAAGAAAGAACTGTATTAAAACGCTCTCTCAGAATGCCACAACACGCCGAGAGGCTGGATATTGGTTTATTCCAGAGGCGCTGATCAGGAAGACTGGCTCTCAAACACAAAGTGTTTCCTCCGCTTTATTTAAATGAGGTCTGCATTTGCATTGTGATGTGCCGCTCTTATTTTAGAGCCGAAGAAGAGGAAAAAATGAGATTTTCAGATCAAATTGACCCAGGCAGTGGTGCATTACGAAACTGGCAGGCTCAGTTTGAAAGGCTCTTGTTCGATCTCGGAGCCAAGCGGCATGGCGTGGCAGGGAGAGTGCGCAGCCTGGGAGAGTGCCGCTCCGCTCCGAGATCCCGCTGGCGTGTTTGATTGAGTCTCGCTGCGAGCCGCTCTGTCATCGAGGATGTTGCTGCGCGTGGGAGCTTGTGTAGGACACTGACCCCACATTCAGCGCATAATGGCGCTACCAGTGGGGATTCTTTAGCTCAGAAGGCTTTGTTACATCGCACAGTTCTTCAGACACTAGTCCTCTATCAGGCCATTTATGGCTCGAATTAGGGTTTCACAAGTAGGGCTGAGTGGTATTAGTGTCCCATGAAAACAAACTGATATCCCTATTTGTGTGTGAAATACAGATGATCTGTGTCTTTGTCACAGTCACCATATATCAATGTTTACTTTTTTAGTTACTTTTTAACCCATACCTGGAAATTCATTCAACCTGTTTTAAGCAGCACTGCTTTACATTTTAATTTCTAATGCTGATTCTTTAGCCTACCTTCTGACAACAAAAAATGTGATGTTGACTATAATGTAGGACATGTGTGATGATGGAGAGGACTGGTGAGTGAGCTGCTCTATGCCGTGTTCTGTGCAGGGGAGCGGCCCTTTCAGTGTAACCAGTGTGGGGCCTCTTTCACTCAGAAGGGCAACCTGCTGCGCCACATCAAACTCCACTCTGGAGAGAAGCCCTTCAAGTGTCATCTGTGCAACTACGCCTGTCGCCGTCGAGATGCACTGACAGGCCACCTGCGCACACACTCTGGTGAGTCGCCGCCCTCTGAACGTCCACCTCTCCTCGATCCGTTGATCCAGCTAGTGGTCAGTTAATCATTGGCCTAAAGGACAGATCACATGGACATAACAGTGCTTATGTATAATGTGTTTCCTTTTGTGTTAATTGTTTATGAGTGGACTTGTGGCCTCTTTGTTGATTGCCTATGGGCTTATGAGTCACACTTCTCTACAGATGTTGCACGTTCAACACAAATACCTTTGTTTGTAAAAGTGTTTATCTTTGCACTTTTACACCTAGTTGGAAAACCCCACAAGTGTGCTTACTGTGGGCGGAGCTACAAGCAGCGTAGCTCGTTAGAGGAACACAAGGAGAGATGCCACAACTACCTGCAATGCATGGGACTCCAGAACAGCATCTATACAGGTCAGTTCCACCCGGCGTCAAGCTGTCTGTCTGTCTGACCGTCTTTTCTCACATGTCTCCACACATGCAGTAACTCATTCCATCTCATATAGATGACATGGTTTAGGCTGCTGCTGTGGAAATCTCTCTATGTTTAACATGTACCTGCAGTTGACAGCATTACACATTATATTTTAGTATAGATACGTGCACATGACATAGATAATATGGATATAATACATGCATAAATAGGTAAGCCAGTGTCTTTTGGGTATCCTATGTGTTTCCACATATTTATACACAAGTGCTTTTCATTGCATCTGGTGCTTGTGTCAGTTTTACATCTCTCAAAATTAGTGTATGCATTCTTATAATGATATACAAAGGACTGACCTTTAGTCAAAACCTTTGTAAGTTTTTTTTATATGCCATTTTTTAAATAAGTTAATAAGTTAATAAAAAATAATAATAATAACATAAGTTATTATTACTATTTTTTTCTTTTTTATTTGAAATGGATGGTTTTGAATTTTATTTCTGATTTTAAACCATTTTGTTATGAATACATATGATTTAGATATTTTAGTGTTAAGCAATAAGTGTTTATCTTGGAATTAAGTATCAGGTATTTAAAACAATGAGGGCTGAACATCAGAATAAAAAGCATGCAGATTCATAGTAGCTAGTGTCTGATCTATACTCATCATCACATCTACACCCACAGGTTCAGCTTCAGATTTTACGGCAGGATTCAATTAGTGGCATTGCTTTAATTTTATAGCTGTAATTATATTTAGGCTATTCTATTACTGTAATAATAATAACAGCAAAATCAGATTACCTACATAATATTAAGTCTTTAAATTGCCATGTAAATTACAAATATATTAGGTCAGTTTTTAACAAAGACTTGAATTAGTATTAAATCAATACTTTAATGTAAAATAAATGAAACCATAAATCTAAACAATATATTTGTTCACACTTCACATACTAGCTATCTGAGCCTTTGAGCAGACTTAGACATGAAGCCTAAACATTTCTCTGTCTTGCTTTCCAGTAGTAAAGGAAGAAAGCAACCAGAGTGAGCAGAGGGAGGACATAAGCCTGACGGGACGGGAGAGGGCCTTGGTGCTAGACAGGCTAGCTAATAATGTAGCCAAGCGAAAGAGCTCTATGCCACAGAAGTTTGTGGGTAAGAGTCTAAGTCTACTTTTTGTGCCTAAACCCTGATAAGGAAATTCTGTATTTGTCAAGCTCAAGCTCAAACCAGATTTCAGATGAGCAGGGTATATTCAGAAGGCAGAAATAAAACATTCAACTATAAATGACAACAAGTCATCTGGCAAATTCCTGCAAATTTCAACAAACATGACCTTTATATCTGTCTTTTTTAAATAATGAAAGTACAGGAGCTGTTTTTGTGTCCGCCTCATTGGAGTCCTCCTTGGATTATGACATTCATGCATTTCATGCACTGTGTCCTCTGCAGCATGTGTCCTCAAAGATAGAATCCTAAATGTGGATTTTAGCCTTAGCCTAAAATAAGATGGTGTGCGATTCAATGGAATGAATTTCAGTAGTATTTCCTTAAAAAAAAATCCCTCAAACCACAAGTAAGTCAGACAGGAAGTATAACAGATAAACTCAAAGATAGGGTGCACTAACAGAATTGCTTTCTCTCTCTCTCTCTCTCTCTCTCTCTCTCTCTCTCTCTCTCTCTCCCTCGGTAGGTGAAAAGCGGTTGTCAGACTTGTCGTTTGAGGGCAGTGGCGGGGAGCTGATGCAGCCACACGTGATTGACCAGGCCATCAACAGTGCCATCAGCTACCTGGGGGCCGAGTCCCTGCGGCCGCTGGTGCAGACCTCCCCCGGCTCCTCGTCCGACGTGGTGGTCAGCCCCCTCTACCAGCTGCACAAGTCCTCGGCTGACGGCGGCCTGTCGGCCAAAGACAGTGCCGCCGAGAACCTGCTGCTGCTCTCCAAGTCCAAGTCGGCGTCCAGCGAGAAGGAGGGCTCGCCCAGCCCCAGCGGCCAGGACTCCACCGACACCGAGAGCAACAACGAGGACCGGCCGGTCGGAGGGGGAGGCCCCGGGGCGGCCAGCGCCGGCCTCATCTACCTGACCAACCACATGGCGCCGGGGATGCGCAACGGTGGTGCCCTGCCCCTGGTGAAGGAGGAGCAGCGGCAGTTCGAGGCGCTGCGCACGGCCGGCGTGGACCTCAGTGTGGCCGTGGGCTCCGAGGGCTTCAAGGTGCTGAGCGGGGAGGGCAAGGAGGTGCGGACGTACTGCTGCGTCCACTGCCGCGTGCTCTTCCTCGACCACGTCATGTATACCATCCACATGGGATGCCACGGCTTCAGGGACCCGTTCGAGTGCAACCTGTGCGGCTACCACAGCCAGGACCGCTACGAATTCTCCTCTCACATGACGCGCGGAGAGCATCGATACTAAGCACACAAACACACACACACACACACACACACACACACACACACACACACACACACACACACACACACACACACACAAACACACACACACACACACACACACACAAACACACACACACACAAACACACAAACACACACACATGCACACATGCACACGCACACACACACGCACACATGCACGCGCACACGCACGCGCACACACACAAACACACACACACACACACACACACACACACACACACATACATGCACGCGCACACACACAAACACACACACACACACACAGATACAACCACATACATGTCCAGTTCATAAAAGAAAACCACACATATACTTCTTACACATAGATGTAAAATGTACACACCAATTTCACACACACAAATCAAATGTGTAGTAGAATATAAATACCATATTCAAATATATTGATCCCATCCATCCACTGTCTGCATGTTTGAAAATATGGAAAACAGTAGGGAATATGTATGTATGTCATATATGTAACACTTTGATGGAAGCTGAAATAATGTAACTATGCTTCCTCTACTTTTTATAAGATTGGCAAGCAAGAGAACCATCATTCTGTACTATGTTCTTTTGTAAAAGGATTTTCAGAAAGTGTGCACATCTCTGTGTATGCTTGTATCTGTTGCTTTATGTTTTATTCTTTCAGTTTTTAGCCAGCCTCCTGTTGGGAGGAATTTGTTTGAAAATGGAAGTGAGCATTCACCATACATTTGACTGTCAGCACAAGGATAAAGATAGTTAAACTATTTATATGTAGGTGTGATGTTTTTTAAGTATGTTTTGGGGTGTTTTATGCCTTTAATCAGACAGGACATTGACATGACAAGAGTGACAGGAAGTAAGTGGGATCAGGAAATGAGCTGGGTCAGACTCAAACCCAGGTCCCCGTGGGCACTTGGACCTGAAAGTGGTCTGGACACTGTAGCCACTTGCGCCTCAGTCTGCTCCCTGAGGTATAATTATGATAACTTATCATAATTACATGATATAGGTCTTATGATAACTGGCTACAAGTAGGCTAATAACAGTATTATCACAATATAGATGTATGCCCACTGCAAACTTGTTTCTGAGTCAACTTTATACAGTACATATATTTTTTATTTTGTCTCTTTCAGTAGTTATTTTTTGTATTATTTAAGTTGAATACAAACCATATTCCCTTTTTGTAATTTATTTACTCAGTCAAGGATTGTTTAAGTCTGGAAGTGTAATGTAAAGTGGTATCAATTCACAGGTTTTTCACAAGGTGGTCCGAATTCTTTTTGTACAAAATGTGATGGTGGCTAAACAGATTACCGAGGGATGTTGTTTGTTTTACCGAGAGATGTTTGTTGGAAATGTAAAGTGATGTCAAACAATAAAGGCAGAAAAACGTTTACACAATTTAAAGTGAAAACTCCAGTTGTGTTTGTTCTTTTAAAGCAAAGGAAAACAAAATTACTATTCAATCAAAATGACTGTAACTGCAACCAAAGACTTGCTGTATTTGTTGTGTATGTTAGACTACACAGGTAAAGACAGGAAAATGAATGTATTTTGTGATATTTAAAAAAAAAAAAAAGACACGCAGTTTACTAAAAAATAAATTAACTTTAAAAAATTAAATTAACTTATAATGAGACAATACGTCTAAATTTGTTATATTATGTCCGCTCATAAACAATAGATTAATGTCAGTGTAGCATCTAACTAAACATAGATGCATATTTTAGGAAGGCCAAGTATTAAACATCAGCATGCACAACTGTATTAATAAAACAAAGAATACTCCAATGTTTTATTGTCATTAAGAATTCCTACACTAACTGCTCAGCCAATCATTTGAGATGTCTGTCAACCCTCAGGGTATCCATCATCTGTCAGGTAAAATAGTTGTAGGATGGCAAATGATTGGCATCCACATTCCCATGTGAAGTAAATAAACAGAAAATTGCAGTGGAAACAAGATATGTGCAGAATATATTATTATAAGATTTGACAATTTATTATATATAAATAGTCAAATCATGGTCTTGATGAAAAAGGTGAAAAGGCAGAATGTTCATAAGGTTGACACTGACTGACAGTGTATAACTAGAATATACTTCTTTAAATTCAGAACAAATGCGTCTTGAAAAGCACATTTTCAGAAATGAGTGGAGAAATGAAGAGTCGCGGTAGAGCCCGTGTGAGTGGGGGTTACGGGGAGTTGAGAGCCGGACACGACGAGCACTGGAGCCCCACGCGTGTGCTGTGGCTGAGGTGTGAGGACCAAGGGGGCAGACTCTGGGGCACCGGGGGTAAAAGAGTTGGGGGCAGAGATGGGTCTAAGGTGACTACGCATGGCGCTAAGGTGCACATGGGGTCTGTGTGGTGTAACATAGAATCAAATCCTTTACTCCTGTGTGGGTGAAGAAGGCCAAGGAGCATTGAGGGTAAGGGGTACCAAGACACAAGACAGAGTGAGAGAGAGAGGGGGGGGGGGTGAGAGGAAAGGAGAGACAGATAGAGGAGGTGGGGGAGAGAGGGGGGGGTGCGGCGTCCAGATGGCTGCTGTGCGATTGGGGCGGAAGCGGGAAGCAGCTGGGGCCAGCGCTGAACCCCCTACGCTTCACTGGGACCTAACAGGGGAGGGAGGACATTTGCATGAGAGGGATAATCTGGCCAACACACTCTCCCCCAGTCTGAATCCCAGATCTCACTTCCCCTTTCCATTTGAACTGAAGCGCTCAAGCCAGTAAACTAAAATACCCCCCACCACCGCAAAAAAATCACTTGCACTTCAACTCAGTCAGGAATTCTGGGGGTTACCTCACATGCTAAAAAAAAGTGTTTTTTGACATTTAACGACAAAGGGGAAAAAACGAGGGGAAAATCCCAAATTCCACTAAATGAGGACACGTGTTTATGTTAATGGAAATGACTGTAGTATTAGACATATCAAACTATGTATCTCTTAAGAAAACATTCTGCCCAACATACATTACAGCATAGCAGATCCTGTGTGATGATACTGTGGAGTCCCCGTTTCATTTCTCCAGGCATCACCCACCCAACCTAAGATGGGCTGGAGGAGAGAGATGAAAGCAGGCCAGGGTCTCAGAGGGACGGCCTCGCTGGCTCTGGTGGAATTCTGTGTGCCGGTGCCTCTGGTCCAGCTGTGGGGAGTCCTGCAGGAGTCGGAGCCCCAGCCTTCCATCGCCCCAATGGGATGGGCTCGCCACTTGCACTGCTGGCTAGTTTTACAAAGTTTCAACACTGCGGCCAACCACACACAACCCTGAAATATTCATTAGCGACTTGACAAAAAGATGAAAAATATATGAAACCCTTTTTTCATGGGCTTCCAGCTTCTCAAAGATTGTTTCATAAAAATTAAATGACTGTTTCATTTCATGTGAGCACAATCTATAATCGGTGCCTCCACTGCAGGAGACAGTGTACATGCCACAGCAATGGGGGATAGCGATCGAGCTTGAAGGACACCAAGCTCGAAACTCTCTGTGGACACTTGATGCTTTAGACTGTCTCGACATTTCTTCCAGGAGTGCATCAAGGGGCAAAAAGTTTTGAAATATGAAGGGAAATGAGGCTTACATGTTTGAGTATACAAAAAGGCAAACATAGACTATTTTAAAATGAACAAATGTGCCATTTAAAAGATGATGAATTGAAATCAGTGAATACATAAGACAGAGCATTATTCATGCACACTTGCTCTTTGTCATGGGCAAAACCAACATTTTGTTCTGACTATAAATAGATAAACAATACACCTATTTACATCACTTCCTAAAAATGTTAAGGCCAGTTTGGAAGAAGTGCACTCACTTATGATGTGACCTCATTGCGTATTGGTCACTTTAGAGAAATGTGTGCTGCTGACTGAGAGCATGGAAATTAAATGGATCTATTATGCCAAAGGTATGCAGGGCTGAAAGTTTGGAATATTCAGGTCTGGGATCAGTGGCCCCTCCATCTAAAGGTTCTCCCACCAACTGCCACTATCTGCTAAATCCCATTTTTGTATACTATAGGCACAGAACCCTGTGCAGATTACCAACTGGCTGGCTTGGCATGTATCTTTTGTATATCTTCACAATGGAGAAAAAGATGGTACAAATCCATTTTGAACAATTGCTTCCTCAATACTTCTAGGAATGTTATAAAGATGAGAAATTAGTTCTGAAAAAAGTTAACTGCCAGGATTTGCCTTTGTAAATAAGTTGCAAGTGTACAATATCTTGGCACTTTCTGAAGCGTGTTGTTGGGAGTATTTTGCATGCTTTCCAGTAGATTGCTAGCATCTGACAAAAAAATCCTACTGCATTTGAACATCACTTTACAAAAAAAAAAAAACCTAAATCTGTTGCTGTTGAGGATAGTCACAAATGTTTTTTGTACAATGTAGGATTTCAGTTAGTACTATTATTATGATTAATCAATGATGATAAAAACACATAAACATGTTTGAAGGGGGAAATTAATGGCTTGGGTAAACATGTTTTTAGGTTTCAGACCACAGTGAAATAATGCAGTGTTCCTGTAAAACTCTTTCATTTCCTAGTCACCACAAACTAGTGTCTTCCATTTTGCCATGACTAATCCCAAATCACATGCACAAGGAGGAAGAGGATTGCAAGAGCTGGCTTGTGGTCTAAGACTTATCATAACACCAGGATACCCTCAGGATTGCCCAACTTCCCTTGTCATGCCTGGTGAGTACCTTTCTGTTATGTGTTCAATTATATGTGCCCTGCCTAGGGATTGCAGATGTAAATTAGCCTAAGGCTAACTCTGGTACAATGCATTAAATGGCAAGATTTGTGTTAAAACTGAAGGACATGTGGCCAATCTTTGTTATACTCCATATAATTTCTTTTTGAGCCCGAGGAGGAACCAAAGTCTTATTTTAAGTTAATCCATTAGCTGCGTTTTGGAAGTGTGGAGATGGCAGATGTACAGACACACTAAACCCTACCTTCCCCAAAGATCAATCTTGGCACATTTCCGCTGTCACAAGGAAAACTTGCAACTCCATGCTGGGTGCAGATTAGGCAACCTATTTTGAGAACCTACTTTGCCACTCTGTTGCAGTCGCTGGCCATGAGAAAACTCAAATGATTACAGCTTTATTGGAACTGATATTGATATAAAAGAGGAATGGCACTTTATTAACTTTTTACAAAACCACATACTTGTCATAACTGATAAGTAACTTTTAGTGTATAGTTTAACTGATTCGTAGACACATTAAACTGCAACAATAATGAAAATGTTAAAAATAAACTGTTGTAATTCCACAGACACCAAAACAAAACAATTACATTTGTCACCAGTCATCGTCCACAGCCAAAAGTCTTGTTCCATTCCTCATACAGCTCTAAGTCCTTACTAGAGACGCTGGGTCGGACTGTTTTGAGGGCCTCCTGAAAGTCTCTGTGGAAAATGGGTCGCACCTGCTCAGCCGTGATGGTGGCCATGTCGCTGAACTGGATGCTGCGGATGGGCCCGAGCGCCGCCTCCCGGCACAGCTGCGTCATGTCCGCCCCGGAGAAGCCCTCAGTGCTCCGCACGATACCCTCCAGCTCGCCTGGCCCCAGCTGGCTCTTCTCCCGGCCCATGAGGTCGGACACGATCTTCCGGCGCGCCTCGGCCTCGGGCAGCGGGATGTAGAGGCGCTTGGCCAGCCGCCGGCGTGCCGCCTCGTCGATTTCCTGAGGCCGGTTGGTGGCGCCCACCACCAGGATGCGGTCGTCCGCCGAGGTGGCCGCTCCGTCCAGCTGCACGAGGAACTCGGTCTTGATGCGCCGGGACGAGTCGTGCTCGCCGTCCGTGCGCTGCGACAGCAGCGAGTCGATCTCGTCGATGAAGATGACGGCGGGCTGGTGGCAGCGGGCGATGGCGAAGAGCGCCCGCACCATCTTCTCGCCCTCGCCCACCCACTTGGACGTGAGCGAGGAGGCGCTGATGCTGAAGAAGGTGGCTCCCGACTGGCAGGCGATGCACTTCCCGATCAGCGTCTTGCCCGTGCCCGGGGGCCCGAACAGCAGGATGCCCTTGGGGGGCCCGCGGAGGCCAGTGAAGATGTCTGGCCGCAGCATAGGCCACACCACAATCTCCTTGATGGTGGTCTTGGCAAAGTCCAAGCCCGCAATGTCGTCCCAGGCCACCGGCGGGCCGTGGTCCATGATCTCGCTCATGATCAGCTCGACGATTTTGGGC
Source organism: Alosa alosa (assembly GCF_017589495.1). Classification (NCBI taxonomy): domain Eukaryota; kingdom Metazoa; phylum Chordata; class Actinopteri; order Clupeiformes; family Clupeidae; genus Alosa; species Alosa alosa. The sequence goes on along the minus strand of NC_063206.1, from coordinate 8,189,313 downwards.
TCAAAGTTCTTCAGACGCTCATCAATCAGCTGTGGCTCCTGAGGCGCCTCGCTGGCGCTCCCACCCTCCTCCTCCTGCCGTGGCATGGGAGACACAAACTTAGAAAACGTCCCCCTCGGGCGGTTGGCACCCAGAGACTTCTTGGTTGTTGGGCCCCATGCAGAGGGCTGAGCTCGCTGTGGCTGGTGCGAGTTCTTCTTCTGCTGGTCAACGATAAGCTGCTCACGAGCTGTTTTGAAGCTCCTGCCCGAGCCCTCGTCCACTCTCCTCCCTGCAGTGCGTGGTTCCTGAGCCCCATGACCCGAGTAACCCGATCTGCTATTTTCACCTGCTGAGCTGTAGAAGTTCTTCCTCTTGGATGGGTTTGAAGAGGAGAAGAACACAGACTGGTGGTTCTGAGACCCAGTAGCGACAGAGCTGGCTGGCTGATGAGAGCCCAGGCTGTTACCAGCATTTGGTCCAAAGAGAGGAGACACTCCAGGCTGAGTCTTTGCTGGGAAAGAGCACTGCTGAGCAGTCTGCGCAGAGGACGGGATGCCTTCCCAGACTTTGGGCCTCTCTACGGCACTCACTGTGGGGTGAGAGGGGGCAGCTACGCCCTCACCTCTGGAGGACAGCAGCCCCACGCCACTGGGATGAGGGAGCTCTGCTCTGCCACCAGATGTGGAAGGATCCGCAGCACGCCCCCAGCTCCTGTTACTCCCACTGGCCTCACCGCCGACAACAACGTTGACATCTGCTGGCGCCACCAGGGACTTCCCTGCCACCCCTGACCAGGTCTGCATCATCCTCTGCACGCACGGCAGGCTCTGCACGCTCGCCCTGTCCAGGGACGACTCCCACTTGTCACTGTGGTTCCTCTGGTTACGTGCCACGTGGAGCGCGCTCTCCGCGTAGTTGTTGAGACCGGTGCGTGGGTCGTCCGAGTCCAGGACTGCGGCGTAGCGCTCCGAGTAGGTCCTGAGCAGGCTGGCGGCAGCGGCCGGAGAAAGCTCCCGGCTCGCCCATGCATACTGAATGGACCGGAGGTGTGCTCGATAGGCATCTGCCGTCTGTTCAGGTGTGCATGTGCCAGACGAAATGTCAAAGGACCTCCTCTGCCACTCGTCCAGGTGTGCGCTGCTCATGCCTGGACTGTTCCAGCCTGTGCAGGGAGTGGGGACAGGAGCCATTAAAAATGCATGCCAAGGCCACAGAGCACCACCATACGTCCCCGAAATGTTCAAGGGGGCGAGACAAATGCATTTCAACTGAACACATATTGAAGCTTACAAAAATGAGATTAATGTAATTAGTTTAGTGATAATGAGCTTCCAATAGAATGGGCATATATTACACGTTGCTGATGATAACACAGAAAGAGAAATATGTTTTAAATATGTTTTAAAAGGAGGGGTGGCATACAACTGTAAAGCTGGACATGAGCATATTGAAAGTAATGTGGTATGCTGCTACTGTATGTTAGGTTGCATGTGTTTATGGAAACCTTAACGTTGTCTGACGTTAAGTATTTGGAATAACTTTTGGGCTTTGATGAGTCTAACTAACCTACCACAAACTTCCTAACCTTATCTTTGTTTAACGAGACCGATCTATTAAGTTTGGCATAGTGCTAGGTTGTTTATCGTGTCACTGCATAGATCTGCAATACACAGGACGGGTAAAGTTAACATCAGGTAACTGTTAAACTAACGTTAGCTACGTTAGCTAAAAGTGGTTAGTATCATAAACTGCCTGGCAGCATTTCTAGTAAATTGTAGAATCGGGTGTTATTGCTTGAAGGTGCTAATTATTTCTTCTTCACAAAATTAACAACTTTTAAACTCAATGCCTTACCTTACAGCAAGACGTCTAGTTACAGGCTAGCGGTGACTGAAGTATTATGTGGCTCCAAACTTCCCGCCACATGTCAAAACATCCGGTGAAAAAAATCGTGTGGGTTGGACTTGTCCTCGGCCCCGCTCTGCTTTTCAAACACTTTAATCAGCTAATGATGATGATTTTACATTGTACCATTACCACTTTTCACGCATCCCATTGACGCCTAGAGTCTAGACTACTATTAGATGACAAATATTATCCACATGTTGAAAGCCAAAGTCTTGACTGAGAGACTCATGACTTGGTCAAAAGTCTTTTAAAATTGTGTAAGCGCGCCCTCCTGTGGTAGAAGGTAGATATGCAGATATGTTCTCTGTCAAAGATATCTTATAAATAGATTAATTGGATAGCCTACAATATGTTTTCTTTTGAGACGTTTTTTTCTGTTTCTTCTTTTTGTATTATTATGACTATATTTTGTGTGGCCCTAAAAGAGTGAATGCATATAAACATATAATATACTCATGTGCACAAAAATATAAAAACAACCACCCAAACAACAACCAAAACAAAAATGTCTAGGTGCACAGAAAACACAATACTGAAAATTCGTGTTCCTTATTGCTTTTAATTATGAAATTATGTTTGTTGTTTTAAAACTACACTGACCATAGTTCCACGCGGCAAATACATGTTGGTGCCTCGTTCGTCTGGTGACGCCGTAGCCGTAGCCTGACAGCTCCATGGGAATAAAGGAAAAGAGGACTAATCTATGGGCTGTGTTACGGGGGAAGTGTTTCAATATCCTAGAATACGGTACTCTATCTGATAATAAGAAGAAAGGATAGACGAGGAACATGCATATGTTTTGCTGAGATAAGGAAATTAACAATTACACAAATAACTTTGAGCATATATTTGCTTGCTAGGTAGCTAACGTGCGTGAAGCTTGTCAGACAGACAGCAAGCCAGTTTGCACTATGAGCTCGCCAGTTCTTTAGCTCTGATAGCTAGCATGTTTGAGAGTCACACCCAGTATTGTGGGTCCCATTAATTGTTATAGACTCCAAGGTAACATCACTGTTACCCAATGCGAAAGGACAGACACTGTTGTCTACCAGACGTGACTTATTTTTTCAGTTATATGTTGAAATTAGTGTGTAGCACTAGTGTGTAGCACTAGTAATTGTAAGTTACAGTAACGTTAGCCAGCTAGCGACATGCCACAGGCTATTTTGGTAGGAGGTAGATAACGTTAGCCAGCCAAATTGCTAGCTGTCGAGAGCAAGCGGCTAGAGTTTTGGCTTTAATCAGTCACAGTTATCTGTACACGTCTTGTGGGTTATTTTCCATTTGGATTGCTATCTAAGGTTTAACTAGTCACACAGTTCCTTTGTGATTGCGTTGTAATATGAGCGTCCCAATGTATACATTTGTTCTTCGCGATGATACCAGCAGCATCTATGCTGAAGTTTCTAAAATTCTCGTTGCCACTGGAAAATGGAAGAGACTGAAAAAGGATAATCCTCGATTCAATTTAATGCTGGGGGAACGAAACAGACTTCCATTTGGACGATTAGGTAAAGAGTCTTTTTTTTTTATATTGAAGGCTGTGTTATTGTATCTTATGAATGGACTAGTAGTGCTCATCGTATGCAGCTGTGTTAAATACCCATCTATGATGGCAATCAGTTGCCAACTACGTTAACTCTTGTATTTTACCTGTCTCTGATTCTATCAGGGAGTTTTTGAGTTACATGTTTCTGTGTGTAGTGAATGATACACTGTATCTGCTAACATCGTGCATGGGACAAAAAAAAAACTTAATTTACTTGCAGTTTTTACTTAGGCTAGTAAGTAACATTTTTATCACTTAAGACTTATATTTTTGTAGGTTAGAACACATCACCTCTGCAGCCTACTCTCACATTAAAAGCACTACCCCACCCTGCCATCTCTCACGTGTCATTGTGTATTACCCAGCAAGTGCTGAATTTATAATGAGCGTATTTGACCAGTTATTTGGCTTTATGCCAGATGTTTTTTCTCAGACACAGGCAGGGCTGTTTGTTTGACCAGACACAAGAGGCTACATCATGCCTCTTTGTTTTTGCATTCTCATTCAATTTGTGTGTTGTGCTCACCTGCTGCACATCTTTCTCATGAACCTCCCACAGGCCATGAACCGGGACTGACGCAGCTGGTGAATTATTACAGAGGAGCAGACAAGCTTTGTCGCAAAGCATCACTAGTTAAGTACGTATTGATAGCAAAGCTATATACATAATTGGAAAAATCTATTTTAAATCATTTTTTTAGTTTCTATTGGATACAACAATGATTCTCACTACACTACTTGATAGTTTCTCCATTCATTTAGCATCTATGGGTTGAGTAGTATGATTTATTATGTGTATTTTGGAGAATTTGATCAACTCGTGTTACTTTTGGCCTATATGCATGTTCTTATTGATATGCAGGTGAGCATGTGCATATTAGCCCTTAGGAAATGTACCCTACGTGTCAGAATTTGAGTCTGTTAGTCATGAGTCATGCGTCATGCTTCGCTTCCATCTACTTGTTGTAGGTTAATTAAGACCAGTCCAGAGCTGTCTGATTCCTCTACTTGGTTCCCGGAATCTTACATTATTTACCCCACCAATCTTAACACCCCTGTGGCCCCAGCCAAGAATGGCATTAGTCACATGAAGAGCAATCCCAAGACAGATGAAAGAGAGGTGTTCTTAGCATCGTACCACTGCAGAAAGGAAAGTGGAGAGGGATCAGTTTGGATTGCCAAATCATCTGCTGGAGCCAAAGGTGAGAAAACATTACTATACAAAGCTTGTAAACATGGCCTTACATGATGCACATTTCTATTCAAATAGCTTTGGTGGGAGTGAAATCAAAGGCAGTATTAACTTATTGATTTACATGCAGGCACTGGAATTTTGATATCCCATGATGCAAACCAGTTGCTGGAGTACATTGATAATCAGGGACAAGTTCACATCATCCAGAAGTACCTAGAGAGACCTCTGCTACTGGAACCAGGGCATCGCAAATTTGACATCCGGTATGAAGGTCATCTGCAGTTTATGCAGCTTTTTGAAATGAATTCCCACAGATTTTCTTTTTCAATTTTTGGGTCATCATGAATTGCTGAAATATGACTTGCGCATGTAAACACTACATGAGTATTAAGGCTTAGGCTTGTGACTAATAGCTAATGTCATAATCCCATTGCGGAATCCATATTGGTATGTATGTGAAGGCAGCATGCCAAGTACCTCCTGACAGATTGTGTTTGCTATTCCCAGGAGCTGGGTGCTAGTGGACCACCAGTATAATATCTACCTGTATCGAGAAGGAGTGCTGAGGACGTCCTCTGAGCCTTACAAAAGTACAGACCTTGAGGACATGACCAGCCACCTCACCAACCACTGCATCCAGAAAGAGCATTCTCAGAACTATGGGCGTTATGAAGAGGGCAATGAGATGTTCTTTGACGAGTTTAGGCAGTACCTTCTCAACACTCACAATGTCACACTGGAAGCATCCATTTTACCTCAAATCAAACAGATCATCAGGTATCAATCATTTCCCCTGTGTGGTTGTTGGATATTTTTTAAAAAGATGATGATTGTGTTCTCTCATGTATTTTGATATTTCATGAATCTTACCACACAGGAGTTGTTTAACATGCATTGAGCCAGCCATCAGCACGAAGCACCTCTCCTACCAGAGCTTCCAGCTGTTTGGCTTTGACTTCATGGTGGACGAGGACTTCAAAGTTTGGCTCATCGAGATCAACGGCGCACCAGCTTGCGCACAGTGAGTGCCTCTGTCTCTATTTGATTCTTATTAGTCGCATGAGGTCCAGAGTTATGTTCTAACCCGGTCTGTTTCAGCTAGCTCGTTTTACGTTTGCTTCAGAGATTCTCTGCTCGTTTAGTGTGGTGGATATTGTTGGAGTTGCTCCTAAGATCAGATCCAGTGGCCTTTTTCACATTACTCTCAAGTTCCTGTTACATTGTTCCTGTTATAATATCGGTGTATCAGTCCATCTAAACGCTGCATGCCTTTTTTATACATGGATTTAATTTATATTTGATTTGCCTAAATAATCCTCTGCAACTCTAGCTGGAACTGCTACCTCCTGCTGTAAAATCTCAACACAAGGCCTAAAATGCTTTGATTGAGTTCCGCCAGTTATCTAAAATGAGCTTTATGCCCAGCACACAGTGTGTGAAGGTCTCCATGGATACATTGTTTGTTCCACCCATTTATTTACTTCATGCTGAGTTTTTTTTTATTTTTTATAGACTTCAGTCCTGCATAGGAAATGATCAGACACTGCTCCTATTTCAAAGCAGAGGATTTTGTAACCTCTTGAGCTAATTTAAATCTGCTATTTCTGGACCCATGACAGTTCCCAAACCCAAATGTATTGAAAATTGTATTGTGTACTTTTGCCATGGATTAGGTTTCTCCCAGGCCATTGCATAATGCATGCATCTATTTTAAGCAACTCAAGGCCATTGCGATGTCCGAGCCTATTATCTCATAAAAGCACTGTCATCTCTGTCTGTGGCAGGAAATTGTACCCAGAGCTCTGCCAAGGAATCGTGGATGTGGCCGTCTCCACCGTCTTCTCCCTGACCGTTGACCCCCTCTCCACCTCGCCTCCGTTCTCCACGTCACCCTCCCTTACGTCAAACAACTGCTGCTCCTCTCCCAAACTACGAGCACCTCATCAAATCGGCCCTTTCATCAAGCTATAAGCACACACACTGCTTCCAGCCCTGCCCTTGGACAGTTCGCCTCCCCTGCGGTCCCACCCAATGCTACTTCCGATGTGGCCCCAAGTCGGCCTCTAGCTGGCTTCTGAGAGATGTACTCCCCCTGAAAAGGGTGCCCTCAGAGAGGAGTAGTGTGGGGTGGGTTACCCGCATCTGTAAAGAAGGGAAAAAAAGGCCACTGATGACGATTGGCCACTGATGAAGACGACATGAATGTGTGAAGAGTGGAATGGAAGGTGTGTGTCTTGAGATGGTGACAGGTGTGTGTAGGTCATTCAAAGAGGAGGATGAGGGGTCTAGTGACCGGATAGTCCTGTCACACAGGGTTGTCTGGTCAGATCTTGCCGAGAGGAAGAGTATGATTGGATGAAAGGTAGCAAAGATAGAGGAAACTCTTGAGGATGTAGTGTTAATGAGGCAAAACGTAACGCATAGAGCCTTGTTGGAAGATAAGGGGAGAGGATCTCTTGAAGTTTCCAAGACTTCAGTGCCTTAAATGTTCATGGCCGTGTACCCTTAGCAAGTCTCTGTGACTAGAGTTTGTCTGGTGTTGCTTCTCTTATTGTTCCTATCATACATATCATGGAAGCTGAAAAAAATGCCTGTCCGTGCCTGTCACTCAGTGTACAGGCCTACTTCTTAACGGCATTAAGAACGGCATTCTGTATCTGTGTAATTAACAAAACGGAATTATGACCCACAATGAGGCAAAAAAAGAAAGACCTTCCCGGAAAGGTTTTGGCTATATTCAGATGCTCTTAGTATTTTTCCCTTGTCCTGTTGGTCAGTAGGATAGAACATTTTTCAGGCATTTCAGTTGCTCCCTCATTGGTACACATTTGCTTATATGATAAGGCTAACAGCAAAGCTAACAATAGCTTATTAAAAAAATCAAGTTAACGATGAAATGAAATATAAGTCTGTGTGAAAATTGTTGTAATGGTTCTGGCAACTAGTTGTTCCCTGATAACTTGACCGATAGAAATACCCTACAGAATATCAGTCAGATGCTACCAGGTCACATGGTCACACATATCCCCTAGCTGGAGCTGTTCAAGGTGAAGCACAACCGATTTAGAATGTTTAGGAATGAATTAGATGAAGAGGATTCAAATCCCCCAAATTCTGTTTTGTGCAGGTATAGATTGATAATTGCTGCCCTCCACCTGAAGAAATAATTTGTTAAGAAAATATCTTTCCATATTATTTTGTGTCTTACTGTAGTTGTTTGCAGTTAACATGTGTCCATTTTGTATGTACAAACTGCATGTTGAAGTGTGTCAAAAAGAAAGTTGTGCATAGCCCAATGACTCTTTGTAGACAGGTCACAAGTACCCTACTTTAAGATTAAGATTTGTGTTTCCTAATATACATATTTCTCTATAATAATCCCTCCCTTAGAAATACTGAGCAGATGTTTTTATTGTGTTTTAACAATATGTTAATCTTCATCCAGTCATTGGCTCCATTTATCAGTTTGTCACTAGGCAAACAGGAGAGACATAGAATTTAATGGTGCAAACATTTTGGACTGTCACTATTCAAGGTGCATAGCAAAAATGGCCAGATTAAATTCTTGTCTCAGATATAGCTGATATTTTGCACTGTTTGTGTAACTTTTTAACATTATCAAGTCATTAAGGAATGCTTGATTTTTACAGTCGACCCTATATTTACTGCTCATGAAAAGCTAGGCTTTTGCATGCTTAAATATAGTTAAGCTGTATGGATTTTGCACGGAAACTGTAAAGGGTAGCTCCATCTGCCGTATAAATGTGTTTCTTGCGTGTTTTAAAATAGTTTTTGTTTTGTTTGTGTTACCCAAGTATTTGTTTTGCTAATTTTAAAATAGTATTACATGTTTTTGTTACATCAGCTTTTCACCATTTGCCTGCAGAATTTATGAAGGGATTTGTAATGTGTAAATTAGTCCTATAAAGGGGAACTTTAATTTATAAAGAAGACAGATGCACAATTTGGCAATATGCTGGAGGAAAAAAGGAAATTTTACTGTTTAAGCTTAAGTTGGATCTCAGATCTGTACGCTCAGACAATTCATGGCTTCCATAGTTCTGTTTCATATGCCATTCGGGATTTTATCCTAATGTCATCAAAGTAGTGTTATCACAGTGTTACACAGGGGAAAAACCTTCCATCGAGGGAAAAGGGTGCCTTACTGAAAATAACTTCGTAGAAGTTCCACTGTTTAATTTATTAATCCTTTGCATTAACATGATGTTTCAACACTTTCAGTATGGTTATAGAATCCTTAAAATAAAAAGTGAACAGCTGTACAATCTTATGTAACACAAATTCTAACCCTCTGTTTGTCAACGACCCTCCAAGGCATTCCCTATTCCAAACCAAAGAGAATTACTGCTTGTATTTTGTAATACAGAACAAGTGTATTGTGTTTTGAAATGTTTCTGTGGTTTGTGGGAATGCATGTATCTGCTGTCTTAAAGCTTGTGTAGCAGGTGGACGTGGGAGTCCAACGTCAACATCGACAGTGGTCCCAGGGTGCTTTCTCCTGTGACATCATCAAATCAGATCTTATCATGAAGTCTTGCTCTTACTGCTTTTATACATGAAATTCCACTGGTTAAATAAGACATCTACCAGCCACCCTGTGCTTGTGTGTTCAGTTCAATCCTTTGGTTGGTATATTTTTTGTTACCTATTTGTGCATGGAAACAGCATCTGTACTGGTAGTACAAATAAATACTATAGTAGTGGTTTTAGTGTCTTGTTTTATGGTGAGATGGATAACCATCAGTATTTTGTGTAATACAAATTTGAAAAGATAAAACCATATAATGGTGTGTTATGTGGTTACTGTTTTTATCTACAGATCCCCTACCCAACACCTCAACAAGTATGCAAATAAAATAAACAAAAAGAGACCATTTGCGGCAGAATTCATAGAAAAAGTGAAGAATTAATAATATTATTTACATTTATTCATTTGGCGTACACGTTTATCCAAAGTGACAGCGATAGAGTAGCATTAAAGCTATTACCATTTTTAGCATTTTAACAATATTATACTGCAAGAAATGTGAAAGTGACAGCAGGGAAAATATTACAAAAAATGTAGGTGGAGATGTAGGCTAGGCCTACAGACTGATGAATTCTTGAGATGCATTCATGTGGGTAGAATGCAATGACCTCACGTTCTCCCTCTGGTGGGCACAAGGAATAGTGATTGGCCCTGGAAGTGCCACGGTGGCCTTACGGCGTTCGTTAGCAGGATAGTCCGTTTATCGTCCCTGAATGTGGAAAGTCATCGAGTTTAACGCTTTAGAAACAAGTGAAATATACGCCACTTATTTTTCTCTGAAGGTCACTATATGAAATCAACAATCTGGATCGCAGCGGCAACAACAGAAAGAAGATAGAGGAATTCTCTAAGTCTTCTCGTGAAAAATTGATTCAGTCTAAGAACAAAATGTTCTCCAAATTTACGTCTATTCTCCAACACGCAGTCGAGGCGGTAAGATTTATGTTTCCTTTTTAAGAATATAACGACTGGAAATAATCTGGGCAGCCTCGATGTAACTTGGCTAACAGCTGTAACGTTTGGTGGTGATGTGTGGCTAATTAGTTAGCTTGCAAGATAGCCCAAACAAATAGCCAACATTTCATGTTAACTGCCTTGGGGCAGTTATGGGTCGTAAATAAGTTTAAGTATAACACGTTAAAACTGGCCAATGCAGTCATATATACCTTATCCAAAGTATATTATGTTTGGAAGCAATATGCCTGTCCTGCTGGATGGCTAGTTAGCTGTACTGTCTTACGCAATATCACTAGCTAACATTAGCTTGCTTGCTTTAGCTTTCATGTACCTAGCAATGTGCAGGCTACAGTCATTGCGAGTGTTTACCTAGCCTGTTGTGTTTTGATTGAGTAGCACTAGTTAAACTCACAAATAATTAAACAAGGACTGATAACCACAGACGCAACATATGTTGACTTTTTGTATCTACTTATCATGTAACTCAGTTTTTTATCATGTAGTTACATATAACCGAGTCTATAATTGTTTAAGTTTTCAGATTGGCGTATTTGTTGACATCCATCCTTCACGTAACCATAGCTAGGTTTTAGCTAGTCAGAGCTATAGCTTCATTTTTACAAAGAGTGCGATCCAAAACACCTCACTTAGCTGTGTCAGTGTCTATCACCGTATGTCTAGAAGCATGCAAGCGAGGTTCATCGTTAATTGTTTGTTACCTAATATTATAAAGGAGGTTGTGTAAGGATGACAGCAAGCGCTAGCTGAATGTTAGCCAGCGATGTGTTGCCTAGCCTAAATACTAGCTTAGCAGTGGTAGTGTCTCAAGTAGCACCCGAACCCACTTCCAGATGTTCCTTTGTTTTTCGTCTTTTCATCATTGTTCGAACTTAGCTTGTCACTGTAGAACTACTGTTAGGTATGCGTGTTAACGCTAAGACATGAGCACTGAAAAGTGTCAGACTGATTTAACAATAAGATAGAAGGCTGTGATATTTTGCAGATCTTGATTGAGTGTGTTTAAGTTTGTCTGCGTGTTGATGATTTGGTGCTGCTGAGGAACTGGAGTTGATAAACAGTTGTTTCCTTGCAGCTTGCACCATCACTGCCCTTACAGGAGGATTTTGTCTATCATTGGAAGGCAATTACTCACTACTACATAGAGACTTCAGGTAACAAGGAACATTAAGTTGTGGGCTCCTACCATGAGTGGTTACAAAGTTAAAAATATTATTAATGTTAATAAGACATTAAACCTGTTTTGTTGAAAGTATTGCTGGTCAGTGGTCCATGTATAATAACATGATTTGCAGGTACTTTTGTGATGTTTACATGCAAAGTGCTTGTGTGCTGTGAACTTTGAGTGGTGTATTACGTATGGTCTAAGTCGGGAAGTTGAGAAAGAATGTGGTGGAAAGACCAATTTGTCAGTCTCCACTGTGCTCTGTACAGCGTTATTCAAGTAGTCACTCTAAAGCCACATAGATTACTACCGAAAATAATCTTAGTGGTTTTCTTAATGTTTACAGATGACAAAGCTCCAGTTACGGACACCAACATCCCCTCTCACCTGGAACAGATGCTGGACATTCTGATCCAGGAGGAAGGGGAACATGACTCTGGAGAGACGGGGCCTTGCATGGAGTATCTCCTCCACCACAAAATCCTTGAGACCCTCTACACACTGGGCAAGGCTGATGTGAGAGCCTGTTTTGCTGTGTTTTTATGTTTAAGGCAGTCCTTGTATGGTTATTGTGAAAACCAAATTTCTGTATTGTTACCACTGTTTGCACTGTATGTACTACATACCACTGACTGATTAGGGCTTGCATTGTTTCCTCCAGTGCCCTCCAGGAATGAAGCAGCAGGTGCTGAGCTTCTACACCAAACTGCTGGGCAGGATCCGACAGCCCCTCCTGCCCCACATTAACGTGCACAGGCCTGTGCAGGTAGGGAGAGTGAAGCGCACACTCACAAAGTGTACTCCGTAAATGGGTCAGCATGACTTGTCTTTTTCTGACATTAGTGCTCGTTTCAAAGTGACTTACTTTTTTTCTCCTACTCTCTCTCATAGAAACTCATACGGCTATGTGGGGAGATATTAGCTGCACCTACTGAAAATGAAGAGATCCAGTTTCTTTGTATTGTCTGTGCAAAACTCAAACAGGACCCCTACCTGGTGAACTTTTTCCTGGAGGTATAGTTGTTTGTAGTGCTTCCTTGAGTTTGTATTGGTTTGCAGTGCAGCTTTAGGAAGAGTTTTGTTTCAACAGTACATCCTGTGCTGTTGAATGTGTATCTGCATTGCAGTGATGTGTTTGAGGACTTTGAACTCTAGATATCTCCTGCTGAATTGTTCTTACCAAAGTGCATTTGTGCTGACAGAATAAGGTCAAACGTGGAGACACGAAAGAGCCAGTGGCAGAGGGGGTGAGGGATGATCCGTCAGCCCCAGATACAGGCCAAACGCCCCCTGGTGCAACATCACCCAGCAGTCCAGAGCAGTCTGCAGCAACGCCAAGCAACTCAACCCCCAATAACAATAATTACAACCTGGTCAGCTCCCTACTCAACCTGACAAAGAGTCCGGTTAGTACTCCTCGTCTGCTCTGATACTAGAGACAATCGTTAAGTTAATGGCATAGTCACAGTTTGACTGCTTTCCATTTTCACCAAGCTCTTATCAGTTTAAATAGCCTAATTACATACATACCTATTATTGCATGTGTAACTATCATGTGGTAGGTTTAATCATTCTCAGTTTTGATTTTTATTTTATAGATTGATGTTATCATAATGACACATTATAGAAGTAATACACACCTCATTCCCAAGTGGATGGTTCATGTTGTCCTTATTTGTTGTTTGTGACAAAGTGCTGTACATGCACAGTCCTATTATTTCTCCAGACAATCTAATTTGACCCCAGTTTATATCGGTAGAATTTGTGAGTTTATTTGTCCTGCATGGTTGTCCAACAGGACGGTCGGATTGTGGTGAAGGCCTGTGAGGGCCTCATGCTGCTGGTCAGCTTGCCGGAGCCGGCCGCAACCAAATGCCTGACCGAGAGCACAGAGCTCTGTGAGCTGCTGACTAGTCGGCTTGGCACTTTCTACCAGGCGCTGCCTCAATCCATGGACCCACTGGATATTGAGACGGTCGAGTCTGTCAACTGGGGGTAAGAGCTACGTTCAACTTTTGATCTTTTGGGCCCTGGGCGTGGCGCAACAGGCTGGGGCACCTGCAACGTACACCGGCGACCCGGGTTTGATTCCCGCCCCGTGGTCCTTTCCAGATCCCACCCCGATTCTCTCTCCCACTCACTTCCTGTCATTCTCCACTATCCTATCTGATTAAAGGCATAAAAGGCCAAAAAAAAAAAAAACTTTTGATCTTTTGAGTTTGGCTGACTGACTGACTGATTTATTTATTTGCCATGTGTTTGACTGATTTGTTCCACATGTTCTCCTGGTAGGTTGGATGTTTATAACCTGAAGGAGGATGCTGCTATCTTTGCTGGCAAACGTGCGCTCATCTCTTTTCTCTCTTGGCTGGACTTCTGTGACCAGCTCATCAAAGAGGCCCAAAAGGTAATGTATTCATCACTTCACCCAATGCTGTCAAATGAACAAAAATAACTTATAAAAAAAAATATTCTTGAAGAACATGCATAGTCACACTTCCTTTTATTCTGTCTGACAGTCTGCTGCGACTGTTTTAGCCAGAGCGGTGAGAGACAGATTTTTTGTGTCCATAATGGAGCCACAGCTTATGCAAACGTAAGTCCCCATAATGAGAATGCACCACTTTGTTTGTTTTACTCTCTTGTTGTTTTTTGTCTTAAGCCACTGATGCCATTTAAAGGTGCTCTAAGTGATGCCACACGTTTTTTAGGCTAAAACATTTTATGTCACTTACTGCAAACAGCACCTAACCAACCGCTAGCTGTCTGTGTCCTGAATACACTGTAAAAAAACGCGATCTCTGTGGACAGCCCAGGCTCCAAAAAAACGGCAAATAAAAACAACCTGGGCAAACCTAGCCCATAAAAACATAACAAACTGTTCCAGAAAATCACAGACGAGATGCGCGTTTAGGAGAGTTTCAATTGCACGGGAGGGAGGGGGAGGAAGTCGTTCGAGCTAGCTCTCTGTTTTGTTTGAAAGTCAACAGAAGTGATGTTACCCAGCATCGCTTGGAGCACCTTTTAATCCTCCCTTAACCACAATGCAGTGCTCCTCTCCAGACTCTGACCCATGGTGTTTGCTCTAACCCTGTCTCTCTGGCCCACAGATCCGAGGTGGGCATCCTGACCTCCACCGCCCTGCTCAGCAGGATCATCCGGCAGGTGACCTCCGAGGCCCTGCTCCAGGAGACCGCCTTCTTCATCCTAGGCGAGGACACGGAGCCGGAGACTCCAGCGGGAATCTCCCAGGTCCCCCTGAGGCACAGACTCATTGAGCACTGCGACCACCTGTCAGATGAGGTTTGTGATCCAGCCACCACTCCCCATAGATTACAGAGTGCCACATGTGAGCGGCTCTCCTTCAATGACAAGTCCTTCACCAAAAACAACCCACCTCATTCCTCCCACGGTTGTTCTGTCTGTGTGTGTGTGTGTGTGTGTGTGTGTGACCACTTTTGCCGTTGTGACTTACAGATTAGCATCATGACCCTGCGGCTGTTCGAGCAACTGCTGCAGAAGCCCAGCCAGCACATCCTGCTGAACCTGGTGCTTCGCAGCCTGGAGGAGCGGAACTACGCCGAGCTCAAGCCCCAGGAGGAGCGCGAGCCGCTGGAGAATGGACAGCCGCATGACTCTGTGTAAGACCGCCAGCTCCAGAGTTTAGCCTTTATCTTCACATTTAGCACTTTAACAGATCAGCTTGAAATCCTTCACCTGTCAATAAGTTGTTGGCTTGTTTAATTTGTCTCATACATTGATGATGAATTCCAAAGTATAATAATGGCATACAACATAATATGGTATGGCATTGATTATTGCTGAGAATGACAAGAGTATTCCAATGAAAACTCATACAATGTAGTGAAAAAGACATTCTTCCACCCCTAAAGGCCTATTCACACCAAGAACGATAACTATAACCATAACGATAAAAGCGTTCACACTGAACAACGATAAACAAAGTCTCTCCTTGTGTTAATGAATGTGACGGTTAAAATTCGATGGGTTCTGATTGGCTGAAGCTTTTTATCGTTCTGAAAATCGCTCTGAAAGTGATCCCCAAGTGATTCATGTCGTTATTGTTATAGTTTATGTGTGAACGTCATCATTCATATTAACGAGAACAATATTTATTTATAGCTATCGTTATCGTTCTTGGTGTGAATGGGCCTAAAGAATTACACAGCTGCAGTTATCAGTAATGTGTACATTTTCCTCTCTGCAGTGATCTCGAGGAAGACCCACTGTTCTCAGATCTCTCACCAGATAACAGACTCTCCAGTCCTGATTGGCTAAGCTGCTCACCACCTCAGCATTCTGAGCATGTAAAGCCCGATGGGAAGACTGAGGTGCACAAAATAGTAAACAGGTAGAACATCTTTTTTTTTTTTTACCCGGCTGGTTCAGTTTGGAATGGCTTGTTAGTTGAAATTGTTACATGACACTTCACACTGATTTGTGTCTGTAGTTTTCTCTGTTTGGTTCCGGATGAGGCCAAATCCTCCAATCAGGTAGAAGGCACTGGCTATGACACCTACCTGAGGGACGCACACAGACAGGTGAGTCCCTGAGTCCTTTGTCAATTATCCCTTCATCTTTCTGCCTGTCTGTCTGCGGTGAATTTGATCCAGTTGGTTCTGTGTCTAACTGGCCTGTTGTCCACAGTTCCGGGACTACTGTGGGGTATGCCAGCGCTGGGACTGGAGAGGACACCCCAAGCCCTTTGAGAAGTGCAACCTGGACAGCCCCTTCTTTGAGGGGCACTTCCTCAAGGTCCTCTTTGACAGGATGGGTCGTATCTTAGACCAGGTGCTGAATTTCATTTTGGTGACATAATTATGACGTGACATATAAAACAGATATTTCTTAAACTATGTGCAGGGAATTTGAGATCCATATCTGTTCTTGGCCCAGGAATCTCTCAAATGACCCCCTACAACTGCTGCTCAGTGTTTGATGGTCATGTCATGGATGTCAGAAACATCTTAAATGCCTCACTAATGTCTATCTGGGATCTCTCTGCCCTCTCCAGCCGTACGACGTGAACCTGCAGGTGACGTCGGTTCTGTCTAAGCTGGCTCTACTGCCCCACCCACACCTGCACGAGTACCTGCTGGACCCGTACATCAACCTGGCCCCCGGCTGCAGGTCCCTCTTCGCCGTCGTCGTCAGGGTGCGTCAGTGCTCAGAGCACACCCCTCCACTGAACCATATATTTAGAGTCTGCTCATGCTCCAAATGCCTTTGAGTGAGACAGAGTGGATAAACTTGTAGTGCCACCTTAAGGCAGAGTTTTGTCTCATGTGAAGTGCTTAGAATGCAGGTAATTGACATTTGATATAATCTGAGTGATTAACATGGCTGTCTTCATCAGGTGGTTGGGGACCTTATGCTGCGAATTCACCGCATCCCAGATTTCACGCCCAAGCTCTTACTGGTCAGGAAGAGATTACTGGGAATGGAACCTGAGGGATTGGCGTAAGTCTCAGTCTGTGTAGATGTAGAGAATATCCATGCTCTCCTATACTTTCAGTTGCATGCGTTAACTATGGGTACTTGTAAAATTAACCAAACATGTTGTGGTAACTAGATGTGATACAACTACAGTAAGAACGGTAACATCAGTATAAGTGAATACATGTGCTTCTTTGTGTCTCCCTAGCATTGATCATGTGACTCTGCTAGAGGGGGTCATCGTGCTGGAGGAGTTCTGCAAGGAGCTGGCCGCCATCGCTTTTGTCAAGTTCCACGCGTCTGCCTCCACCTCGCCGTAACCCTGCCCAGGAGCGGCAGTGGCGCACGGGCACAGGGTCGGGGCGCCGGGGGGAGATACGAACACTGGACTCCAGTCAAACCTCTCAGAGGACAAAAACACAGGCCACCATCGGACACCACCTGTCCACAGACACCCATTGGACAGCACCTGTCCACAGACACCCATAAGACACCACCTGTCCACACTCATCAACCCCTGGCCGGACCCCATCTCCACTCCCCCAGCTGGGAGAGGAGAGCTACTGAAGCGACACAATGCAGCACAATGCAACTGTCCTGAGGTCCTCTGCACCAGGAGGTAAATGGTATTGGACCGTGGAATGGTGCAGAACCCAGAGTACTGTAGCTCTCTCTCTCTCTCTCTCTTTTAGCTCATTCATTACTCTAACCGTATGGTGTTCCTCAATAGTTGTTTATGCGTATGCTATTTAAGTTCTGTTCTGTTCTCTGCACCTACATCTGTGACGTTAATGAATGAGTTTTCAGTGTGACTGTGGCAGACGCAGGCATGGTTGTAAGAGTTATGCAGTTGCTGGCACAGTTCCAGACAACCAAGGAACTTCCTGGTTTTGTTTACCATACCTATTAAGATACAAAAATATATTACTGAACAAATTAATATATTCATCAGGAAACAAAATACATTCAGCTGATTAGAAAGAAAAACAAGCCAAATAGAGGGGTTTGTGATTTTAATTAATGGTGAAGAGTTTTGGAAGACTTTTTATTGATGCTTTAGTAACTGAAACAGGCTTCTCTTTAGTACAATATCACACCAATTCAGCATTGTCCATATTTTAAGACTGTTGTGTTGTCAGACTCAAGGCTCTCTGAACTGTGCACAGGCTGCCTATTTGCAGGATTTAGAGGACTCTCAGACATCTGACAGTGTTTTTAAACCATTTTATGGTTATTCCTTTACTCTGCTGCGTACATATTTATGTTGTGGATGTGTGTGTGTGTGTGTGTGTGTGTGTGTGTCTGTGTGTGTGTGCGCGCCTTCAGCTTGCTATTTTTATAGCTCCATTGCAACTTTTTGTTTTCAAACACAGTTTATTTATAAGGTCTCAATAGACTGGAGTGGATGATTTTATGGAACTCGCCAATGCAGTACTAAAATCATAGACGCACTCCATTGGACGTTGTCACACTGATTATGGAATTCAGGCTAGCGCTTGGTCCCCTAGGAGTCCACACGTCTGTTCATAACATGTGGAACTACAACAGATAATGAAAGTGACTTGAACCCAGTGACGCAAAACCATGCATAGATGTTATCACTGTGCACCAAAGGGGAAGTTTGCTGAGGCCTTTAGCGTAGTAAAAAATGTCTGTACGCATCTCGTCTTTGACGAGGTGTGAGAGAAATGACAGACCTAGTCACACCCCTGACCAGTCCCTTTTTTGAATGTGAGTTTTTGCACATGCTATTGGCTCCTGTTAGTTTGCTCGACCACCCCAGCAAGTTCACTGGCACCAGCACGGGGATGTGGGGCACTGAGGAATGGCAGGATGGCGTGTCAGTGTCTCCGCCTGCTGGAGGACCTGATGGGAATGTGTCAAGCAGCACCCCTCTTCCTCTGGGTAATGATTTTAAGAGCAATAGATTTGAACCCTTCTGTCGACCTTTTAACGTGTTAATTCTGCTCTTAGATTAGGCATGAAACCAGAGGTAGGTGAAACATCAAGCATTATGAAGACTTTATATTCACTTCTGTGCCCCACAGTAAATTGGACTTTAGTTGATTGCTTCGATATCTGTTGTGAGGAGAAGGTGTGGACATAAGTGTGTATGAGAGTGTGTGTGCTAGTAAGTGAGCAACTCTGTAAGCATGGTCAGTGCTTAGTTACACTGGGTTGGAGACTCAGTCTTAAGGTCAGGTATTATATTAAGGCTTAAGTAAGCTTTGTTTTTTATGTTTTGTCTCTCTTGCTACCATGTGTCCTGCCTTATAACGTAACTGAGCACATCATGCTTGCATTTAAAGGCTAAAGAAATTGCACATTGTCATTCTGTTCATATTTTTAAAAATGTATAGTACTTTAGGTTTAATTGTATTTTCTTCATGAACCAAAAAGATGTACCATTTAAAGAGTGGCTGTCTGTTTTTGTGAGAAAAAAAAAACATCTTTTTTATTGATCATGCACATTTTATACCAATGGACTTCTCAGAGCATTCTTGACTTCTGTATATATATGTACAGTAGAAGTTGTGCTGTCTGGTGTAAATGCATGCACATCCACTTTTGGGTGAGTTTAGGTAAACAAAGCAGCACCTCTCCATCCATTAAAATACTGACATCTGCACTTTGTTTCTGAATGGCCACTGATGAGGAAATGACCAATGCCTTACTTCATATGCAGCGGAGCAGTGGAGTCTTAGAAGATCTTTTCAATGGAGACTGAGTTCTACAGACAGTTTTACCCACATTCAATTTGATGTTCTATCCTGAAATTAGTTATGATTGATTTGTTATGGACTTGGATGTCCTTTTCCCCTTCATGTCAGCTTTGACCAGCCACTGTAAAACCTTGGAGATCTGGTTGGCAGTACACATAATGTTGACTTTTTGCCAGCTCTCCTTGATAGAGGACCTGTTTGTCTTCTTTTGGGTATCACTGCCATATTTGTCCTAATTTAAACAATGTATTTTTGTGTTGATAGCAAATAGATTGCATGTTCAACTCTTTTTACCTCCCAAATGTAGCAGGTTGTTGCTGTAAGTCCATCTCGGGCAGACATCAGTGGATCTGAAGAGGGAATGCCAGACGTTCTCATTGCATAAGAAACACTGACTTTGCACCTTGTCTGCTGATATTTAATACACCTGTGAAATTAAGATCACCCTCCACTTTTGTGTATGTCTGCGAACATAAAAGAAAAATAGCTTTCTTAATCAGTTACCGTCCCATTAAAAAGACTGCTTTCTTCAAGGATTGGTGATTGATGTCTTATTTTATTGCAGGGATGCAAACAGTGCACTTTTCATGCTTTTTTCCCAAATAGGATGGATTCATATATTGGGTATTTTATACTGTACTGTACATAGATGGGGTATGTAACATTGGTTGGGCTGAAAATTACCCAAGGGCAAGCCATACACACCATTTCCAAAATTTCCTTCGGGATCTATAAAGTGTCTATATAGCAACCATGTGAAATAGCCTTTTTTTCCCCCATTCATGGTCATTAATAATTAAATGAGCTATGCACTGATTGGTTGGTTTACAGCTCAGGTCTGCTATTGTGCAGATAAGCAACAATGCCATTTCCAACAACGTAGTTGGTTACTTACATTACAGGAAGGGGTGGGATATGTGTAGACAACTGCCATATTGCGATTACAAATGAACCCCATACATTCCTATGGAGGATTCTTTCAATCCTGTCTCAAAGTTGGCTAAAAGGGTCGTATTGTATATTGAAGGAACCTTCCTTAATGTATGCACATGTTACAGTAATAACAATGCTATGACTGTAGAAAAAAAATATATTTTAATTTGATGATGGCAAAGCAGTGATAAAAAAATCCCCAGCAGTGTTTTCTTACCAATTTAAATGCTTAACTATTGTTTTCCTGAGACGAGGTTTAAAAAAGGAAACTAGAGCCTGATCATGCATCTCCTTAGCATTGGCCACTTTAATTACATCACAAGGCCCTCCCTGGTCCACCTCAACTACACTCAACGTACACCCCTTTGATTCCACAACATCTTAACATAACATTCAAGCAGCTGCTTATTTCTTTCAGTGTTTGTTCTTATTACAATGAGATCTGGCAATATCATTGGGATGGCCAAAGCTTTTCACAATGTTGACAGGCATACACTTTTTAAGAGGAGTCCACATTGCTTACATTCAAATGTTCTACTTGGTTTTGAGTGTTGGGTAAGTATCCTGCAGTCAATATTTCTGTGGTGGTCAAGATGATCCATGTTTGATTTTCTGTTTTGTCTATTATTTTGCAGAAATGTTCTCCATTGTTGATTAAAGAAATGGATAACCGGTGACTATCAAATCTAGCACGTCTCAGATTTTAGTCTCACAGTTGAATCAAAGTGTCATCTGTGTTTGTCTGTGTAGAGCACACCATGGTTTCAGTCCCATCCTCTTCAACTTTGACCTGTTCAGACTTTATCCTCAGCTTTGGGCTTCCCTGACATAGTGCTGGAGATGAGTCTAGAGCAACTTCGTGAAACTCAGCTTTAATTCTGCCTGGCACTGATGGTTGGTCAACAGGTATGTTCACTGAGTCAGCCACAGGGTGTCCAAGATCTTCTGTGTTATTGTTCCCTGATTTAGAAAAATAAGTTAATTGTTTTTGAGGATTTGATAAATCACATTCACTGTATGCAGATTATCTGTAAAATTACCAGACAATATATCAGAATATATTACTAGACAAAGCAGTTAAGGCTAGTAGGTATGAGGTACCTCAGAGAGAGAGATCAACTAAGAAATAAACTGTGCCTGTACCTGTGCCCACAATGTGCTGCACCAAGAGCTCGATGTTAGAGTTCAGACGGTCCACCGAGGATGACAACCGGCCTATACTGTTAACAAACTCGTTGTGCGTTGCCTCGAGCTGATGGAGGAGCCGCCTCTTAATTCTGAGGTCCTCCAGTGCAGCATCCGGGAAGGGCCGCTTCATCAACTTGCTCCTCCGGCAGCCTCCCAAGGAACGGTTCAGTTGTTGACGGCAATTGTCTATCGTCTCCTCAGTCAGTGACTCTTCGCCTGTTGCAGCGGAGCTGGCGGTGGGTGTCTCTGGCCTCGTGTTGCTAGTCTCGATCACCCCAGAGATGGTGTCTGTCCCTAGTGATTCTTCCCAAATGGCTTCACAAAGCTCAAAGTACAGCAGGATCACTCGCCCATGGCCACTCTTTCGACCAGTCTTGACTGCCTGCCTATACTTGTTCCGTATGGCCTTTAATTTTGATGTTAATTGAGCTGTGAATACAAAAAACATGACACAGTCAATATAGCATCTCATACAGACTAACATGCCTGACTATTCCACAATAACTAATGCTGTGCAAGTTCAAAACATAGCTACTATTCCCGTAAAAAAAACAGTAGCCCAATTACATGCCCGCAGGAAGCATAAAAATAGGATTAATGATTATTGAATATTGTTATATCAGATTGTAGCAACCGTGCAGTAAACAGAATTTAAGCATGACTGTATTTAACATTTTTTACAGAGCAAAATGACATAGGTTAGGCCTAACAACTGTTTTGAGTTAAGCCTATGCTTAGTCTAATTGAAAAACTTGATGATAGAGATGATGATGCATGGTCATATTAAATTTGCAACAGTGTGACTTTCCCACAAACAGTCTCTGGTATACCTGACTTCATACTTTGCCACTCTGTGTCCGGAGTGAACAGAGCAGAATGCCTTTCATGTGTGGCATTCTGAAACTGTTGGACTTGACGCTTGATTCGATTCGGGATCGTGCAGTTGGAGTTTATTCAAAGTCCAGAGACACTCCAAAGTAGACTATTCAAAGTGTCAGTTTATGAAACACATTATTTACTTTGTTTTGAATAGCCACTGCATACCCCGTGTTGGTTGGCATATTGCAAAATCCGCAGAATAATTTTATGCAATCAAACCGCATCCAGAGGTAGTCTTGTTGAGGTCAAACTTGATAATCATCCAAACATCTTAGTTAGTTTATTCTAAACAGCACTGGCTTAACAAACTTTGTGTCCTTGTACACTGATTCAGTGCTGCGCTATGCTGTGTGAGGGGGGGAGTGGCTACAGCGGCTAGAGTGGCAACAGATATATATTATGGTGTGGCAAAAGCCAATGTGTCCTTTTTTTAACGATTTAAACGATTTTCTTATCCAAACAGCGTACAATTTAGCACTGCACTCGTACCTGTAGCAAGACACCTGCCAAGTTTGAAATCAGTCGTACAAAAGACATTCTATTAACACCAGAGACTTTCTCATAAGGACACAGCACCATAGAAATCCTCCATGTTAGCAACCACATTATTATTATTTTACTTATTTATTTTTATCATTTTTAGCCTTGTTTTAGTGATTTGGTGGGGAGATACATCATATAGATTTAAAACATATTTCTTCTATTGTACTTTTTATGTCAATATGATCTTGTATGCCTCCCCATTTAGTCAGGACCGAAACCTGAGAAATAGCCCTGAAAAGAAAATGTAGGCATTCTTGAGGAAAAGTATGATGTGTTGTTTCTCTATGATTTTCTGTATGATCTGAATATATTCTGCTGTATAACAAGCTATACAAGTCACTGTTTAGTCATAAATAATAAAAAGAAAATGGCTGCCCAAAACCGTTTTTAATCAATGTATGAAGTCTATATCAAGAAAAAAACAAGCCAGAGGTGAATTGTACAGTAAAAATCTTAAGCTGATTAAAACAATACTTGCAAGCGCTGAAGACGTGCATCATTGATGTGTGGTTACAATAGTTGGGAGGCACACAACACCCCCCACATGCCACGTTGATGATGCAATTTTCGTCATGTGCCGCCTGCACAGAACACAGACGCAGGACTATACCAGACCTATTAGTGTCTAGGCCAGGGGTCTCAAACACCCGGCCCGCGTCCTGCCCAATTCCGGCCCGCGACGTATGACAAAATAATAATGTAATCCGGCCCTTGAGGCTATTTAATTGCGACAAACAACGATACTGATTAAAATAGACGATAGATCCAGGTACGGTGACAAATCTCATTTGTAGGCCTACTCTGCTCCACTATGTGCAAGACATCCAGAGCTTGATTCAAACCCAAAATCGCTGCGCAAAGTTTTCAGGAAATACTTGTATTACACGCGAGAAACACAAAGACGTGCATATGTAATGACGCGGAAGCGATGCAGGCCGTAGTGTTGCAGAAATTGAAGCAGAAATTAAGCAGAAATAGGCCTACACCTAATGTTGAAAAACGTTCACGTGTGGTGAAGTCTTAGGTAAGCTATGTTATTCACCTATTCTAATTCTGAAGGAGAATATCCTTTTGGAGATTATGATCGATCGCCTATGACCGTGATAGTCACGGGTCGCCTGTGAATGGAGGTGCGTGTATACAACGGTGTCCACTAAGCATACCATGCTTGTTTCACCCTCTGCCCAACATAGCTTGGAGGTTGCAGTGGTAATCGTGATGATAGTGTCCGTAATGGATGTGGTACAGACAGCAGGGCTAGTAAAAAATAGGGCTCTAAAGAACTACAAAGTCACCCTAATATGATGCGAACTTCTGGGTACTGCAGATTACCTGCGATAGGAACTGTTTGACCAGAATACTTTATTGTAGGCCTATATTGTAGTAATCTATTACTAAACCACAACATCTTAGGTGTTAGTATACATCTTAGGTGTTTTCCTGTTAATTTGTTATGTGGGCAATATGAAAAAAGGAAAGTAAACCTGCTTAAATATGTTCATCCAGTATTTACTGAAAGGTGCATAATTTGAGGTGCTTGCCATCCAGTGACAAATTAGATGGGTAAATTTACCCCCTTCATAAACTTTTGTTTTACTCAAAGATTTTTAAATTTACAGTAGGACTTTATCTCTGACCACTTTCAAGCCATGGCCTTTTGAAATTGTGATATAAAAATCCAATGGTGTTGCTTTCTTAACCCTGATGCCTAGTTTGCCAGGTTTAAAAAAGTTATGAGGGGAAATATTTTTTTTTGGTGTGAAACACACACACACACACATACCTGTTATGTTTTTCATTTATTTTATAATTTGTATTAATATTTATTTTATCATTAAATCATTTATCATTTTATCACAGTTTTGTGTGGTATTTGAAAAAAAAGAACATTGCATTTTCAGAAATAGCCGGCCCTCCAATCAGATGACGTTGGCAGAATTGGCCCCCAGCTCATTTGAGTTTGAGACCCCTGGTCTAGGCTGTCTTAGACACATCTGATGTAGAACTGCAGTTGTCCACATTGAGCACACTTGACATTACAGACTGAGACCAGGTGTGATGCACATACTGGGCACCAGTCACATGCGTGAAGCTGAAAGCACAGAGCAGGCTACCAATGCAGGTTATAAATGTGGCCAATGGGCGCAAAGCCCAGCTTGCACTTAAACAGATATGTTCAATAGAGATGCTCTTCCGGGATGCTGCAACACAACTAATAAATGTTGGGGATACACATGATGCCTTGTATGCTGAAGTGATAACCTCCACAAGTCAGTGTGAAAGCCTACTTTGACAGTGCATGGCTCTCTGTTTGAGCACACAAATAGTTCTCACTATGCATTAAGCGGGGGATTCTCCCATGTGCGTAAGGGTGCGTAATTATAAAAAAGTGCGTAACTATGCACATTTCATTCTGCGCGAATTCGCCCCTTCGCTTAAATCTGTTATTTACTTACTGTTATTAATCTTTTTTTTGTCAAAGTTCACAAGCCCATAGCACAAGAACTAAACCATGTAGGGGGCTCAAATTTTGCATGCTGGTACATAAATAGGAATAGTAGGTAGCAAAATCGTCACATTTGGTCTGGATGATCCTGCATGGTCATAGCTGTCCCTCAAAGTTGATCAAAATTGTATTGGAGTTTTTGGCTGGGCTCTGTTTAGGCCTTCAGAAGACATATTTGTACTCAACATAGGCTCTTTATTTATTCCCCTTATTGAGATAAGTAGAAACTATTTTTTTAGTCTGGTTCTATTTTAAATAAATCACACCTCTTTCATAAGGCTGCATTGATTTCAAACTTGTGCACTGTGTGTATGACAGAGGGTGAATGGGAGAATACACGTAACACAGAGGTGCGTAAAGTGTGTTAAAAAAATAAAAAAAAGCTTAAGCACAAATGAGAGCCCCCCAGTGTATAGCCACAGCTGCTCCTGTGGGACGATTGGGCTTGGACCATGAGTAGAAGAAAGGATTTAGATGCTGTAGCATGAAATCCCACAGGGGGGCACAAAGACTCCTGCTGGCATTCTTTGATGCCGTCATTTGCTGTAAAACACCCTTGGTCTGTCTTATGCATGAACTGGGTGGATGGCGTGTTTCATTATTTCTTATCTCTGAATAAGAGCGCAATTGAGGAGGCACTATCGTAGGTAGAATTGTTGTGATTTGAAGGGGAGGGTGAATGAACTGTTGTGCGAAGCCTTGGGGCAGCCGTGGCCTACTGGTTAGCGCTTCGGACTTGTAACCGGAGGGTTGCCGGTTCGAACACCGACCAGTAGGCACGGCTGAAGTGCCCTTGAGCAAGGCACCTAACCCCTCACTGCTCCCCGAGCACCGCTGTTGTTGCAGGCAGCTCACTGCGCCGGGATTAGTGTGTGCTTCACCTCACTTTGTGTTTGCTGAGTGTGTTTCACTAAATCACGGATTGGGACCAAATTTCCCTCACAGGATCAAAAGAGTATATCCTTATACTTCCGCAATCATTTGAAGAGCCTATGAGGAGTTAGTGCATGTTCACCAAGTGCTGAGGTGAGTAGTGTGGGTGTGCCAAAGTGTGTGGTTGCCTGATTATCATGGACTGCAGGCAAAGGCAATAATTGGTCAAAATGGGCTATGTGAGCTAGCCAGATTTAAGCACAATTTAGTACAACCAGGAAAATCATTGTGTGGTGGTCAATGTTGATATTGTGGTGGGCCACCACAAATAAGTCAATGTATGGGAAACACTGACCATTGTAAAAGTGTAAATGCGCAGAGCTTCACTCTGACCAGAGACATCCTGATCGATGACCGCCCTGTGCTTGTCTGACGTTGCCATTCAGAAGCAGGACACATCAGCACCCTTGGAGAACCGCGAGTGTCATGTTGTTGCTTGTCCTTTAAGGGCTGACAGTGAGGACAAAGATGGGGGCTGAGGCTGGGGGGCCACAGTCTGCTTAGAGACTGCCCTATGCCTGGGGAGCATACTTGTGGACAGCTATGCAGGGGGCTGTCCGGCTGGGTCCGCCTTGCAGGGAATGAGCGACTGTAAAGCTGTTGCATCCATCATAGCTGTTGCATCCATCATAGAGCTTATACAGTGTATTCATATTCAGAAGACATTAAAATATGATGTATAACAACTTTCTCAAAAATGCCTACAGGGTTACACATTTTTATACTGCCCAAAGAGAGTTACCAAATTGGCCACTGAGTGGGTGGGGGGACAGATAACACACAAACACACAGATACGTTCCTGTCATTAAGATAGTTATTGTCTCGTTTCAACAGACTCAAATTCATACATTCACTAATCCTCTGGAACAATTAAACAATATAACCAACAAAAGGCATAGCCTACCTTTAGTGATATCCTGCTTTTTGTGCGGGAACTCCTTTCTCATTGTAAGGCCAGCCTCATGTGTGGGGTAATTCTCAAGGAAACTTTGCAAAATGTCCCCGTATTTGCTGCAGGACAACTCCCATTTAATACCTTCTGCCGCCATAGTCACTTTGTACTCCAATGTTACTTTTAGTAATAATTCTACTTCATCATCAGTCCATGAAAGGAAAGTCGTAGCGTTTGTCTTCACCATCTCAACTTTTTCTCCAATAGTAGTGAGTCGTCCAGTTGAACGGTTAGTGCATGCCCAGAATTGGTCATGTGACAGTTGCATGAATGGCCATGAGAACTGTGTGAATGTTTATGTGGATTGCATATCAACGGTCTAATGTGGACGGAAAACGTTATTTCGAAATTGAAAATGGTCACTGAACAAAATTCGTTTCGAAACGCCCTTTTAAAACAACAATAAAGTAGGCTGATAGCTGAGCAGGAACACTGCAACATGGAGCTTGTAGGCATATAAAATATAGCCAGCCTATTTCACATCTTCTTGTGTTTAAAATACAAGACAATCTAAGGTCTTCGTCCACGGCTGCCTTGTTGCGTTTGGCTGAGTGCCTTGAATCTGTATTGGCCACATCGAAAGCTTGATCTCAGTCATGTCACAGGTTTATGAGCCAACGCCACTGAATGTTGTTGTTTTGTTTTTGCTAAACTGATTTTTTTTGCTCACGGATTTGTGTGCTCGATCGTTCACTCGCTTCCAGTAGGCACACGTTTCATGTTCAATCAGTCACAACAATGAGGTGTGGATCTTTCGAAATCACGCCTCGCTCACTTGCCAGTGCTGCTGTTTCCACCTTCATACCCCTCTCACAAAAGAACTGCTGTACCTATCAATAGCCGGCAAATATTTAACATCAACCATTTTGACAAACACATCAAAGATTGTACCTGCAAGTGTTCACGTGTAGTGACCATGGACTGTGTAAAAATGGTAGCGACCCTGGGACTAGTTTGTTTTTGCAGCCGTGCATCAACACTTCTTGTTCTACGAGCTTGACAAACAGCTTTTGGTGCATTACTGCCACCTTCTGAATAGGAGTGTGGGTCTGAATAGCCTACTAACTTCAGGGATTCCCAAACTGTGGTAGGCTACGCGAGCTGCCACTAGGGGGTAGTCAAGTCAATTCGGCTTTATTGTCAATTTCTTTACATGCACTGGTCATACAAAGAATTGAAATTTCGTTTCTTACTTTCCCATGCAGACATAGACATACTTTAAATACAGATATAGACATACTTTAGACATAGACATAGCCATAGACAATAAAAAATAAAAATATACAGATATACCACATACAGACATTAAAGTGCGAGACTGAAATATAGAACATATATCAAAATATAGAAATATAGAATATCAAAAAATAGAGGTAGTGTGTATATTTACATAGTCCTAGCGTAACCTTCTGACAGAGTAGTAGTAGCAGCAGCATTGTGGCAGAGTGATAAATAACATTGATAACATTTACATGAAGTTTAAACTTGTGCTTGTGTGTACTGTATATTTACATTGATATGCAGTAATTTCAAGTATATCAGGCATTAGACACATTAGGCTGCGCAGGCACAGTGCAGTTCCACAGGGCGGTCCTGGGGAGGTGTTGGGGGTTAGGGTATACAGGATCCTAGGTTCCTGGCTGGCTGGTGGGTGGGGGGGCTGTCAGTGATGGGAGAGTGGGTAGAGTGTTCAGCATCCTGATTGCTTGGTGGATGAAGCTACTTGCAAGTCTGGTGGTGCGGGAGTGGAGGATCCTGTACCTCTTTCCAGAGGGCAGGAGGCTGAACAGTTTGTGTGCAGGGTGGGTTGTGTCCTTGACAATCATTAGTGCTTTGCGGGTGAGGCGGATGGTGTAAATGTCCTGCAGGGAGGGGAGTGGTGCTCCAATGATCCTCTTAGCTGTGTTAACAATGCGCTGGAGTGTCTTCCTGTTCTGATCTGTGCAGCTTCCGCCCCACACTGTGATGCAGCTGGACACGATGCTCTCTATGGTCCCTCTGTAGAATGTGGTCATGACGGGAGGCGTGGCACTTGCCTTCTTCAATTTCTTAAAGAAGTAGAGGCTGCTGGGCTTTCTTAGCCAGTGATGCTGTGTTGGTGGTCCAGGAGAGGTCGTCGCTGATGTGCACCCCCAGGAATTTTGTGCTGCTCACTCTCTCCACAGCATCTCCGTCGATGGACAGTGGTGGCAGTTGTTTGTGGCCTCTTGAGGAAAGTGCGGTGTAAGTTTAGGCTACATTAATTTGTGCGTAGTGCCAGTGTCATTCATTTATTTTACAACACATGCATTCACAGTCGAGTTATATTTTCTTCCTCTACTTGTCCTATAGGCTACGTGTCTTTCCTGCAGGTAATAAGGGCAATGTTCTTTAACATGTTCTGGTTTCTTGACAAGCACAGTAACCATCAGCATGCCTTTTCATGTGCTGGTCAACCCTGTATGCCCGCTGGTAGGCCTACTCCTGCTCAACACTCTTTTGAATTGTCTGCCTATATTTTCATTATCCAGCATATTACTATCATTGATATGGCTTTAATCATGCTGTTCATTTCTGCTTGGCCATATTGTACATGATAGCCATATTGTCTTGTTTTATTGCCTGTTTGGCATACTTGTCTGCAACTTCATTCCCCCTTACTAGGACCCACCCAAAAAAGATTCTGACTCCTGAATTGTGTAACCTACTTGCCAAGTGCACTATCATACACACCTTACCTGATTCTGAATGTATATTCTTTATAATGCTATGTTTGAATCAGACCATATTGCATCTGGTTCTATATTCTTCTACCCATAATAAAGCCAACCAGCATGTACACAGCCAAATCATCATTGATTATTTTGGTCTTTCAGTTTTAATTCTGGGATTGCATATGCCTCTCCAACAACTTGTTTTAAACTGACGCAACGTCTTACGTTTTTTGTAGCCTAAACTCTCCAGTGGGGTACGGTTTGGAGCCCACAAAGGGTCATGGTGGGAATTATGTTTTACAGGTGGAAGTTTATTTTTAGAGATTCTTTAGCGTTTCTTCGCAATAATTCTGAGTTCCCTCGCAATACTTTTCACTTCACGCGAGGGAATGCAACAAAATGGCAAAGGAATGCAAAACTATTGCGATGGGGCTTAAATAAATCAATTCCAGCATCAATAATACATGTCCCTTGGGGGGTTCCGTGCAAGTACATACCTTTTCTACGTTTTTTTTTTCCATGTCACCTCCCGGGCTCCGTACGTAGGCTATGTATGGCCTCTCCCCTGTATGTATTCTCTTGTGTTTGGCAAGATCTTTGGGATTCACAAAGCTTTTATCACAATGTTGACAAGCATAAGGTTTAGTCTCTGAATGGCTGAACCGATGTACGGGTGTCCCGTAGTAGTGAAGTCCTTACCACACTGATCACATTTATAATATAAGGCCTTTCTGCTGTATGCAGCCTCACAGCTAGACCATCAGCTTGTGAGAAGCTTTTCTTACAAACTGAACAACTGTGCGGCTTTTTACCTGTTTGAATGTATGTGTGGACAAGGAAATTACCTTTCCGCCCTTTCCTTTTTCAGACTGTGAATAAAGCTTCCAATCTACAGTATCTCCAGCCTATCTGAGTTTAGAATAAGTCAATTAGGTTTTCTACGACACTCTGACAATATAGGAGATGCCATCACACAATATCTTCTCTTTAGTACCGAACTTATCCAAAAGTTTGTCGAAACCTATAACCTACAGGCATATCCACTGAATGCCCCCTGACTTTGTATTTCAAAGACCACATAACATTACATGATTGCATCATGAGATTTTATTTTAAGAAGTTTTGTTCCCCTCAAAGAGAAGGCTGTTGCCTAAGTGACTTATTCCACACACAGGCCTACTGTAGGCTACCTCATATTCAATAGTGGATACACATTGAATGGAAAGAGATAGGTAGCCTAGGTTTACAAGTGATAATAGCTGTGATTGTTTGGCGATAACGGGCCAGACAATCTTTTCATTTCACTTAGATAGCTCAATCAGTCAGAATGTCTTTGACAACTGCTATACATTCACACTTATCAGTATCAGCTAGTAAATAAAGGCAGAACCACACAGTTCAACTTATTGTTAAACTTCCAAGATTGTGTGCACATTGACTCTTCAGGAAAGTGTCGCATAATAAGCCACATTTAAATAGACCATGGAGAATATTGTGCTTGTGAAACGTACTTTCAGTATTTTAGACTACTAGATATGGTTTCAGAAAATGACTTAATCTCCAAACCACTGATCTGCTATTTAAAGAAATACATATGAAAAGTTGCTACACAATTATTTAAATTAATTAAGGAGAATGTTCTACTGAACATACATGTATGCAGGCTGCTTCCTTCAGCATTGTTTCTTGCAGTGAGACCTAATGTGCTTTTCCAAATGCCCTTTACTCTTGAAGACCTTAGCACAATTTGAACAAGTCAGTGATACTTCACCTTCATGTTTTCTGAAAAAATGTTTCTGTAAGGTCTCTAGACGCCGGAAGGCCATCCCACATTTTGAACAGGGATACGGCCGCTCCCCTGTGTGCATCCTCTGGTGTTTGGCAAGATCATTGGCATGAACAAAACTCCGGTCACAGTAGCTGCAGGCATATGGCTTGATCCCTGCATGAATGAACTGATGTTCTCTTCGGTATCCACTTGTTGTGAAGGTCTTGTCACACTGGTCACATTTATATGGCCTTTGCCCTGTGTGGATCCTCATATGTGCAGTCAGACTATCAGCCCGCGAGAAACTTTTCTGACAAACTGAACAGCTGTACGGCTTTTCACCTGTATGAAAGTATGTGTGGACTCTGAATTGATCCTTTCTCCCAAAGCAAAGACCACATTGATCACATTCAAATATTTTTCTGGCCTTTACTCTTGCTTTGTATGCTTTCTTGCTCCTTTTGTGGCTAGTGTCTGGCACACAATCTACTTTTTCACCACTCTCTGGTGGGACAGCTTCCATTTTATCAATATCATTTTCAAACACATCAGCCTCTGATTTAAAAATCGCACACTTTAAGTCCATCAATGTGTCTTCAGTGTTTGAAGAAGGTGTAGAGCAGATAATGTTTCCAAGCCAGTCCTCTTCTAATTTGACTTCGGTAGATGTTACTTTCAACCCATCAAATTCAGTTTCAATAAGCTGCATGACCATGTGTATTATGGTCTCTTGACGATAATTGAAGATTATTTCTTTCATTCATTGACATCTGTGTACACCAAACAAGAACAAACAAACAAATAATGTATTAGGCTATAATATATACTCCCTAGCCTACTTTCACTTGTGACCACAATGTTTAAGAACATTTTACATTAGGTCTAATTAAAATACCCGCAGTAGGCCTGGAAAATATGTAGGTTAATTTCATTTCAGTTTTAAGACTAGGCCCGAAACGTCAATCCAATTGTTTACTTTTTTCCTGTAAAACTAATTATGTGGTTTCTAACAAACTTACCTCGTTATAGTGTTTTCTATTTCAAAACAGAGCACATCGGCCTTCGCGTTGAGCTTGCTTAACTTCAATTAAATTGTTAAATTGTAAAGAAGTCTCAATCTGGACTCTTCCATTGTGGTTGGTTCATCGCATGGTTTGGACACTGTATCATGCAAATCAAATAAATGTGAAGATACAGATGTCTGAAATTGCATCAATGCAGAAAGATGTCAGTAGAATGTTTATAAAAGATGAAACATAATTGATAAACATAAAAAGATGAAAAAGCTTCTTTCATAATCATGTTAAAATCAAACGCACATTCTGAGGCATATTTTTAGTCACTTGAGTTTATACACACATACAGTATCCAAGGCTGTCCTGTACTGTATGACTGAGTCAAACAACTCCAAGGACCTGTGGTGTTAGAGGTGCTTGTAGTGGCACAATATTTTCTGCAGGTGGTGCACTGGTACTTTTTTACAGCTCCTCTGTTAAATCAGACTATAGTAGCGCATGATGATTGGTGTCTTTTTGGGGGACATTTGTGAAGCTAAATGCTTGAGTCATCCGTCATCTAACAAATTTTCAGATTTCCCTCCTTATTTAGATCATCCTGTTGACATGCCTCAAACGCAATGGTATATTACTTACAAGTGGTTGTCAGAAGAACTTCAAACTAAAGCTGATTGAATTAAGGGGCAGTCACAATGACATGTTGCAAAACTAGAGATCAGTAGAGGTGTTGAGATTTCAATTCAATGTCATACTTAGTGCCAGAACTTTTGTGGACATAATCACACCAGGTTCAACACAAAGGTATGTGGGCTGACATAGCTGATAGTATCACACTCCTCAAACAAGAATGCTCACTTGCACTCGAAACTCCACTTCCTCTCCTCAAACAAGAATACTCCCTTGCTCTCGAAACACCACTTCCTCTCCTCAAACAAGAATACTCCCTTGCTCTCAAAACACCACTTCCTCTCCTCAAACAAGATTACTCCCTTGCTCTCAAAACACCACTTCCTCTCAGAATATTTTAGGTACTGTACAGCATGTGTTATCATCATAATACAATCAAGACAGTTGTAATCTCATAATGTGAACAAGGAAGAAAGTCTTCCCACCGTAGCAGATGGGGATGTAATGCAGACAGTTGTGATCAGTTGAGGTACCTGTCTAAGTGAATGACATCAAAGTTCAGTACTGGCACAGAGTTATTATCCTACTGGCCATGACATTAATGCCCCATTCCTTGAGGTTGAGTTGACCGGACATTTTGTGTTCTCATTCCTTAAAGTTGCCCATTTGTAAGGCTTGGATATAAACTCAGGATTTAAAAATACATAAAAACATATTTTTCAGATGCTCATGTCCTTCCTGCAGAGATATATGGAATGTCATGTCTGGAATGGGAATGTGAGAATTACCTAGCCCTTTGCCAGAGATTTAGCATTGATTCATTTTCTGTTAACTCCAAGGTTTTTCCAATTATTTTTTGGCCAAATTGGCTATAGCACCACCTATTCCTTTTTAATTGCATGAAAAGAGTGCGAGTGCTTCTATAATTCCAGGTCTGCAGATTGGCAGGTGTGATTTAGAAAGTGTTTCTTTGTCTTTTAGAACGTTGACTGGCCTGTCAGCTTAGACCTTTCTTGGCAGGCATGCACATGTATCTCATAGTATGCAAGTTGACATTCAGGCTTTCTCTCTCCTCTGTGTTTGTACAAGCTAAGTGAATTATACATAACAGTAGTTTGGTTAGTGCAGAATAAATCAGGATACACCAGTTTGATATGGAGTAGCTCTGGACATAAATAAATTAGATGCTTTAATGGAGCTTAGCCTAACAAAGACCTAAGTAGGTGTTGTTTTAGGAATCTAGAATGAGATAGAATGTCTAGACTTCAGACTTAGTGAAGCCATTTTAAAGTAAGTTTGATTCCCTAACCAGTGATAGGAACCTCGTCAAGACGAGTCATACGAGCTACATTTTTATAGCACATTTAATGCAACAGGGTTGACCCAAAGTGCTTTACAAATAATAAAATACAATACAGTATGACTACATATGAAGACTTAACAAATTGATGATTGACTCACTTATGATGGATTTAAGAAATAAAACCATGGGAGGAGATCAGCGTTAAAAGCTGGTGCAGTACTAAGGACTGAAGAGATCACAGATACAGTATATTGTGGTGCTAATCCATTGAGGGCTTTGAAGACAAATAGTAATATTTTGTCTATTTGGTATTCCACAGGTAACCAATGAAGTTGAGTTCCAATTAGTAATCTGGCTGCTGCATTTTGAACCAGTTGTAGTCTTGCAAGAGTAGAGTGGGTCAAACCAAAATATAGGGAGTTACAGTAATTCATCCAGCTGATGAAGGCATGGATGGGTGTCTCCAGGTATCCTTATAAGATAGAAAGGCTTTTAATTGAGCTGAAGAAGTTACCCTTCTACACTACAGTAACTTGTTTATTAAAATTCAAATACAATCCAAGAAAATGGCAAGATTTTTACTAAGAACTTTTAGGGTTAAGATGTTGCCATGCTGATCCTCAGAAACATTTTTTTTTGTCAGTGAGTTCTGACTGCAGACAAAGTGTGATAATTAGAAAGAAGGACGAGAAGAAAGATTTTATATGGAAGAAGCATTGAATGGTCCAAATTACTGGCTCTGGGGAGGTATGTTCTATGTTATTTACATGATCCTTATTTTGATAAGGAGAGAGATATAGATAGGATCAGAGAGACGAATGCATTATTATAAAGGGAAAACAGTGACTAACAGTCTTTCTGCAAATCGTGCTTTTTCCACTTTGTTTAGAAGCCATGAGTTCTGGAGCTGCTACACTTTGATGTGATGTTTCCCTTTCCTGCAGATGCATTTGATGTGAATTCACAGTTGTTTTATCCTCATTAGTGAGCTGGAAAAGATAAGACAAGTGTGTGCATGTGTGTGTGTGCGTGTGTGTGTGTGTGTGTGTGTGTGTGTGTGTGTGTGTACAAATGTACAATGATGTGGGCATATGTGTGCAGATGTGTTAATGCATTTCAGCTGTATGCACATTCATTACATTACATTACATTACATTACATTACATTACATTTGGCTGACGCATTTTTAACCAAAGCGACTAACAACATGGTAACAGTTAAGTTTTAAAACAATTCTCTCAACAATTTTAGGACAATTTAAAAACGGTAGAGTACTGTAAGAATAAGTGCAGTGATTGCTGTTTTTAAACAGTTGAGTGTCAGTTCAAGACGGCTGGTAAGTGCTAGGATCAGCAAGACTTGTTGTAAGTGGTGCTATGAGAGGAGATGTTCTCTAAAGAGTTGGGTCTTCAGGAGGTTTTTGAAAATGGAGAGGAATGTCCCTGCCTTTGCAGGAACTGGCAGTGTGTTCCACCAATGACACCAAAGACGTAACAAATATACACCTGAATGTGCATACAGATTCACATAGACACAACTGAAACACCCAACACCAATTATGCTCCAGACACAAACAGAATTAACATCACGATAAATCTGCACTTTCACGGTGCATGTGTGCGTGCGTGTGTGTATGTGTGTGTGTGTCCATGTGCGTGTGTGTGTGTGTGTGTGTGTGTGTGTGTGTATGTGTGTATGTGTGTCTACGTGTATGTGTGTGTGTCCGTGTGCGTGTGTGTGTGTGTGTGTGTGTGTGTGTGTGTGTGTGTGTGTGTGTGTGTGTATGTGTGTGTGTGTGTGTGTACGTGTATGTGTGTGTGTCTTAAACTGAACCCCTGAGGGCTCTTCTCATATTCTGCTCAGGCCTCCCATCACCTAGTGAAAGCAAGCGGTGAGCAGGCTGGTTCTTTAATGGGCTTTAGGTCTGAAATATTCAGAAGGCTGTCTGATTTATGGGAGAACTGCTGCCTTACAACTTTGCCACACTCATGCCTGATCATCTATGACCAACAGCCAGAGTTATTAAGGGACCTGTGCTATTAGCTATGTCTAGCTCCACCATAAACTGGAAATAGCCTATAATCTGTCTGCCAACTTCCTCTCTTTCCCCTGTCATATGGCAAGACAAACTACTTCCACAAGACAAGACAGTAGAAGTAACTCACAAGAGAGAGTCCGGAGCAGTAACTGAGTTATAGTTACATGTTGGAAGACTGTACCCATAGGTTTCACTGCAGTGAATGGCCTCTTGATTACATAATGAAGAGGTTGTGGGTTGTGGATTGTGGTCGTGTGGGGGGCAGGTGCTGCCTGCCAGGCTAATAATATAATACACAGCACAGGACGAGGGGGTGATGACAGGGCATGATACCGCTCAAAGTGCACTCAAACAATACACTAATGCTTTCACCATGATAGCCTGTATGTTATGGTTCATTGTTCTGAAAGGAATTAAAAGAGCATGTATGACATCAAGTCAAGACTTAGTTTGTTGATAGGCCTATTGTTTCAGTAAAATACAGGTGTCAATCTAACATTTCATTTAAATCTTCATCAAACCTATAGTAGGCTAGAGAGTAATTTGGAAATTAAAACAATACATTTGCATTTTGGTGGTAAAACGTCCGGAGTCCTGTGAAGAATATATACCAAGTATGCTACTTATAATGAAGAAGGTTAAAAGGTCCCTTTGGATAATTAAGAATTCTGTAAAGATTGATAAATATCTCGAATTTCTACATCTGTTGCATATGTGTCTCTCTCAGTCTCTCTCTGCATTCCACCTGAGAGAGAGACAGAGAGAGAGGAAGAAGAAGCAGCAGAACAGCACGTTCAGGCAAAACTCCACATTTACTTTGAGCTTGACTGCATCCTCTCTCTTTGACTTACTGCGAACGCTTTGGGACTGCCGCTCAGATATATTTTGGTCGTTTGCTTTCCTCCAACGCATTTTCATCGAAGAAATATATTTGCTGGTAAGAGGAGACCTAAGTGTAGGATAGAGTACCTGAGTGAACCCAATTGAAACAATGTTTGAAATTGCTCTGACACTAGCCAGGCTGGGTATACTCGGGCGGTGAAAAGGAATGTTCCCCGTGGTATCTGCACCGAAGTGATTATCGAGTCGGATTAAAAGTGGGAGAGCAGAGCTATACTGTCTTATTTGACAGTTGAACTGTTGTTTGGACTACATTCAGATTGCCCTAAAATATGAAAATGTCACCCCCGGATCGAAGGAAAAATATGCGCGCTCTGGCATTGGAGATTGGAATACGAGTTTTGCTCTTTGGAGTTTTCGTGTAAGTAGGCTATGCTATTTGTGAAATTACTATTCATCTCGTTCAAACCATTGCTCTGTCTCTAGTTTCGCGTTAAATGCATTGGGCTTTCTTTTCTAAAATCAAATCTCCATGCTTCTGGAACCACAGGCTGGGGGTACTTACCTCTTGCTCTCCAAACCGTTTAAAATATGCACGATTCTGTTACTGTCTGTTTGCGCTTTTCAGCGGATATTATGGAGGTTGTATGCAAGCTAATAACAGGACGTAGCTGTACCTGGAATGTACCTGGCTTTATCGTTATTATTGTTACAGTCTGTGCTGTGTTTCAAATGTTTTCGATGCGTGGTGCTGAAAGGACAGCATTGGCCATACGAATTTGTCCCCACATATCCTGTTAATGGCAGCTCTCGCCTAACTCAAACAGGTTGCATCAACAAGTTCATTCATACATTTTTAATAGAGGACAACACTAGTTCTTCTAGGTGACAACCATTAAAAAGGAACCGCACGCATTTATGCTCGAGTGCTGTATCCAGATTTCATCCTCCGATGCGGGCACATAAATGTGTAGCTTACATGAGCCGTTTAAATGCCTTTCAGACTCAATGCAAGCCAGTCACTATGTCATCTGATACAACTGTTCCTCTTGTGCAGTGGAATTCGGAAAGCAGTGCTTTCTCATCATTTTAGATTTTAATGTAGTACCCTCATGTAGGCTACAGGCAGATTGCGTTGTCACCCGGGTGGGTATTTAAATGCTTTTTTTTTATTAGTATTCAAGTGCGTATCTTAACCTCTATACTCTTTCTTTCATTCTTTTTAGTGTAATTTCTAAATCCTTTGAAACACCTGTAGTGGGAAATATATGATTACAGTGCTGGGGCCCCAAGATTTATATGTAAATGGGCATGGGAAACCTGCGCTGGACCAACAGGGAGATCATTTAGCGTCCAAGACAGTGTCTGCTTGTGTCCATGAGGATTTATGTTCCTATGAGATTACCATTATGTATGTTAACAAGGGACCTTGCCCACAAATAAGATGGCCATTCCCTAACTTCTTAATTAATTATATGTTCATGTCATATTATCTGGGAAACATGCTTGTTTTGTTACAAGTCATCAGGCTTAATGCTACAAGTAGCCTAGTGAAAATAAATTCTTGCTCAAAACTCAAAACAATAATTCCTACGTGACTAATGGTGACACTGATGGAGACTTCACAACCAAATGGATAGTCAACTTTACAATGGAAGCCTTTAATCAGTGGCAATACAAGCACTATACAGGCCATTCAATATCCCCATTAGTCAAAATGTAGCTGTCCTAAACGTGTGAATTATTGTACTCAGTTGGTATGCTGTTTATTATACTGAGATCATTATAGACTAAGATTTTCCTATGGATGTTGGTGTATATTAATAAAGTGGAAATTATAATTCACTAATTTACCATTAAGTATTTCTCTCTTCCATCTCACTATCTCTCTCTCTCTCTCTCTCTTTCTCTCTCTTTCTCTCTCTCTCCCCCCCTCACACTAGTAATCTGGCACACAAATCATCTAGAGCCTTTGGTTAATAAAAGGCCAAAAGAGACCCCAATGCTCTCCTTCCATGTGTAATGCCTCTGTGCTGCTGTAGAAAGCTCCACATGTTGCCAGCCTCTGTCTTTCCCAGCTCCCAACTCTCCTCTGATGGAGATGGCAGTCACATGAGAACGCTTTGCGCTCTGAATGCTGAATGTCCATGAGTGGTAGGAGTGAGGCTGATTAAAGGGCACCACAATCATCGCTGAGGAAAGTGAATGTCACAAGCCGTTGCGAAAAGAGACTAGTTTACACAAAAAAAAAACCTGTGCTTTTGTTAGTCTGAATGTGCGTTCTAAATGATAAATGTACTTTTTAAATTCTGTGAAGTTTCTGCAATTTGCTGAGGGTATTCATTGAGCAGTGTGAGGTGGCAACCCTGAAACGATAGAAAGCACATAAATCTCTGGAGAGAATGATTAGTCCCAGAAGGTCAGGAGATAAATAAGTGGATGAGTCTGCAGATTTAACGGTACTTTTCATAGACCTGTGCTCTAATTCCTCCTATCTTTAATCTCATTCTAATTTGATCTGTATCACCTATGAGCTGCAGTCTAAGGGTAGCTGTCCAGGGGCAGGTTGTAATTAGTACACGGCAACACTACACAACTGTTCAATAAGCTCCATTCATCGCAATTCTCAGCTCAGTCCCATAAGGGACCTCACGCATTCTGTCATTTAATTTGAGGCAAGACACCGTAATAACCCTCTGGTCAAGGAGAGAAGAATCTCAATCTATAACCGTTTTGTTCTCTGATTACAAAATATTAGGTGTAGGCTAATGCTCAGTTACCTGGCTCATTCAGTCTATTCTCCAAACCAGCACACAAACACGCACACTCACCCAGACACACACACACACAGACACACACTCATCTTGGGGTGGGGATTATAATCGATGTAGTGAAACAGAATGGGTGTGGTTTAATG
Organism: Alosa alosa; assembly: GCF_017589495.1. Taxonomy (NCBI): domain Eukaryota; kingdom Metazoa; phylum Chordata; class Actinopteri; order Clupeiformes; family Clupeidae; genus Alosa; species Alosa alosa. The sequence continues at coordinate 8,148,673 of NC_063206.1, read as the reverse complement.
TAGTGGAAGGGCTCAGAAATGTTCTGTTTGAAGTGGAATATGCTGTGCTCCTTCCATCATAGTGGAATGGCTGCCTATGCTGTACCAGTGAGTTAAATGTCACATGCCGCATGCTTCCACATAGTTAGATAGTGTGTGGGCTCGATGTCAGCATTTGCGTTTTGACATAGAGGACGTGTTATTGTAGTGAAATGTGATTTGAGACCTTGTAATTCTTCCTTCCTTGTAAATCCTTGTAAAACCTTCAAAATCATAAACAATTTATACAGTTCAGAGAGTAGCCTACACTTCAGTTCAGAGAGTACTTCATTTCAGAGAGTACACTTCAGTTCAGAGAGTACACACTAGCTCTTTTGTCCATGTGAGGTCATCATGTTACAAAGAAAAAGTTCAAGTGGAAAGATAAGTTGAGATTTTGTAGGTTTTCCCCAATTTGAAATATCAAACTGCCCTGCTGGGAGAGTCCTAACATGAGAAAGGATGAAAAACATATTGATGTTTTGCCAGTCATTGTTGACTGCCTGTTTTGCTTCCCTGCTTTAGTGCATGTCCATTTGTTTGTTTGATGCCATTCTGTGAGCGTAAATCAACACAAATTGTGCAGGGGAAAAAATGATTGGCTGGATCTACAGACAGAACTATACTTCACCACACTGCTACTATCTTAACTTCTACATCCAGTTACAGATGTCCCACAATGGAGTCCATGGGGATATATAGGGTGAAACACAGATATACTGTACTGAAATCAGCTTTAGCTACTGCTACATGAACCGCATATAAAAAAATAATACAACGATAACAATGATAACATCTAATGGTAAATATCAAGGAGACTGTCCATAAAGTGGACTTTTGAAATCATATATATATAAAAAAAAAAAAAAACTTACAAAGTTAAAATGGCAAAACTCTAAATAGGGTTGGCATGGCAATAGAAAATATGAAAATATGTAGATGAAGAGAGACATCCATACAACTTAACCCAAATTGAAATGAAATAATCAATAATCAATCAATTCAGTTCTAAAAAATGATCCACCGCTACATGAGAATTATTGGTCTATAAAAATCCCTGTAGAAAAACCTGAAAGGAAGCTGGAACACAGCTGTTCATGGAAATCACCCCGTCTAGTGACGAGGGGATGTGGACACAAAATGAAACTTTATCTGGAAGAATTTGAGAACATATTTATATATCATAAAAACATATGCGGGCTGCACTAACACTGATCTATTGAAAGTGTTCCATGACTAACATTTGCTCCTGAAAGTATGTTGAGGCTGCAGTCTCTGTAAGTGTCGATGAGCACATACTGCATTCATAATTTGCTGTTTATTAGGCTAAATCCATACACACTGATTAGAGCATCGCTAATGAAAGCACATCAATCACAGAGGAGCGTGCGCCTGTCAAATCTCTGAAGTCCCAGGAAGCTCTCTGGGGTTGTGGTGTCAAGTCTAGCTGCAGGCACTCGATGTGACAGCATGTTGAGATGGCGGGCAAGGAGCTAAAGCATGGGCCTGAAGAGCGGCATTTAGACTCCAACTCTAACAACATGCCCACAATTCCATCTAAATGTAAACGCTTGGTTGACATTTAAAGACAAGCAGAAAACAAACCAATAAAACAGGGACAAATGGAGCGGCTTAATAAATGGTGTGATCTGTTTGGTGGCACTTGGAGACGATAATAAGGTCATGGACCATTTCTTCACCATTTTATACAAACATGATCTCATGTGAAAACACTGCTACTATACGGCATTAGTGAATTTGTGGCTGTGGTGAATAGGCTGTCTTGCCTTTAAAATGTAAAAGCCCTGCGAGAAACACTTGAACTTTAAAAGGTTCTTTAGTAAGCATCTATATAGAATGGAGAGTTGAAGAGTGCTAGCTGAAAAAAAAAGTTACAAAGACCCCTTCGTGTTCCGGCTCTAATAAGACACATGAGTTTTGTTCTCTCGGCATCAGGCGGATCCAGTCAAATATGTGTACTCTCCTTCCAACTGCTTCCATTCTCTTACCCAGCAGCTTCTGAAACTCACACCTGGCCTATGACTCTTTTATCAGTCTTAGAAAGGAAGCCTGCAAAACGTGCTGATGAACTGCCACAGTCGTACTGTAGGCCAAGCACCCACATACCCCTGGATCACTCTTATTGATGGGAAAGTAATCTGTACCTGACAAGTGTTCACATCACTCTCATACTGACCCCGCTGCTGTCAGGGGGTGGAGCAGGCCCAGTAAATGATGGAAGACTAACAGAGAGGGAGGAGAGTGGGGAGGGAGGGATGGAGGGAGGGAGGGAACCACCAACGCCAGCCCAGGACTGACACATTTATTCCAGTTGAAAGGAAAGGCAGAAAACGAGTCTGGAGTGATTGGCCATCCCAGCGGGGCCCAGGACCCACAATCAAGATGTCAGAAATCACGCATGAGCGAGATTGAGGCCAGAGATTGAGAATGAGATTGATCAGGCATGGAAGTCCATGCTGACCCATTTGGCTTGGAAAACTGTAGGGAGTGACTACACAACTGGAGTCCCAAAGAATCATATGCACCAGGCAATGCTCTAGACTCACTGACTCTGCAGCTCTGATGCTGCCAGCTAGTTGTTGGAGGACGTCAGCCAAAGCCATTTCATTTTATAAAATCTGGTGCCTAATGGGTTTTTATCTGCTGTGCAGATGCTGTACTGCACCAGAATGTATCAACTAAAAAGGTGCTATCACTGCAGGTATTAAGAAAGTGAGAAATAAATCCTGGAAGATTTCATCAGGATCAGTATTTTTATGGTTGTTTATTTAGGTATATTTCCAGTTTGATGTCATAAATAATTTTTAGCATGTTTTAATAATAAAAAAGACAGATTTGAAAAGAGAGAGTGTTCTGTGACAAATGGTTAATGTGGCGAGGTGAATGGGAACAGGGTCTTAGAGTTTTTTGAGTGGATGCTGTTTGTCTTGCTGACGCTGTGAATAATGCAGTCTCTTGTGTTCCACTTCTGGAAAACTCTGTTTGAAACGAGGCCGCGAGTGGTGTCATCAAGAGCACATTTCCATGCCTCCTGTGAACATTCCTCTCATCTCTCTGGAAGCTCGGAGGTAAAATGGCCTCATTTGGCGTTACTGATTTCACTCAGTTGAAGAAGCTGTGAAGCTTTGATTTCTCTGATGATTCTGACATCTTCTAGGCCAAAAGTAAAACATCCTCTGCCACTGAAAACATAGATTTAGCTGCCATACTGCTGTCTGAAATCTTGGTCAGGACATAATACGTGCATATTCTTCCAGTAGGCTATACAAATGCACACTACCTTTACACATTACACATTATTTTTTAGTCCTTTAATTGCTTTTATCTTTTATCTGCTCATTTGAAATCATTTTGAATGAAAACTTGTCTTGTCTAGAGTGCGATAAACTGAATTCATTGGTCTGTCTATACACATTTAAACTCCAAATCTTAATACACAATTATCTTGAAAAAAAATCTCAGGTTTACTCAGTTGCAAACTGTTGTCAGTACACAAACATGCATAACAGAATTCGTGGTGGGTGGTGTTTGCTAGTCAGGGACACCACGACATGATGTGAGAGTGCTGGTGAACACGTGCACATTCTGAATTATTTATACATGGAGTAGAGCTATGATCAAAGCCAAAGGTGACCTTGAATGTGGCTCTCTCGTTACCTTTACAAGCATCTTCTTGATCTCGTTGTCTTGACTAACATGGATAAAAGTCTGTCTGTTTCCCCGGCTTGTTCACGACGCTTATCTGTAACAGAGATGCACAGTGGCACTCTGCCCATTATTTTAAAATGCTCCACATCGCAGATTGCGCTGGCACCATGTAGCCTCAGGGAGTGGCGTCTGTCAGGGCAACTGCCTCCGTATGCCAACTGTTTTGCACAAATGACACTGTCGCCTGGCATGATGCTTCTGCGCTGTGAGCTCACATTCAGCTGGTGTTGGCGAAGCTGGCTACGCGAAGCTGCTGGTGGGGTAAATGGCACAGGCACAAGTTTCCCTGAGCCTCGGAGTCACACAGGACACATGACAATAGGCCGGCTAGTGATTTATGACGGAGCTCCTCGCCTGCCCTCCACAAATACCACAACAACAACAACAGCTTTTACATTTCAGATGACAAGTGAAAAACAGTGTGCAGAAACAAGTGATAGGTTTATACATGCATACACACACACACATACACACACACACACACACACACATACACACACACACATACACACACACACACACACACACATACACACACACACATACACACACACATACACACACACATACACACACACATACACACACACACACACACACATACACACACACACACACACACACACACACACACACACACACACACACACACACACACACACATACACACACACACACACACACACACACACACACACACACACACACAATTGACAGAGAGGGGGAAAGAATGGAAGTGGGTAGATCCTTCTGTGGCCAGTGGCAGGCGGGAGACCAATTACGGCAGAGTTGGAGGAGAAGGCGCGTGTGTGCGGAGAGGCCGGGTGAGGCCTGGGGCTCAGGAGCAGGATCACACACGTCAGGGCGAGACGGGTCCTTCTCATCTCCTCCCTTTCGCCACCCCCTCCACACACACACACACACACACACACACCCCTCCGTCTTCTACTCAGTCTGCCTGCTTATCAGCACGCCTGCATCTCCTGCTGGCTCCACACATTGTGTTCACATTGTTGTGCTTAAGCTGGAATACGGCCACAGCAGAGTATAGGCAGACAGACACTCTTTATTCTCTGTGTCCTGCCATTGCCCACACAATCCAAAGGTAGAAATAGACTCACTGAACTCAACAGCAGCAGCAGTTCTTAGCACTTCTGGCTTTCATATGTTCTTTTTTTTAGGTTTTCTATTGAAGGTGCCTTGGGGATATGAAAAATCCCTGATAGTCCATTGCAGGTTAAAATGCATTTATTCTTTTGGGACTTTTTAAAAAATGTGGTTGAAACTGTTAATGATCTTTGAAATGTTGTAAAACGTGCCTGCCTGTTTGTGTAGTTTTGCACTCAGCATGTCTGCTGCTGAAGCTAATGGTGATGGGATCCAATGCAACGCATTGTTAATTAAGGTAGTAATCACAATTTGAGCAGGCACTGCTACAGGTTCATATTTCCTTTGATGGCTATTCCTTAATTACTTGAGCAGATGTAATTAAATGTCAGAGTGTTAGATATGCATAATCTCATCTGGTGCTGACCTAGTTGCCTTATTATAAAGAAAATTTCTCAGATGCCTTGATTCATTCATTTAAATGCCATACTCATATTAACTATATTATTTGTGTAGGGGCAACATCACTGTGTTTTTACTGCATCCTTGACATGGAGATACAAAGATAGATCGAAAGCTGCCTTCATAAACTAAACGCCTCCATGAAATTATGAATAAATCAGAATTCACAAGGAAAGGTCTGGATATTACAAAGCTGCAAGATCAGTTGGCTTGATGTTCATATTCTAATGTTGCAAACTCCAGACTGAAGGCTTCCTTTCATTTTAATCGTGAAGGTACTGCCGGTGTCAGTGCTGTGGCAAGCCCACCATTAATCATGCACCTCTGAATTATGATGTGAGGCGGATGAAGCGGCGCTCTGGAAGCTCTCCAAAGAGCCGTCAGATCAGTGCCAGTGGATGTGCCAGTGGGTGACAGGCCTTTCCAGGGGAACCAGGGCAGCTCCTCAGCAGCGCTACGCTAATTTATTAGCTCCCTCCCTCTTCCCAACCTTACTTACACTCTCACTCCTTTACCCTTCTTTCTCCTCTCCCCCTCTCACTCTCATACACATGCTGCTGCACCCCCACTGTTCTCAATTTCTCTCTTTTGCTCCATGTGGCAGTTTGTCTTCCATTTCATTTTTCTCTATTTCTTTTACTGTGGCTCTTATGGGTGTGGTGCTGTCTGTTTCCATGGCCTTATCAGTTGGAGTGCAGAAGAGAGGGAGGCTTCTGAGGGGGTCTGTTTGTCAGAGGCAGGGGGGGCACAGGGTTGGGGGGTGGGGGGAGTGAGAGATAGAGATGGAGAAGGACACTGCTTCTCATCTATGGCTCCAGACCTGCATCAACCCGCATACAAAAGCCTCAGCGACTCAGAATGCACGTCTGCATTCATCAGACGGACAGGGCACAGGCTCTCATGGAGAAGTGGTCAGTGTATCAGGGGTCTTTTCATTCTTTATACTATGAAAATATATCGATTCAGAATTAGTATCCAGAGACTAATGTGGCCATGGATTCTAGTACTTGCTGTTTTCAATTAATTCTATAACTTATTTTCAGTGCCACATTGAAGGTCATCTGCCTCATGACAAGAATAAGGAGACCTAGGTCGTTCGTTTAAGAGAGTTGGAATTCCTCTAATTTCATTTCACATTCCACTTGTATAGCCAATTCTGTTACAGACCTTTTCCACACTATGCATTCAGCATTAGCTTGTGCAATCAGAGTAGTGATACCTTTTTCACAAAATGAATTATTGGTAATTTGGCGGGGGAGTTGACACATTTTTGCCATTATGCTATAAACGCACAGAATATTTACTTTAACGAATGTAATCACTTCGGCATCCCGTACTCTCTAAGGATATCTGATCTGAACGCATTTGATTAAAACCACTTAACTCAGGTAGGAGTGCCAGTGACCCTGTCCACATAAAGTATTCCCAAGTGCAAAGGTAGCAAAAAGACATGGTGTGATTTGACTTTCCAACATGCATACATAATAGGGATGATGTCAGTGTGGAGAGGACTCATCCAGTGGAAAGCCCACATCTCCTCATGCATAATTACCTTTTTCGCCGTGTTAAAGAAATCCTCTGGGTCAGTGCAGGGTCACTGATCAAGGGCACAGGAAACGTGTAAACAAGAAAAAAATATCAAAACAGAAACTCACATGGTCTAGTTATTTCCAGTGGTTTGCAATCCTGTCTGTAAATGCATGTCTGTGTATGATTTGCCCTCTCATAGTGAGCGAGTAGGTGAATTTATGCATGGCAGCTCAGGTAGTCATTCATTGCATATAGGCCTTTGGGTTTTTGCCTGCATTTATGTATGCATCCACACATCCATGTATCTTTATGTATGTACATATCCACAGCTAAGAAAATGTGACATTTGCAAAGTTTATCAAAGGGGGCACACTCCCTGCCTGGTTATAAATTCTACAGCTTCACCGAATGTCCTGCCAAACTGATTTAAGGTGGCAGAGAATCCATTGGTCCAAACAAAGTGCTTGTGTGGGAGACGTGGTTGTTGCTGCCTGTGGTTTGGGTCTGTCCTCACTGAAATTTAGCTTGATGAAAAATGAGGATGTCAGGTGTGATAAATGTCAGGCAGAGCACACCGAACCTGGCTGAGGTGTGTGGAAGGCAGTCAAAAATGCAATGAGTGCAGGAATAACACTCGACTGGAGGTTTAAGCCATGTGAGGACTATCAATGAAGTGTGTGTGTTAGATATTATTGAGGACTTATGCATCCCACTCAATTTATATCCAACTCCAGCAGCATAGAATCGGGGAGAAATCAAATAATGTGTAAATGTGAAAATAACCAGCTGAGAATGCATTTGGGAATAAATTGGTTCCCAACCCGACACCTATGCCACCATGGAAAATGGTATGACTGCAAGAATTATCTCATAAGAGGTTTCTCAAACTCTAAGAAATGTTTAACCATACCAAAAACAGACTAAATTCCAATGACAGTTCTCACCCTTAAAAAGCGCCGTGCTGTGAGTTTTCTCTCACCGTCTCTCTCTCTCTCTCTTTCTCTCTCTCTGTCTCTCTCCTCTCTCTCTCTCTCTCCTCTCTCTCTCTGTCTCTCTCTCTCTCTCTCTCTCTCTCTCTCTCTCCTCTCTCTCTCTCTCTCTCTCTCTCTCTCTGCCTACCTGTCATTAGAGCTCAGAGTTCACTGTCTTCCACAGGAGCCCCCAGGGACCTTTCAGATCATCAGGAGAGCCAAGCAAATGAGCAGATAAGACGCTCTGCTCTATGAGAACTAGTGGGACAGTTTTTTTTGTGCAGGACTAGAGATGACCTTGTCACATTGACCTTGCAGCGCACACCCGGGGATCATTTGTTGTAATTTGGTTAGAGTATTGCTGTGACATCCTACAGATTTCTCTTTGAAAACCTGCCTTCAATCTCATAAATCTCATAAAAGCACTGTTATTGATTGTACAAATAGAAGTTTGAATCATCACTTCTGCTGTAAGCTCTGCTTTCACAAGGCATTGGACTGATCCAAAAGTCCCACATTTAACCCAAACCCCAGATAACCTTAAGTCATTATATCATAATGTAACGTGGCCCCTCTGTACTAGTGGTACATGTATCACTTTCCTCGTTTATAAAGGATTTTTCACCATGTTTAAGAAATCCTGAGCACAGGGTCAGTGATCAAGGGCACAAAAACATGTACAATAAGAAGAATATCAAAACAGAAACCTACATGGTCTAGCTATTCCTGTCTGTTTGCATGTATGTGCATGATATGCCCTCGCATAGTAAGCACAAGCAGTTAAGTTATAATGTAATCTGGCCCCTCTATACAAGTGGTCCATATGCCACTTTCCTCAACTGTTTATAAAGGATGCACTCGTGTCTTCTTCAACAGCTCATTCATTTGGTATTTAGAACCTTCTAGTTTCCTGCTGGGTGTAACAGTAGAGCGAGTAGAGTAGTGCTGAGTAGAGCGCTAATAAAGCCTCTGTTGCATGTGAGTGACCTGGCCTTCGATAAACAGACGTTTCATAAATAGGATAATGGTGATGACAGGAGCAGGGGGAGTGGTGAGGCCGTGCGGATCATGTAATTACCCAGCATGCCTTGGGCTGCAGCTGGGGCCTTTGGACCGTGTGTTGAGCCCACTGGGACCCTCCTGCACTGCTGCTGGCCTGGCTTCCCTGCCTGGCTATTCTTAGAGCCGCGTGCCCTCCCAGCATCCTCCTCTCTCCTCGTCTCATTTGTCTTTGGCAGTGTGGCCCAGGTTCACCTCATATGGCAGCGCTGGAGGCGCTGGGAAAAGAGAATGAGAGAATTTTTCAGTGCCATGTGTGGTCAAAACATCAGAATGTTCTTGTGGAAAACAGAAACAGTTTCAGCATTTACGTTAGATGTGTGGTAATGCTTTCTCTGTTAGGAGATGTACCATAATATATTCTCAGTATTTATGAAATGACAGAGAGGATGTAGACTGATGTAGATCATTGTCTGAATGTCCTGACACGTACCATTTGACTCAGTGTATTAGAACCAAAATGTGCCTGACTGTGATAAGCAATGACCTACACTAGCACAACACGATAACCATGGAAATATTGAATGGAGTGATGTTTTGTGAGAAGAGACAAAGGTGGAATCCTCTGACTCACTCAGCTGTTCAGAATAGCAGACATCACACTGCGCAGGTCCGCGCTCCCCCTCAACACTCGCTCACGTGACAGAGGCAGTCAGGCAGGGCAATTAGGGCTTCGCAGTAAAAACCATGGCATGCCGTTCCATTCTTCAATTTACTGACTGGCTGAATACATGCCTGGCTGCAACGTGCCACGTAATTGCGAAATGTGATGAGAATTGATTCTACATGCAGCTTCACAGCCCCTTAAGTGCTGAGAGAAACATGGGGCTGATGCCAATATCCCCCCTCCTCCTTTGCATCCTGGCTGTCCTTCACCTCTGAGGAGAGATCCCTGGGGGGCTGCCACAAGCTTCACACCTGCCAAAGTATCACTCGAGTCCTGCCCCCTGTTCCCCTGTCTTAGCTCTAGGACCTGTCAGTACGGTTGGGAAGGCGCAACGCTATAGCACGGTATTTCGTCTCTGGCTGCAGGGGCTTTTGCCATAACTCATCCACCACGTGGTTGACACTTCGGGTCTTTCCCTAGAAACTATTGGGCTGTCGCTCCCATTGATCTCCACACGTCACACCCGAATATCTTCAGGCTTCCCTCCTGTGAGAGTCCATGCATGAAGTTGGCATTGGGAGCCCCATAGGGAGGTGATCATTAAAGGCTGTTGGGGAGAGTAACATCTCTGGTCTGGTCTGATGTCTTGTCTAATCTATTATGTTAATGGCCAACTGCAGTGGCAATGCCAGGAGGTGGGCAGAGGCCCACAGACTATTGGGACATAAAAGGGAGAGCCGGCCCCACAGTGTAGCCCATCAATATCCAGAGACTGCTCAAGGACCTCCCCTACCCCTGCCGTGGGAATGATTCACCTCCTGCAGATCCGGCCACATTAACAGTGCCGTTTTACTGCCGCCGCAGAGGTATTCCTCAAGTCTACGCCACCTCTCCTGGGCCGTGTAGCTGTCTGGTTTTCTAGTGGGCCATATGATCTCTATTACTGTGTAATAATGGCCAGGGCTAGCCCAGGGAGCCTGCTATTTGATAGCCATAATCCTCCACAGCTTATCCCCTCACCCAAAGCTAGGCACTTAATCAACAGGCTCTATGTAGACACACATCGATTCACCAAGCAGGAGAAAGGTGTGAAGCCCTCTTGGTGACTGCTGGGTAAAGAAATAAATAAAGGCAGTTATTAAATCATGCCACATCCGTCCCTGCACTGTTTCCGTCTGCGGTGACCCTGCAGACACTCAAATCAAATTAAGATGCCGCATTTTATTAAATCATGCACCCACAGAAGAGATGGGTGTCCAAGCTGCCAGTGAGGCTGAGAGTTCAGCATTGTGATTTTTCACATAAAGCAGAGATTTGTATCTTCCGGCGAATCCATCAAATTGTAAATCAGGAGACAGTACATGCATGCCAGAGCTTTACAAAGTGATAATGTTCACAGCACCATTGTTTTTGCTAGAGAAACTGTTTTATTTAATGTGGCAAAACACAGTATGGTTGATTCCAAGGCATATACTGTTGTTTTCATTGGAGGTGCAGGGCATATTGAGAGAGAGATCTCCAGCATGTGGGACTGTAAACAAACAGTGGGCGATGTTGGCGATACCTCATCGCTATACCCGGAATAAATCTGGCATATATTGGCACTTCCCAGTTTGGAAGCTATTTTGAAGCCATGTGTTTGTTAGCGCGTCTGTGCTCTCATCAGCAGACACACTTCCCAGACAGCCGATATTCTGGTGTGACTGGCTGTGTGTCAGCTTCCGTAGGGATCTCATCCTGTCAGGAAGCAAACACGTTCAGAGGCAGAACCCCCTCTGTTTTCACGCCCTCACACACTCCTTTTTTGGACTTCCTCCCATGCTCTTCTATTGTCTTCTCTCTTAAGTGCTCACATCTGAAACAGTTTTGTGTTTTGAGCAGTGAGCTGTGATCTTACTGTTCTTGTCTTTGACACAGTTAACAGTGCATGGGATTCTGGTGTCCTGTCAATCTACAGGGTCTCTGATTTTGTGAGAGATATTGAATTACATTGTTATGGTAGCACTTACATACATTCTTACTTTGACTTTTCTTCGCAAGGCACAAGCTCTATAAGTACCTCATAAATCCCTGCCTTAGACCGAGTCATTGTGTGGCATTTCTCATTTCGCTGCATGCGTTTAGAGATGTAGCAATATGAAGAAATGGCATAACTCAGTTTTGTCTCTTCGCTTTTGCTGTTTTGTTGTGGGACTTTGTTTGTGAGCCAGTCTGTGACTCATGTGTAGAGCTGGTGATGAATCATGGTGATACCCCCAGGAGGGGAGCCATGGAAGGTAGATGGAGGAAGATAAGTAAAAGGGTCTGGAGGAGCTGCCAGATCTCATTAAAAACACAGCGCATACTTACTCTCTGTCCTGTGATCAATCCTGACTGTCACATGCTCACATTTAGAGGACCATTCAGATTCCCAGACCAGAAACATAAAATAGCATATAGCATTTCTCTTCTATTATTGTTTTGCATATTCTGTTATGTGGATGACTGAGCTTATGTTGCTGGATCATGTAATCGTTCAGTATCACCTGCGTAAAACAACAACAATCAGTGCCAGCAATGAGTGTGTACGTACTCTGTGCACTTTAGAGGTTGCAATGGCAAGCTCAGATCTCTCTGGAGGACATACTATTCATAGGCCACAGACTAAAGGAAAGAAATAAGGATGTTTGTCTCTTAGTTGTGTCTGAAGAATTAGAGAAATCTGTGGGTTGTGAGCACATTCATCATTCAGGGATGAATAAGTGAGAATGCTTGTTTTTTAGTTTCTCATTTATACACTCTCTAAAACAGGAGACTCTTCAGGAGGCTCTTTTTCTAGCTCATCCATTCAAATGCCTCCCTAGACTCATTAAATCAAAAGTGGACTGAACTTAAGGGAAATACTTAGCATAAAGTATATGTCTTAATCAAAGCTAAGTTTTGTTTGTATGACAGTATTTCCTCTTTACATCTTGTCTCAGAGATTTAGTGTCAAAACTTTAATGTAAACTAAAACTTTATTTTAATTAACACATTTTTTTGCATACATTAAAATCACTTAATATTTCTTATGAATAAGTTGAATCAGGAGTGGGCATTTTGCTCTTTTGTTAACAGCTAGTGGATATGATACAGTTAGTCCAAACAAAAGTAATCTAGTGGCTATATGGCATTCACTACCAACTGCACCTTTTAAAAGCTAGTTGAGAGAGAGATAGAGAGAGAGACAGAGAGAGAGAGAGAGAGGGAGAGAGAGAGAAAACAATATTTTTTAGGGCTACCTGCTGGGCCAATCATGACTGCTCTTGCTGCTGACATTAACTTGACTAATACAGTTATGATAATTGCCACTATTCCCCGTGACAGATTTATTGTCAGTGCAGGTCTTTGGTAGTCATTTCAATGATTGCTGCCTTATTGAACAGCATGTCATCATTTCGTGCAAGTGAGCCATTTCAGCCCAGGGTTGAATGATACATTATCCATTATGGATGGATGGGAAATGCATATTCGACATTATCACAATAATGTTAAACATCATCGGGAACCAGAGCCAAGAGACTGGTACACATAAGTCTGGTACACTTTTACAATAGCAATGTTCTCTTCAATTACAATATAACATATGGACATTATATGCATAGAGTGGACATGCTCTGTTTTTGACATGTATGTTATGTGCCAGTGATTTCTGAAATCAAGTGCACAACCTTTTGTGAGAGCTTTCACCTTTTCTTGTAAAGATAGATAGACAAAAGACAGTAGAGCCCATCCTTTAAAAGACAAAGCCCATCGTTTTACACCAATTGTGGTCTCAAAAGACAGGTAGGTGTAATCTAATTTGGCCTGCTGTTGGGCTGATAACAATGTTCCATGCTCAGTATCGTAACACCGCCAATTATCACCACTTTTTGTTTCAGAAATTCTAAAACAACGACGTTTTTCAACACTTCAAAATAACATTTGCTAAATTAACCTGACATTTTTCAGTAGCCATAGGTGTGTAGATTTGAACAAAATCTGGTTTGTTTGTTAACGGGAGCATTTACTGCCTGAAATATCCGATTTTGTTTACCACGCTCGGAGTTATAGTGCTGGCCTGATGGGTCGCCTATTTACACCGTTTCAACAGTACATGGACGGTTAGACCGAGAATTCTCGTCGTGAAATTAAAATTCCACTGGAGCTCCAAGCGGTTGTGTACACGCAGCCTTACAACACGGTCTACAGCTCTTTGAGTCACGGTAAAATGTCATTTTTGGTACATAGCTAATTTAGATACACCTATGGTGTGGGTGGTTGCGTTTCTTTAGGAGTCTGCTGTCTTGGTTTGTATAGAAATTGATATTAAGTGACACATACACGCAAGACGGTGGAAATACGGGACCGACGGTAATAGGGGGAGTTCCGATATCTATGTTGTGTGAGGGAAAGAATAGAATGTAAAAGTTTGAAATTGAAATTTTTAACAGCAATCCCAAAAGAGGAAATATAAGACCTCCTGGTGGGCACTCAGATGTATTGATTTTCAACACAGTACTGTTTGGTACACTGTAAAAAAACCTATTACAAGGACCATTTCAATCTGGACAGAGATATCAGTGAGTGACGGGCACCCTGGCGGTTGTTTTCTTATGGTAAATGAATGAAAGAAAGGCGGGAGGAGGAGGAGGAGCAGAGGAGGAGGAGGAGGAGTGGGTCCTATATTAAATCAGTTTTCCTCTCCTTTCTCAATCAGTGCTGTGCACCAGCAGCAGAGCTCTTAATCACGGCGATCTGCAATAATGCTGCCAGGGAAAGAGTAATTACCACGCCAGCAATGAAAAAGGCGGGGCAGCAACGATGCAAGCTTCATACTGAAAGGGGAAAAAAAAACTTTTGCAAATCAAATGATGACTTGTTATCTCACTTTTGTGTTTATTGGTCTACGGTGTCTAGCTGTAGGTTTTCCTACATTGATTCCCTGTAGCCTACATAGCAGCATATTTTCTTGTTAAATCAGAGACATAGCTATCATAAGTATTAAATAAGAAATGTCAAGGAGTAGTTGAAAATGCATTACTCTAACACTTCCACAGATGGATCTTGAGATAGTCCCCATGTTTTTTGTTTCTCTCCTTAACGTAAAATTCACTTTATTAAATAGAATTTATGAACATGTGCCATACTGCAGGGATATAGTTTGAGGTCTTTCCCTGGAAGATTGAAGCTGCTCAGTTCGGATTGAAAGAAAGACTCTATGTTGATCCAGGAGAACAAGGTCTTATTGGAGGGAAATCTGCTTGGCAGCAGCAGATTGCTGAAGGAAGCCAATGCAAACGAACCAATCCTGTAGCTTCCAAGAGGGAGTATTTAACAAACTCCACTAAGGTCACAAATGGACAGGTCTGTCAATCAGTGTGAGCATTATTCAATGTTCTGTTCCTTAAGATGTTTTTTTGTTATTATTGGGTATGGTGCCATGTCACATTAGATTATCCTGACAAGCCAATAACTTTTATTGCAACTGTCCCTTATTCTTCATTTACGACTGTGCATTACAATGCTGCACAACCACACAAATAGCCCAGTCTATGAATACAAATGAGGTTGCCAAATTGATTGCTTAAGATGCAATACAGTGCTTTGTTAGAGCTTTATGTTTTATCGTAACATTCATAAACCATCCATAAACCATAAACTCTTCCCTATGCTATTCCCATTTTATTGGCAGGTTTTCTGTACATTTGGTGATCTCTGCAGCAGAGAGCCAACATCATCAATCTGACCATCTCAGCAGTGGTAGAATTGAACTAGAACCCTTGATATTCAAATCCTCTCTAACTTCCTTTGTCATACAGTTTCATAGTAAGTTTTTCAGACTGCTTGGTGATTGACAGCTCTTTCTGTCATTCTCTCTGTCTGTC
The DNA here is from genome assembly GCF_017589495.1 of Alosa alosa. NCBI lineage: Eukaryota > Metazoa > Chordata > Actinopteri > Clupeiformes > Clupeidae > Alosa > Alosa alosa. The sequence goes on along the minus strand of NC_063206.1, from coordinate 8,133,305 downwards.
TTCCTTCACAGCTTCACAGAGTTCCTGGAGCCCTTTGAGAGAGTGATCCAGCCGGAGGAGCTGTGGCTCTATAAGAACCCTCTGGTGGAATCAGACCACATCCCGAAGAGGGTGATGTTTGTAAGTATGAGCTACTGCAAAGCTCTTCATCCTGAGATAACAGGGAACTGCACCAGAGTCCCATACAGTGTGTCTTATCACTGGTAAGAGCTGAGGGACAACAAGTGTCCAATAGTTTTATCACCCATTCGCATTTAGGGGCATAAGTTCCTCATGAATAAATGTGCTGTTGATAATAAAGCCCATTCATCAGTTCATAGTTAGGCTTCATTAGGTGGCCATGTAAACTAATAAGGGAACTCCAGATTTGCTGTGAAATTTTTCTGCATCTACTGACATAAAGTGAAAGTACACACACACACACAAAAACTTACAACGTAATGAAGATTCACCATGTCATGCTATTGTTAATTTTGATAAATGACATATACTCACCCAAAAAAATTATACCTCAATGGTTTCAATATGGAACTAATGCCTACTAGCTTCTTCTACGTTAATGAAAAAGGTCTTAGTCAAGATGGCACTATTTCATTATTCCAATGTGGACATTTTCATACAGCCCCTTGCCTTGCACAATGGATTACAATATGCATTCTCTATGACAACAACACTTAAGGAAGATTTGTGTACCACTGCTCTTCAGTTCAGTGTGGAATGTGATGAGATCCTCCACTGTGCCTCTGCTGTTGGACAGTGGAGCAGAGAGAGAAGGATAAGTGTTTATCAATAGTTATTCAAAAGTACATGATCAATTTTCTCTGGAGATATTCTGCTATGTGTCATCTGGAGAATGGTAGACTTGGATATTTTTCACCAATGGACATGTTCACTGGAGTGTTGAAAACACATTAAACATAATCAAATTGAAGGAATCAATAGAATGATCGCAGAGAGGATTAGGAGACTCACTCTCCGGTCCAGCTGCCATAACTCTGCATGTGAGGATTAGCATAATGAAGCTTTTTCTCCAGAAGGGCTCATTGCAGTTAAAGCCATTACAGGTTATAGGTTAATAGCTTGACTAATTTTGGCCCATTTATTGACCTAGTGTTGGCCAAAACTCCCTTTTCCATTCGCTGCATCTAAAAGTGAAGGTGTTCCTTGACAGTAAAGGACAGTGTCTGGCCTTAGCTATTGCATTGGCTCAGTATCTGGTGTCCACGGGAAGACTCGCTCATATATTTCACCACTATAGCGGCAATCACCTTGGGCCCATAATGCTCTCCCAGAGAAAGTGGATACATCCGTGGTGGACCATAAGCTACAGTTTATGGGTTCCTCTCTCAGAGTGCCTCATAAAACTTAGGCAGGTGTCAGTGCTCCCTCTGCCAATGGATCACTGTCTAAACGAGCGACCACTAAAGTATAGCCATGAGGCCAGAACATATGTGGTGGGCAGTGCATCTTACAGCAATGCCTTGGGGTTCAAATTGTGTGCTTTTTCTTAAGAGATCTACTGAACGGCCTTTTACACAAAGGAAATGTATTAGCCTAGCATTCATTTGGTGTAAAGAGTTCATGCTTTATATAATGTCCCTGTGCACAGCTTCAGTCAACATTAGAAAATGTGATCATCAGAATAAGCACTGGAATGGTAGGGGAGAGTCGGTGAAGATGGGCCATTATTTTTAATTACAGCTTTTTTATCAAAGTTGATCTATTTAAAACATTAAGGGTAAGAATAAATGGGCCTGGTTAAGCACTGCTGTTTGTTACGATGAGCTTCGTCTTTTAGGGGAATACAAGACATTCAATGTAACATACACTACGTAATACAATTCATGCATCGGTGTAGTTTATAAAGGTGAAATCTGAACACATAAAATGGCAATATTGCAAAGTGGAGGGCCTGAGGAGAGGCTGAAATGGCCAGAGTTGACGAGGCAGCCGAGCACCCGTGGGCAGACATTGTCTCCCGTCGGCCTGCAGCTCAATCACCTGCTGCACCCTTCACAGCTCGCTTGGCATTGTGGACGAGGAGTGCAACTCCGCTATCTGATCACTAAGCCCTTGTCATCTCCCTCCCCAGACATTCACCCCTCCACTGCCAGGCCAAGGGTTTTAAGAGCATAAGCAATAAGCGCGGATTTAGATGTCCACAGTATGGGGATACATGAATGCAAACACTTATGTCTGAGACAGCGAGTGTATTGTATTTGTGCCGTCTAGCATGTGGCAGCGGTGTCACTGAGCGGAGTTGTGAAATGAATACTGCACTCGCTGATTATGCCACATCCAGAATTCTCCAAAGCCACTTCTGAACATGTCTCCTGGGGCCAGATGAAGGCAGTCAGCATAATGAATCGCATGCCTGCAAGGAAAGGAGAAACAGCTGCGTTTGGCCCAGAGCTTTTAGGTTACGCCATTCATTCACAACCTTACATGGGCCTTAATGGATGGATTGTGTAGTCTCTCACAATGAGCACAGAACACTCTATCTGACAGACACAAACTGAAAGTGGTATTCTTTATACACATCAAAGCCGGCATACTGAGCTCTGCGGCTGAATAGGAGGTTAAAAGTAATTAACACTTCTTTGGATGCCGGTGATTACCTGGGAGTCTAGAAAGCCCCAGCCCAGACACTTTCCATCAAGTGAGTGCCACCAAGCCCAAAGTGCCACCAAGACTCCAACTCTAATAGAATGGACTCCGGTGTACAATAAATGGCTTGATTGTGGCAGCTCATTTTGGGCACAGTCGATACGCTTTTGCCTTAATTCAGTGGTCTTCGAGTGAAGGAAATTGCCTGTAATTTTCTGCTGTCTCTGATACAGGGATTTAGATTACCTTTGCAGCCTATAATTTCTCCAGTAAAGCATAGTTTGCCAAGTAGTCAACACTTTCAGTGGAGTGATTTAGCATAAGTGTCAACAGCCTGGGCTGAAAGCACATGAACTTTTCTCCAAGACTTAAAGTTTGCATCTGATCATCAAAGTGACACCAAATCCCAAATTGGAAAGATCAACATTCTTATAGTAGGCTAATGTTAAAGTGTATGATTTACAAATTCACAGATTAAAGGATTACTGACTCACTGACAATGTCATGCCACATTTTCCTGTATCCATTTTCATGTTTAAATTAAATGAGGACCTTGTCTGACTGAGTAAATTCTTTTTGATGTTTCATCTTAACAATTAGCAGTACTTTGTCTTTCCTTTTGTCTTTCAATTTGCATTTCTCTGTGGTGGTATTTCTCAGCTTTGGTTAACATCATTCATGGACGATAATTGGGAGCTCTCCAGAGAGTGTGCCCTAAATCGTGAGCACTACAAAGTAGTCACGATGAGACCCATTGATTTTAATACCATCTCAAGCAGAGCTTTATAATACCATACCTACTGTATATAGCTCTGGAGAAAATGAAGAGACCACTGCACACTTTTCTGATGTCATCCTACGGTTGCTGAGTGTCATTCGAATGAGCTGACGGTCATATTCAAAATTAAGAATTTTGAATATGACTGTCAACTCATTAAAATGTAAATTAGAAACCATGGGATGACATCAGAAAATGTGCAGTGGTCTCTTAACTTTTTTCCAGAGCTGCACTATGTACTCCTGACTAAGTTTTTTCAACAAAGCCCCGTTGTGTATTCCACCCTATTACAGGAGATAATTTAAGGGATGTCCACCCTTGGCTACACCCCAGTACTAAAAAGACCACAAAACTTTGGCTCTGTTATTCCCATAGCAATAAATCCTGCAGTCATGGGCACAATTGCCTCAAGGGTGAGCAGGTGAGCGTCAGGGATGTCTTTGTGCCAGGCAGGGCCCTGACTGGTTGGGCCTAAATGATGGAGGAAAGTGCTGTCACATTTTCCCTAATGGATTTCAGGGCAATTCTGTAGCAGTCATAATGAGAAAGTCAAAGACACAAAATTCATCTCAATCTCACCTTGTTCGTGTCCAAAAATATATTCTGCTACTTCATTTTATTTAGGAGGTACAGAACAAATTGGAATTAGATTGATGCATATGTTTGGGTATTTGAGGTGTTGCATGAGGTGTAAATCAAATCGTTCTCTATAAGCCACAACTTGTTTTTCAGCTAAAAACAAAGCTGCTGCCTGGAGATGGATTTACCTCAATAACTCTAATTTATGATAATGATTATGGGCACACCAATGTGACAGTCAAATATTGACACCCAGCTCTATGGTTTGTAACTTAAACAGCATTTCTTTGTTTTCAGGCAATTTCATTCCTCACACCTTTGGCAGTCATTTTTGTGGTGAAGATTATTCAGAGGACAGACAGAACAGAGATCAAAGAGGCCTGTCTTGGTATGTCATCCCCATGCGTCTCCAACACTGTCTCACATTAGACACAGGAGAACTGGAGCGCTGCTGGTGCCCCTTGTGTCCCTGGTGCTCTTGGAAGGGTTACATGTTCATTGAGAAGAAAAAGGGGGAAATTCCATATCCAGCCACTCGGTAGGATTGTAAATACTAAAAAGCCTTTATTTTCTAAGGCTAAAGTTTAAGCATACACCATGCGTATTGGCTCACGGGCCTTCATCAGGGTGTGGACCTTCATCATACCCTGGCCGGTGAGCTGATACACGTTGGTGTATGCTTAAACTTCTCACATTGGTTGTACTGTTTTGTATTCTTCAGTCAGATTTGCTGAAGCAGCCTATTGTCGGCCTGTTCCTCATTCCTAAAGTCTCCATATTGTCTGTAATGCCATTTAACTATGTTGGAATAGATCTTCAAAGAGAGTGGGGGAAAGAGATGAAGAGTTGAAGGGTTGATTGATCAGTTGAGTAGTTGATTGATTGCTTGATTTGTTGGTGAGTGGTTGGTTGATTGATGAAAAATGAAGGGAGGGCACGCATATCCCTAAACACTTGTTGGTTGCAGAGCAAGTGTTTGAGAAAAAATTAAAACTTGCACACCAGAAACAGCTCTTGTTTATACCTTTAGTGTGTGCAACATTTTAGTGTGAGCAAACTGCTCTTCTTCAGATTGCTTTCACTAATACAAAAAATGTTGCTCAATCTTAAACACATATCAGTGGGCAGCCGTGGCCTACTGGTTAGCACTTCGGACCTGTAACTGGAGGGTTGCCGGTTCGAACCCCGACCAGTAGGCACGGCTGAAGTGCCCTTGAGCAAGGCACCTAACCCCTCACTGCTCCCGAGCCGCTGATGCAGGCAGCTCACTGTGCCGGGATTAGTGTGTGCTTCACCTCACTGTGTGTACACTGTGTGCTGTGTGTGTTTCACTAATTCACGGATTGGGATAAATGCAGAGACCAAATTTCCCTCACGGGATCAAAAGAGTATATATACTTATACTTACTATCACATGACACGACAATGCAGCTGATCTACATTAGTATATTTAAAGCATCTTACAAGACAAATATTTACAGTGGTAACACAATGTACAAGATGATCCAAAGTACATAGAAGTGGGAAGTATTGTTCTCTTACATACACGTGCATCTATTTTGAAAACTAGTCATACATTTCACTAATGGAAGATGGAAACAGATAATCAAGTAGAGAACACACAGACTCACATTAATAAGTTAGAATTACTGCTGTGTCTTGAAGCTTGCCCTTTTGGCTGAGACAAACTCCAGTGAAGGTTCCTAATTTGACAAATTAGATGTGTATGTCTGACGTGTACACTGATTAGACTGTGATAGCCGACTGGCCCAAAATATCACCCTATAATTAGGCAATCAATATCTGTAAATCATTGTGTTGCTTGAAAAGGTGCGACTAAAACTTCAAAACGATGAGCACAACACGTAAATCTGGGACATGTAGCTTTACTGTGTTAGCGCTCAGAGCAGGAAATAAGAGCCATGACAACTGCTGTAGTACATCACTGAAGCTGATATGTAACTTTGGCCTTGTGTGGGTGGAATAAAGAAAAGATGACAAGGAGAGAGAAAGAGAGAGAGAGAGAGAGAGAGAGAGAGAGAGCCTCTAATGACTGCAGGGTGAGGCAGGTTGCAATTTGCTCTCCGCAGCCACCACAATGCCTCCTCTACTTGGTTCCTTGCAGTAGTACGGAGAGAAAACACATTGCAATTAATCTGCTATTTTTACCTCTGCTCATGAGCAAATTGAATTGATCAGATGGAACACGTCTCATTTCACCTTTCAGCAGTGCACAGAGCTTGTCCAAATTAACAAGCTGCTTAATAACTGCTTGCTGTTCCACTTTAACTCAGACGGGGTTTGCAGATAATTCTCCTCCACCTGGAGAATAGATGCTAAGTGAAGCGAGGGGAGGTTGATGAGCTTTCTCAAGATCCTGTTCATACATTTACCTGATACATCCAGGAGTCACTTAACTTGGTCACATTAAAAATTGATAGAGATACAGAGATTACTGTGAGACACTGCAAAATGTAATCAGATCAATAATGTTTTTATTTCAACTTTGCAGCAGTATCTCTTGCACTGGCTTTGAATGGAGTCTTCACTAACACAATCAAGCTGATCGTAGGCAGGTAATGTATAATATACATATTCAAGGGTTAGACTGCTCTCTTCATGTTCAAAAACTATGAATGGTTTATGTCTGTTCATGCAGGCCCAGACCCGACTACTTCCACCGCTGTTTCCCTGACGGACAGGAGAATTCCAAGATGCTGTGCACTGGACAGCCGGACCTGGTGGCCGAGGGCCGCAAGAGCTTTCCCAGTAGCCATTCGTCATGTAAGTGACCGATAAGAGCCAGGGAGCAGGACTCAGGCCTTCCTTTGGAACAGCGCTACAAACGTAACTAAACCTCCAGCTCTGGAACTAAACTGAAGTCAGAGACAGAAGTTCCTGGAGGTCATTTCTTGTTTGTCTTGAGATACTTTCTGTACTATGACGTGAGTGGCACTGGAATCTTTTGTTTCTTAGAGAATAGAGAGTAAGGCAGGCTATTTATGCCAATGTCTGGCTTGCAGGAGAGAGATGTCTTGTCAAACTGTTCAAATAATCATCTGCAGGGCTCCCTGGACTACTTTTGGTCCAGATAGTTTCTTAATATAAATATCAAATATTTTAGCCGTGAGTCAGTTTTCATTGTGGCATGTGGGCGCTTGTGAGCTTGTGCTTGTGATAACAGAAGTCTAAATTAGGAAAGGGATAAATATATTCATACAACATAGAGACTGTCATGAAAGAAAGATGACTATCTTTACACATCTGAAATGTTGGAATATTAAAAGGCAAATATATATTTGCACATCAAAGAATCTAAATTAAGAGCAAGATCTAGATTAAGGCAGGCATGCTCTAAATGTAGAAATCTTGCTCCAAGCTTATAGTGTAATTTAATAGTGTGAAATCATAACAACAGAGTACATATGACATATAGTATGTGTTTGGGTTGTACATTAATTCCTATTTTATTTTCTAAGTGAGCTCCCATTGGTTTCCTAGTAATTGCTGAAATGCTGAAAAACAGACAAATTGTTAAACAGCATAGACAGTGACAAATGTCCATGAAAATTGGGATTTTGTTAGATAACAGGTCTTGCCAAAACTATTCAAATTTAATTTGTCAATTTAAATGCATTTTGATAGATTTGTTGTTTTTCGGAGATTTTCAACAGAATGGATTGTGACAATAGGGGCATGCCAGGCTGAGTTAGTCTGGTTTAAGATTCATTTGCAAAGACATTTCAGGATCTCTATGAGAAGACACCCCCCCCCCTTCTCTCTTTCATCTTGATGAGACCTCCTGGGATTGATTGGAAATGCATAGTGCTATTAAGAGGACTACACTTCATAGCCTTATGGTGCTTGTTTGTGTGGTGAGATTTCATTGCAGAACCCTTAAGACTTCTGTTGCTCCCAGCAATCACCTGGGGGCAACTTGGTGCAATTGTAGGAAAGAAACAGTTGACCTGACTCTGACTAGTTAAATAGGGACTCTTTGGGTGTTCAGCAAAGTAGTTTTTGTTTTATCCACTCAATTGTATGTTTTATATTTTTACATTTTTTAGTGAGGATAGACCAGACCATTAAATTTGTCCTTGAACTTATGAGCTGCCCACTAGAATTAAATGAATCTGAGGTTGTGTCAGTATTTCTCTTATACTCATTGATAGTGCATGTTAATGTCTTAGTTGATATCAGAGAGTTAATTTTTCTATATTTCTATAAGTCAACATACTGTATGCAGTTATTATTATTATCATTATTAACTAAATGATATTTTGGTTACTGATGAACAATGAATAATTTGTTTGGAATGAAAAGTTGGGCATTTGAACTGCTGGTATATCAAACTCTTTTGGTCATTTTACTAGTTCAGAGGCAGCAGCATTGCACCACATGTCATGGGGGTTCTGGCTTGTCTGCATCCTTAATGAAACCTGGGATGGAAAGATATCAAATCAACAAGTGCTATGCCCCTTGGTGGAAAGTTTAATCATGAAGCAATACCTGAGACATCTGCTTGAAAGGTGTGACAGCATTCCCTAAAGTTAAATTGAGGTTATTTCATGGTTGGTTGCCATATTGCCAAGGAGTTTATGTGTTGAAGTTTAAGAAATAACAGTGCATATTTTAGAGATAAGCCTGAGGGCTAATAGTTTGAGCATGAGCAGTTTCTGTTGATCGTTTGGTTTTGTATTGTTGGATTGTTTCTGGATTGTATCTGGGTGAACTTAGCATTATGGCTATAGACCCTTTCAACAATAAAACAAAACCAATGCTTAAACGTTCTATTAAGGTTTTGCACCTACGTCATCATGTCATGTGACCGTTTGTTTACAACTAGAGTGGTAGGCAAGAATGGTAGGCAAGGCACTGCAGAGTGGTAGGCAAGCCTACAACAGTCGGGTTGCATAGGCTACACATGGTTACAAATAGCTTCAAAATTGAAATTTTAATATCAAATATTGACCGGGATGCCGACCAAGCAAAAAGGCAACGAACGACCGTTTAGCCTACCTATCCTCGTGGTTGTGGAGGATGATCGTTAGCAACTGTGAAGTATTTTATTCTCAAGATGGCCTAATGGTGTAGCCAATCTACTTCCTCTGCATTAAGATAACATATGGAATGTTAAAACGGAAGCTTTGTGGGGCCAACTATGATGCTGATAATGGAACTCTCTTGAAAGGGTCTTCCCACCACTGCTCTGTAGGTGACAGATGGTGAGAAGTTTGACTGTGTGTGGCTGAGAGTGTGAATAAATTATCTTATGAGGGGACCGATACTGCAAGTGTCATTTGCATAAATTTAGTGAATCGTTTTTAGATGGCACACTCTCTTAATGAGGTCAGTAAATCAACGAAAATACTTGGAAAGTATTGCGACTACACTTCAGACATGAGAATCTCTTGAAGTCAAAATATGTCTCTCTCTTTTACTGCATGGTTGTGTCTTCGAGTGAACAACTAGTGCCTTTGAAACACCCTTGAGGAAATAGTTCAGATGGGGGAACCTGTCAGCCGGACTTGCTTTGACTGGCATATTTTTCTTTGGGCTTTAGAGGGAAACAAATGGAGGTAAATGTAACCTGACTGGCCTGCCGTCCCGAGTGGACGGAGGAGTTTCTCCTTGGCCGCTGAGCCCAGTGGGGGGAGAACCCTGGGTCTCAGGTGTGCCTGAGCGCAGCCAGATTGCCTTGATATGTTCCCATCTCCATCCTCTCACTGTGAGATGGTTATGAATAAATGAAATCACCTTTGGGGTTTAACTGCTCAGTTCTCTATCAGTGTCATCAACAACTTCTGAGAGGAAGAGATTTTTTCCGCCCCAAAAACTGAACTTGTTAAATCTGTCAAAACCTTAAATAGGCTAGGGGATTTTTTTAAAACGTCCTACAATCCATGTGCAAGTAGTCTAGTTGATGCTAGCCCACAGAATCTCTCTGGGTTTTATCATTAGGGGTAAGTTTTCAATTTTGCATTACATGTCTTTGCGTCACACTTGCTGGTGTATTTGAAGCATGGCACAGCTGAGATTGTTGCTCCCTGGTTGCAGCCGCTGTGTGGCTGAGCCTCAGAAGACTGCCGCGTTTCACAGAGCAAACACCAGCATGGCTCCACTGTGCCGTTTGATATGCAGAGAGAGAGAGAGTACACTTCCAGGCAAAGTTCCCGTCCCCTGGCGACAAAAGTAGGGAGGGTTATGGAAAATACATAACTACTCGCTAATTCTGGGACTCCACAGGAACTACAGATGGGTCAGGGCAGGGCTGTTCTTTCAGAGATTTGCAACTCTGATCTTCAAAAGCACCAATTGTCCAAGAGAGTAGAAGTCCACTGTGTACAGTATATGTGTGATGGCGTGCGTTTGAGCTTTCTGTGGGAGCAGCCCTGTGGGACTGGGATTCATTAGAGCACCAGAGCATGCTGGGATGAATTTGACAATATAAAGGAGAAGTGAATACGCATCAGTGTGGGATTTTAATGTCTTAGGAATTGTAAATGTTATTGCGTCATTCAGAATTGTGTGACATTGACAGATATCATCCGACAGTGCTAGACATGTCTGGTAGGAGATTTCTTTATTGAGAAGTCAGTGGTGACAAGTACAGAAAGAATAGAATAGTACTCTTCAGTGCTCCCGTTGTGTCACCCCTTGGAGCGAGGAAGACCTCTTGCTCTTGGAGTCATCATAAACACACATCGCGGTATTCTGATATTTATGTGTGAGGAATAAATTCATAGTGGCACAACTGAAATGCCTAAAGATAAAAGCTGACTTTGTTCAAAGAAGCACATAAGCTAATCAACCATAATCTAAAAGTTAGATATTTTCAGCATTTATTAGGTGCTTCTCTTCCTTTCTTTAAAAGTAATGTCTTTTGGATTTACTGTTCCATTTTGCATATTCTTATTCATGGGGATAAGATAAACCACTAAAATTGTCAAATTAAAACATGTCTTAAATATAATTTCCCTTTGTCCTGATGTTTATAATCCTAGAAGATATAACTGCAACCTCATAGTCCAGTACTTACTTGCTTATATTGCTTATTATGCAATTTCCAAAAATAGTTATCAGTTCATATCAATAAGTATCAAAGGAGCATATGCCATTCTAATCATACACTTGTCAACATCTGCAAATTGTTCTTTATAGCTGTCCATTCTCTGTATGTGTGCTCAAAAACGTACAGTCTTACACTGAGTCTTAAACATTCCAACCAAATCAACATGTTGCTTTCATGGAACATGGAAGGGGAAAGGCTGTAATTCCATTTATTGCTCAAATATCAACCTTTTCGCCTGAATCACAGACTAGCCTTTCAAATCAAACACTTTGCTATTGTTTTTCAAAAGTATTGTAATGTTGATGGAGCATTTTCTGTCTTGGTTTAGACTTAAGTGACTTGAGAATCTGATGTTTTATCTTTATCTGAATCTGATGCATTAACTTGTCATGTATATAAATTACTTTTATGTCCAAAGTGAGTTCTGCAATGGTGTATAATCAGATGATAAAAGGGCTTTAAGATGGAGGCAACATTGTGTTAACCAGGATGATTTCCATATGGTAACATACAACTTAATCATCTGAAGTGCCCTTCTTCATATGTGTGAAATGGTCTCTAATGCATCTAAATAGAGGCAGAAGGATAAATACACGAGGGGTTATTCTGCAGTTTTTGGATTTGCACATTTGTCACATAGTCTTCTTTATGAGAAATGACTCATGTAGAAGTCACACAGAGGTTTTAGAAGACATTGACATAAAAAGGTACAACTCTACTGGTTGCCACTTTCTTAGCCTGCTTTTTACGAAAAAATTGTGCGTTAGCAACCTCCCTGCGTTTAAATCTGTTGCCAATGGTGCTATTGGCAGACATTTGGCCAGCCCTTGGCACATTAAGCATTCTTGGCTGGACATCATTGGCAGAGCAGAGGAATTCCACTGTGGCTGACACTCTTCTCCCTCAACACAGACCGAAAACAAGCCAGCGTGAGACTCATTACAGACATCACCACAACAGTTGAACATGACACAGTTCCATTTGGTCTTTGTGAACTCAATAGCACTGTACTGTACATCCTCTTAAGCATAAAAAATTACAGATGAGTTAGACAAAACAAAGTCAGTGCTTACAGGTTTGTATTGTCTCACAGAGCCGCACGTGCAGAGTACAGTGAAACAGCACACCTGGGCACACCTAAACATGTTGCTATTGATAAAAGACAGTGGTAATAGCTGTGTCAAGATATGGGGTTTCCTTTAAAGGATACTGATACCTTGAGAGGTACACCACCCTTTTGTGCTCTCTTCTGCAGTATTGGCACTGAAACGTTGGGCTCTGGATGTCTTACATGTACAGTAGGTTTCCCCCCTAGCTCACTGAGATGCAGACCAAAATTCATGTAGATCAGAAACCCTCAACCTGTGGAATTATTAACTTCACTATACTGGCACTCAGAAAAGCTCTCTTTCGTGGAATGATTGCCAATATCCGGTGCTCTGATAATCTCTGTCGTCCAAAGCTCAAAGGGGCATTATGTATTCTGTAAAAGAGCCCATAAACTCTTTGCCTACAGTAGCAGAGACGAGATCTGTGATTCCCTTGTGATTCCCCTGTGATTCCCCTGCGGTTCCCCTGTGATTCCCCTGTGATTCCCATGTGATTCCCCTCTTCTATTAGCTAAATGGTTAATCTGCCCCTGGTCAGCATTTGCTCCTGATGCACTGTCAACTTGGGACCCCTTTTTGTCTAGGTACCTGGAATTTCATCAGTGAATTGAATTACAATACACCCCCATACAATACACACACATAAATATGCATATACACACACACACACACACACACACACACACACACACACACACAACACTTGTCCTGCTTTTGTCCTTGGGCAGAGCTCTCATGAACCCTTTCACTCCCATATATATGATTGCTTATATTTTGTCCTTGACATATTAGTAAGTTACAGTGCTCTGAATAACTGGTAACTCGGCAGTGAGAGGGCCTTTCCATTATGATCCTCTTAGTGCATGGTCAGTGCTGTTGTATCTTGTACAAATCTAATGGATGGCAGTAAGCGATTTATTTTTAATGGGCAATTCTGGTAAATGATGCGAGGACAACCTTCTCATGTGAGGCAGCTCCATGTACTGCATAATTCCGGAGTTTGATGAAAATAGGGCTATATAAAAGAATAAAGAAAGTCCACACACTGTCATTTTAATCTGATGTAGTGTTTCAATTACAGACTATTACAGACATGCTACAATTGTATAAATGAGGTCTATCTCAAATTGCCATGCAGGGGTTGGGTATTTATGTGATGAAGCCTATTTGTTGACAAATGTCCAATTACTTTCCATTGTTTAATCAATTTAAGCGGAAAAACATCATTATGTCAGGTTCCCAATTAAAAGAACCCAATTAAATTGCAGTGTTATTACAGTTTGGGCGTGATTGACTGTGAACTAGAAGTCTTATCTTGGATTAGGGTTTCACCATCAAGTTGCCAGGGCAACAGGTTATGTGCCGGTAGGAGGCAGTTTCAACCTCTGGATATCTGCGCTCTCATCTGTGCAGACGGCTTATGGCTCGTTCAGGAGAGCGCAGGGTGATTTTATGCAGTGCTATGAAGCAGAAGCTAAGTCCTGCCTCACCCATTCCCTTTATTCCCCCTGTATGTCTGCTTTAGTGTAATGCTCTGAAACAGTTATTCATGTTGTAGAGCACCTGCTTAGAAATATTTACACACTATTTGCTCTTCTCCTTTAAAGAAACATTTTGTGAATTAATATGCGCCACTTGTGCATATTTTTTTTCCTTGCTTGTGCAAACTGCGAAAATGGCACAATTTTTACCACTATTTCAATACATTGAAAATCAGAAATGTATTGTCCACCCTTGATGCCCTTGCTTTAGGTCGTTCTGTCTCGTCTCTGCATGTGTGTGTGTTTGTGCGTGTCCAGTTGCGTTCTCTGGCCTGGGCTTCACCTCCTTCTACCTGGCGGGAAAGCTGCAGTGCTTCACGGATGTGGGTCGCGGGCGCAGCTGGCGTCTCTGTGCCATGGTGCTGCCCCTCTACAGTGCCATGATGATCGCACTGTCACGCACCTGCGACTACAAACACCACTGGCAAGGTAAATGCCCCACACAGCTGCACACATTTCATGCAGACTGTTTGCCTTACACTTAACAGAATATGTGCTGTTTTTTTCTCTAGATAGCTACCATATGCCTGAACTCATAGTCATGTCTTTCATTGGTGATGATGCAATTGGGTTGAGGTGTTAAGATGCTGTCACAAGGATAAGGCACATTTTATCTATGTCTAAAATTACGGTAAAATCTCGTCAAATGTCTCTCTGTGTCCTCAGTGAACTAATTTTTTGCTGGGCAATTCCATGGAGAATTACTTTTTTTGTAACATCCATAACGCCAATAAAATGTGATGGTAGGGTATGTGAATAATTACATGAAATTTGAGCATTTGCTATTTTTGTCTGAAGAATGTACATGGGAAAAATGCACAAAAAATGAATGTTATCATTCACATCATACAAATGCCAAGGCATTTCACTGGCGTTTTGGATGTGACAAAAAGTCCATTTGTGGAATTGCCCTGCTCATTGTTATCTGTTCTAACCCACCACAGAACACTGAAAGCTTTTCATAACGGAACCTGTTCTCCCTCCACAGCCTCCTTGGAAATCATTAGTTCATTGGTAAATATTTATACCTGTAGCACTCTTCTAATAGAGGAGGAGGAGGAGGAGAAAGAGACCACTCAGGGGTATCAGTCAGGTGTAAAATTAGCGCATGTCAGAGACATGTGCCCAGGATATCAATGGGCAGCAGTCAGCCAGAGCTGAGCTCTCACAGACAGCTGTCTGCACAATGCTGTTTGGCTGCCAATTATCACATTCATCAACAGGGTTAGATGGGACTGATCTGTGTATGATGTGAATGTTTGTTTTCATCCAGAAAAACATAGACAAATGCCAGATAAACAAATGTTCTCTGAATGGGGCTGAAGAGCAAAATAATTATTAGTAGAACTCATTGTGGGCTGCTCTTACCCTAAGTGGCAGGCAAAAGATGCAGCTTATCATCGGGCTATACGGGCAAGTGATCTCTCTGTCCGTATGGCAGAGGTGAAGTGATTACCTCACAGCCGGGGATGCCTGGTGGCATTGAGTTGTTTTATGTGGCCCATTGCTAAGCTCCCAAACAAAAAGTACAAAATTGTGTGTGCATGTGAAAATATTGCATCAGTTGGTGAAAGTTTTGTGGGAAAACTGTGAAAATGACAACAATTATAAACGTAACCGGGAAAGGCCGTATTTAAATGTGGTCTTTGCCTGTTTTATTGGTCTCCGTCTAATCTGATACTGACTGCAAGTGATAAATGAAATTCTATCAGATGGAATTAAGGTGCTTAGTGGATGAGTCAAACATACAGCTACAGAGAAGATCTCTGAATATTATGACTGAATTGTGTGATGGGTGCAGTCTTGGCTGTAGCTACATAAATAGAGGCGGGCGGCCTCCATTAGCCTGCTCAGCGAACCATGGTTAATAGAATAAGAACAGACCTTCAGTTCACTGGCCTGCCCCAACTTCTACCTGTCGATGCACTAGCAATCAGTGTCTTTCGTCTCTGGATGCCAGTGTCAGAGCTGTGGATGGAGATTTTCTCTTGGAGGAAGACTGAATCTTGCTGTAGATGCGGCTGTCATCATCAGCATTGCTCTGTTAATCTGTAAAGAAAATACAAAGTCCCGTCTATCAATCTAAAGATAAATGGATTTTGTATGAACAGGCATGTCCGTGGCATTATTGTAATGGGCTACACAATGTCTGGATAGATGATAATAATAAATGGCAAGTATGCCATATACCACAGCATGAGATGGAGTGGCCAATCCACCTTGAAACAATAGTTCAATAGTTCATTTATATTTCAGAATGAGAATGTATATGTAAGGGATAATGTATAGAACGCCGGTCATTACTGGGAAAATAAGTCTTTAGCCTACATAACCTAGCCTATTTGTTACCGTTCATCATGGCATTTGCTGGAAAACAAATAGTTCGCAACAACACACGCTGCTGAACTTGAATCAAACATTCTTTAGAACACAGCTGATCAACCGTCTGCTTTCACGTTTGAATGAAGTTCCAGTCCTTGCGTAGTGATATGAAAGACATAAATCAGAAGCACAAAACCCGTTGCCATTGACAGCGGTGATTAAATGCTTTGCCAGTGATTTATGTAGATTTAACATAGGCTCGAACGTTGGGAAGGCCCATTCATGTGAATGGAACTTTCTGCAGCACTCTGAAGAGCCGTGTAATAAGCAATTATAAAACATTCAGATACATAAATTCCTTCATGTGGAAATAAAATATGTTAAGCAATAACCTTTGCAAATGAAATATGTCTATGAGGTGATGGTTGGTTCTATTTCCATAATGAACAGATGATAGCATGTGTCCTAATGTCCACAGATGCCTTTGTGGGAGGAGTGATTGGCCTGATCTTTGCCTACATCTGCTACCGGCAGCACTACCCGCCGTTCCTCCACATAGACTGCCACCTGCCTTATGCCAGTCTGGCCGCTGCCCACCCGGTGCCCGCTGCCCAGGAGGACGCGCAGCCCACCGACAACGCCACCAGTCTGCCTCTGGAAGGCCTCACCGAGGGGCCCGTATGACCACCAGTAGCCTCCACTCCAGCCAAGGCCAATATCAACCTGTAGCGTCCAGCACTGCAGTGTGACGACCATGCAGACAAACTGACTTGCTCTTCAACATTCCAATGAATAGTACTCCCTTTTTCTTTTTCTGTGTTCCTTATCCTTCGCCTTCATCTTTTATTTCCTCTTTTCTTCTGTTGGTGTCTAAATCAGCTGTCTCTTTGAGCTATATTTAGATGTTTTTGTGTATTGGTGGAGAATGTGGGACAACTTTCCAGAGAGGCAAGGCAGAAAACAAATTAAGACAAAACATGATTAAGAAGTCACTTAAGACATGTTTGGGAAATGACATTTCACTGCACTCATTAATTTTGAATATCCATTATTTTTCATTGGTGCTGTAGCCATTTTCATTTACACCTAATGACATGCTTGACTGGGGAAATTTGAGTAACTTGTACAATATCGTCGTTATGGATTCTCTCAATAATTCTGGTATTGATTTAGTGTATTCAAATCAAGTTAAAGCCCAAAAAGACATTTCTTTTTCATTTTAGACATAATAGATTTTGGTGTCTCTGCAGTAATAGTGTGCGATGTCTGGTCTAAGTCATCTGAATTTTTTGAAAAGCTCTTTTTCTGATAACCATCTCAGCCACTGGGGACAGCCAGCGCATTCCCACATTCTCTTGGTGGAGCCACTTGTTGTCTGTAGCAACATAATGATAAATATAGATCTGATGCATTTTGTCTGCAACACGTTGGACCATGTCCTGGAGATTGCCTCTTTTGTTTCCCACCTCTGTTTCTATTGGATGCACTTGCTTCTGCTTTCTCCCACTTTCTTCCCTGACCACCCCTCATCAGTGGACCCTCTGCGCCATTTCTATTGTTATGTAGACTTCCTCCTACCTAATAAGGTCATTTATCATTTACCTTCTCTTTTATGCACTTCTCGCCATCGTTCTTACTGTAGCTCTCCACCAATGTGCTCCAAATGTTTTACGTTGGACACTCACTGGAACATTTTAGCTCTCAAATTTAAATGCAGATTAAAGTTAAATGGGGCCAATCAATAATAAGCTGGTGCAGCCAGCGTAGAGGGCTTGGGCAGAGGGGGGCACAAACCCCAATCAGATCTGCAATTAATCCTCATAAATCTGAAGAGGGCCAGTATGGCCTTGGAGGTCTATAAAAAATGTTGCAGTCCAAAGACCATTTGAGCATAGGGGATGAGGAGAATTTGATATTTCACCACCGACAGGCAAATGGGTTGTGTCCCTCAAGGAAGGTCAGAGCCTTCACAAGGAGCACTTGAAGAGACATTGGTACATGTAGGTTGTATTGAAAGAATTACCATCCAGGGCAAGCTTATTCATATGGCTGATTTACGAGGCATATGCTGTAGGTTTTTATCTGCTGAAGTCCATTATTGTTCTGTATACAAAACTCTCGTAGAAATATCCTTGGTATTACTCTGTAACCACCTGTAATTACAGACCTGTTCACAGGAAAGTACAATAAGATGTTGTAGGAGGGGTGTCTCTCCGACTTAATACAGAAATCCTTGCCTTTTTTCTCCAGCCAAAAGTAGCAATTAAGCCCAGGAGAAATCCTTTGGATTTGAGAAAGTACTGAACATCCACAAACTCTACTCGCACCCCCAGTTAAGAAAGAAAGCCCATCATGTATTTGAAGAATAAGCGAAGTAATGGGGGTTTATAGTGAAGGATTGGCGTGCCTTTATTAAAGTGCACTGATTATCTACTCTCAGTCCTGGTGGCCTATAACTGATGGCCTTCACTTATATTTTGTTTTACTGTTATAACTGTCTGACAAATGTGTAAATGCTAAGGTATAATCCATTATTTTCTATATGGAGAGATATGGAGACCATTAAAGTGACACAGATATTCTAATAGTATAAGGACAGAGTAAAATGGGTAGGCTGGAATTGCCTCTTTCTATCTGACAGATGGGGGAGAGGAGATCCTGAGAGCTCCATTGAGTCCCCATGGTGTGGAAATCCCTCGACGGTCAGATCATTTCTTTAAAACAGATAGCATCGAGTGAGAGCCATGGTGCTTGAGCAGATATTCTGTACTGTCAAGTGTGCCCTGCACCTATGTTCCATACAGTTGTGTAACATTTGAGAGTATTTTTAGATATGGCTTATAGCACTTACGATATGTATAGATGAGTAGCAGGGAGCATCTTCTCCTACAGAGAGTGGAAAGCGATAAAAAAAGTGTGTACACTAGAGGGGGGGAGAGAGAAGTGGGGGTTGTATTTGAGCGAGCATTCTGTTTTAAACATGAAATGGAGGAAACTTCAGCTGTTCAGACTCTTCCTCTGTGATGGATGTGAGTGTCATGGTTTGGTTGCTAAGCAGTGTGCCTGGAAGCAGCACAGCCTCCTGCAGAGATGTTCCGATTCAGACCCTTATATTGCACACCTTTTTTCCGAGCTCTCAGCAGCCCCACTTTAGGAACCTGCAGTACAACTGTAACTGTAGTCTAAAAGATCTAAAGACGTGAAAGATTCTGTAGTTGGTTTTACAGCCTGATTCTGGTCTATTCCCTCTACCAGCTTTCCTTTCCCTAAGGTTTGGTTCCTCCTCCAGCATTGTTCTCAAAGTGCTTTCCATTTCCCATTAAGATGCATTTTCATTATCCCGATTTTCATTAGATATATGCTATTTATATATTCAAGAGTAACTATAAAATAAATACATTAATGTGCTGGATGTGGTTTGTTTCTGTTGATTGTTGATTGATCAGTGTGACAATGTATGATATTGATGCTTTATTGGTTTATTTCAAACTGCACACATGGGGACCGTGTTATCTCTCCAACTGTCATAGTAAATGACTTTCATAACAAAAGCTACCAAATAAATGCGACGGCTCTCCTTGGATCAGAATTATGATAGCATTAGCTCAGCATCATCAAACATGGCATGCCAGTTTCCATTTGTGAAAAGAAACCTTTTTTTGTATGGACTAGCATGTCTGGCCTTGAGAGTATTTTGAATCATGTTTTGTTGTTTATACTGTCTATGTAGAAAGTACGATGATGTTTAAACGCATGAGCATAGTCTATCAATGAAAATAATGGGTGGTTAAGTGGACGTATGTTGTATCATGAAAAGGACATTTGCACTACTGATATGTTGAAGCTGCTAGAAGATGAGAAAGTTTCAACCTATGAAAACTCGTGGGAATATATTTCACATTCTGATGTGACTCTTGATGCTCCACTAACATAAAAAATAAACTCCTAATGGCTTGCCCAAGATTGTAAAAATGGTTTATGAATTCAAATAGATATGTACATGACCTGTGACCTTATTCCTCACAAATCATGATAAATGTTCCTTGGGATTTGGGTCTGGAAAGCAACCTAATGTGTTATTCTGTGTTCACAGTAAAGGTGTGTGTTGTGTCGTTAAGCATCAAGCTGCACTTAAATGTGGGAAGTTTCCAATAAACATGATGTACGGTACAGAGTTTCATCTTTTCTTTGGGTTGAGAGTGGTTATACTTGGAGGCTCAATTATGTGCATGCATAGTATGTGAAGACTACTCCACAGGCATTTTATCATAATAAGGTTAATTGCATTCTTACTTTAAGAACAGAAGGAAATTAACATGCATTTATGTATTCTGAATATGTCCAGAACATGTGTATTTGATCCTTCATGACTGATGTGTGAACTCCCTTATGATTAATGCACTGTGTTCAAAATGTGATGCCTAGTTTGACTCGGTGGTTCGCTGTATTCTTGCAAGAATATAAATCAACTTTTCGCTTCACATGACAGAATTTTTTACCTCTGTCTCTTTTGACTACATAAATACAAAATGTTGTTAACACACTGCTAAAACATTGCCATTACCATGACAATCCCATCAGTTCTGGAGTATTAACTTACTTTTTATAATAGGCCCTGTTTTAATAGTCTGTGAGTTCCATAGATTATGTTTTGTTTCTGTGTTTGAAATACTTTATAAGAGTTGGTTAATCAGTATATTACATGTCATTTATTATCAGTGTGGCATTCCATCATTAGAGAGGAGAGAAGAGGGTATACGAGAACATCAATACATGTGTCTGACTCTGATTTATGGTAGTGGTGAGATTGTGGTTGTTGGTATTCTATGTAAATACTGTGCCACTTGAAATTTCTCCATCAATCGATTCATTCTAAGGATTCACCTCTATAACAACAATAATGCATTTGTGCCTTTTCCTTTTTTGAGTCTTCTTTTTGGGTTTGTTATTGACGTAAGAGCGCAAACAAACCTAATATGGATTTATGAGTTTGAATATACAGTACATGTGCATGTTGTCTGAGTGAGTGAGTGAGTGAGTGAGTGAGTGAGTGAGTGAGAGTGAAACAGAGAGATCAGTTGTGTCTAACTGAAAGAATGAAACAGAGAGAATGGCAGTGAAAGGTCGACGTTGACGTCTATCATTCATTGTGTGTGGAGCTCTGTCCCCTGAAGCCTGACGGTTAGAGTGAATGCAGGCTGTTGCTGTGACGATGACCTATCCATTACTCTTTATTAAGGTCTGGGCAGAGACTGATAGGTTTGATTAGATGCTACAATCTTCCCATAGTCTGTGGTGGGAGGGGGGAGACCCTGTGCTGCCATAAACTCATCTGGAGCTGTAAGACTCCTATAACGGATCAATTTGGTCATATCCTCAAAAAGGTCTTAGGCATCTCTGTGAAGTATGTCAATGCAGCAGTGTGCTAAAAATTACACTGTTTTTACTTTTTTTCACATTTTTTTTTCAAAGGGTTGAGATAAAACTGAAATAGAACATGAGCAAGATATCAGCTGACTCAATGCAAGCTGAGGGCCAGCACTAGTATAGGGTCAGTGGCATTCTGGGAGGGGTAGAGGAAAACTGATAAATGGGAAACCTACAGAGCCAAACGAGTGCAGACTCTTATCTAAGTCATGTTCCTCTTCTTCACTTCTTCAGGGACAGAGACAAGTATCCTTCAATTGGTGCCATCCTTCAGGGGGGAGGAGTACCGTGAGCAAGGCTCAAAGAGTGAGTGACAGTGAGGTGTATTTGTTCTTTAGCATCCCTGTCCCCTGCCAGTGCCATCTACGCTGCTTTGGGGGCATCGTGGATCGCTTCCTCCTGCAGGTCCCAAACCGCTCCTAGCTGCAGGTCTGAGTGCACAGCCTGCATCAGAACTAGTCACGAGCCCTTGAAATGAGCGGGAGCTTTGTGAAATGAATGATATGGGGTCTCCATTGATCAAGTGTAGATTGGCCACCTGGGCATGCTGATGTTTCAGTAACACAGTACAATCCTCAGGCTATAAGCAACAAGACAAACATTTCTCTATTGATCTCAGTTAGAACAGAGGCTTAGATTGCGCATTTTAAGTTTTCTCTTTCATTTTATTTTTTTTCTTTCCCGAAGCTGTTCGAGCTCGCTAAATAAAAAATAAGCCATGAGTAACTGGAAAATATTACAGTCATCAGAATATTTCATTATTAATATATTGCCTAGTAAATATTAGATGATCCAGAGAAGAGTCAGAGATTTTGATGCTTCCCTGGCAGATGGGTCAATGACTCTGGCAGTGCCTGCTCCTTAAAAACATCCTTCAAGTTTTTAGTGAAAGTGAAACATGTCTTGTTTTTTCTTTTATTTATTTTTTTTGTGCCCCAGGTACTGAGTGTATTGACAGAAGGTGTGCTCGTTTTAGTAAACTGCGCTCATTTGACAAAAATGTAAAGAAGAGCACAATTTAGTCAAATTAGTGCACAATTTAGCGAATGAGCCCAAAATGTACTAAAATAAGCTCACTATTTAGTAAAACGAGCACACAATTTTGTAAAATGAGCACACACTTTGGTAAAATGACATATTCTTTCAATACACACAAAACTTTTTTTTGCAAAGACACCTCAATCAACCTCACAATTTATTTGAAGGGCTGTGCATAAGGCATTACACTGTCACAATGTAATTTTTGATGCAACGTTAATTGATTAATTAATTAATTGGCAAGTTTTTGCTATGAGAATGTGATATTAACCAAGACAACACAACCTGTCATGAACATGCCATGGTAGACTGAATTAAAATGTCAGTGATTAACTAATGAGCTAAAAGCTGTCTATCTTGCTAATTGATTATCTAACTGACTACATGATCAACAACATTGTGTCAAGAATTAAGTCCAACAAAAACAGGAGGTGTGTTACATGGAGAAAGGGTACGTATTGTACCAGTCCCCACTTGTGATGGACAACTGCAGTGCAGCTATGTGCACCTAAGCCTGGCAGCAAGTCTGAGCAGGTGCCGATGTAAAGAAAGCTGAAGTGCAAAATATTCCAATTTTTATCCCCTTGAACAAAAAGGGAGGGTGGATGGCCTTGCCAAACCTTCTACATTACTATTGGGCATGCAATATACAGAAAGTTCTAGGATGGAGGGCATTCAGTCAGGGAGATGGGGCTCCAAGTTGGGTTAGGATGGAGGGCATTCAGTCATGGAGATGGGGCTCCAAGTTGGGTTAGGATGGAGGGCATTCAGTCATGGAGATGGGGCTCCAAGTTGGGTTAGGATGGAGGGCATCCAGTCAGGGAGATGGGGCTCCAAGTTGGGTTAGGATGGAGGGCATCCAGTCAGGGAGATGGGGCTCCAAGTTGGGTTGGGATGGAGGGCATCCAGTCAGGGAGATGGGGCTCCAAGTTGGGTTAGGATGGAGGGCATCCAGTCAGGGAGATGGGGCTCCAAGTTGGGTTAGGATGGAGGGCATCCAGTCAGGGAGATGGGGCACCAAGTTGGGTTAGGATGGAGGGCACCAGTCAGGGAGATGGGGCTCCAAGTTGGGTTAGGATGGAGGGCATCCAGTCAGGGAGATGGGGCTCCAAGTTGGGTCGGGATGGAAACCAATTTCCCTTCAGCCTTCTCCCTTGCCTCCGCTCAATTGAAGTCTACAAAGATTAAGATTAACAATCCAGTTGTCACTCACACTCTCAGGATTTGGGTACAGTTTAGAAAACATTTTAATTTACATGGCATCTCATTCATGGCACCACTGCTTTAACCTCAACAACTCTGATTATTTCCGTTATCTTCAGATAAGACATTTTGTTCAACATAATTATCAAGCTTTTCCCCATTTGGCCCCCCCAACACCGCTGGATGAACTACTAGCCATAACAATGCCACATAGAGGCGCCATCTCCCCTCATTTACACCTTCATAAGCAACATAAACCCACTGACAGTAGCTAACATAAGAACATCTTGGGAAGAAGACCTGGATTTCAGCTTTTCAGAGGATGAATGGAGCAAAATTTTGAGACTGGTGCATGTATCTTCATCATGCTCCAGACACAGCTTGCTACAATTTAAAATTGTTCACAGATTGCATTTCTCCAAGGTGAAACTGGCAAGACTCTTCCCCTCTATAGGCCTTTTATGCCAAAAGTGTCAAAGTGCTCCAGCTAGCTTGATACACATGTACTGGGCCTGCCCTTGCTTGCGAACATTCTGGGAGGCGGTATTTACATCACTTAGGGACGCTTTAGGCATTGCTATTGAAATCCATCCAGTCACGGCCATATTTGGGACCAAACCTGATGACTCCCACTTCCTGTGGTCAGGAAGATCTCAAACAGTGGTGACATTTGCAACCTTATTAGCCCGACGCCTTGTCCTGTTGAACTGGAAAGGCCCAAAATCTCCATCCCACACCAGATGGCTTAAAGACATCATGTATCATTTAAAGTTAGAAAAGATAAAATACTCTCTCAGAGGAAACGTGGGAGAATTCTATTCCACCTGGGGGTCTTTCATGGATTATTTTGATGAGGTTTCTGCAGTAGACTGGGAAGAGGAGTAGGGCTACCTTGAGTACAACTAAATGACTTACCTGTATTTAATTATTATTATTTGTGTTACTTTTTATTTATTTATTTGTATTTATGCCTCTTTTTATGTACATTCTTTTTTTTATGTATGTGGGGTATACCCTATTTTTTTCTTTTTGATTGAGGGCGGCAAGATGTAGGTTCACTTTACTCCAAATATAAACTTGTACGGATAGGTTATGAGGATGCATGGGGACTGGGGAGGGTGGGGGGTGGGTAGAGGATATTTGTGTATGTATATTGTGCTGTGTATTTGTATATTTATGTACATGGCTGCACTGTGGCGCTATGTACAGTTGTTCAGAAAACTTGTGAAAAATAAAAGTAAAAAGTGAAAAAAAGAAAAAAGAAAGCCGAAGTGCAATGACACTCTTTTGTGCCCACACACCAACAGAATGAAATGACCAAACAAGGCTGCCAGTCACAAAGCAGGCCCACCCTTGTGCCTGAGCACTATAAGGTGCCCTGCACTGTTCATTAAGGTCCAATCAATCACCACAGCTTTTCACAGTCACAATATTTGGGCTTGCTCATAAGGTTTACTGTAGACCTACCGCATAGCATCGAACAAGGACACGTTGTTGTTCAGAGTGGGTTATTGTTCTCAAATGTGATCTACATCTAGAAAAGCTTCTAAAGTTTTATGAATGGTGAGTCTGTAATCCTTTCACTGCACTTTGCATTCATTATCAGTTTCAACACCATCAAACATAACAGAAGCTGACGTCTGAATGCTTAGATAATAATGTAATGGTAATTTAAAGCAATTGCTGTGTAGATCAGTTATGTGTCAACAACCAGATGGGTCAGCTTGATATTTCCTACCGATGGTTTCAATGATTTATAGGTGTCTGATCTGTCCACCTTTCGTGTGATGAGACGTTTCTGGTCGACGCATCCTCGTCTGTGTCATTCTCTAAATACTGATTGATCTTCCATGCAAGCCTGGGCTGACGAAATGGATTTGAATCATGTAGAGACAGAGGGGGTTTTGAAGTGATTAGCTGTGACAAGAGAAGAGAGAAAAAGGAAAGATCTGATGGTGGTCGGATAAGTGGGGCTTTCTGAGATGGAAAAACATGAAAGTGGACATGCTCTTTGAAATATCTGACCTGAAAAGAAAAAAATGGTAGATTTTATTAAAGATATTAAAGTATTTTTGCCTCTTAAAAAATAGTATGTAAATCAAGATGATGAAAAGCTGAATTTGAAATGTTCTCTGTCACTTTTAATTATTGATGATGATGAGATATGTTTTACATGTGCGACAGGCAACTTAGTGAAACAGATGCCTCTCTATCAGAGTGGAGAGGGTGCACAAAATCTTTTAAATTAAATGTCTATGTTAATGAAATGATTCATTCTTTAACAAATTGCTCACTGTTAAGTTCAATCTAAATATTTGTATAATAAACATTTTGCTCTTCTAGTTAGAGCAGAAGAGATCAAGTCACAATACCACAAAAAGCCAAAAAAACAGTTCCTTGAAATGCAGTACAGTTGACAAACATGAAACCTTTCTGTGTGATTTCACTAAAACCATCTCAGAAACTGTAGCCTAAACTGCGACCTTGGCCATATCTAGCAATCACACTTTCAAGTGATTGGGCCTTCAGCTATCGTATCACTGGTACATTCTCTCTATCTCAGGCTGTCGCAAGACTATATTTAGTCTGATAAGACCTACTCACGGCCTTACACAACAGCAGCTCCCACACACTTCTGTTCATTGAGAATATATACTGTACTGTACACAACGATCTGCAGAAAGGGACATCTACATATGCTTATCTAGAATTGTATTTTTGTAGAATATCTCACATGTTTCTGTGATGGAGAAGAGAATACAAATGTATTCAGATCTGTAACGTCACTGGCTGTGTGTGTGCCATGTTTGATCAATGACAGATACCTCTCTCCATCTCTCCAGCAGTCAAGCCATATAATGAGAGTGAGAGAGAGAGAGAGAGAGCACTCCAAAGGCATGGGTGGAGAGCCAAATTTGACTGGTTTATACTGTACATTTTGCTGATGTTGCAGTGTGATGGAAAATATCACTTCCAAAAGTGTCAGGTCTCATCTTCATTGTACAGGGCCGGATATGACTCGACATTCATGTCTATGTATAATAAAAACATGTTCTCTAGACAGAAGCACCTACCTGCTGTGTCAGCAGCAACCCCCAGGTACAATAGAAAACTAATATATTTTTATGTGCTCTCTGCAGTCTAAGTACCAGTGAAAATACTTTCAAGGATAAATGTAAGAGAGAGATATTGCCATTGTCCTTGATCATTTTATAATGTTGGAAAGCAAATTACTGTGATCTCTTAGCAGGTAGCCTACATCATTTTGTAGTGATGGATCTACCAGAAGCAATGCATGACATGAACCAAGAAAGTCCTCGAAATGAAAATATTTTTTTGTCTTCTGCCATGCATTTCAATATTCTTGAGATATTCTTAAGACCAGATAAGGACATCAAAGAGATCATCCAGGCAAAGCAATCCTTTGAAGGGCAGGAAATGTTTATGTACACCTGAGAATTTTCAATTAGGTCAAAAGGTTGTTCTGTTTAAATCTTTCACAACTATTTAATAAGCGGATGTCATTTTAAGTCTGAAACATTTACATGTTATCACAGTAGTGTAAACTGTCTGAGTTTACAATGAAGAATGAACTGGTAACCAAGGAAAAAGATAGAAAAAGAAAAAAAGTCATTACAAATGCACATCAAGAAGTGTGACAATGGGCACATCATGGGAATAAGCCACTGACAGATACAGCTCTAGCTGCCTTCAAGGTTAGGCATTCATGTAGCAGTATATCTGGTCTTTCTATTAGAAATATGTCCTAAAGAGTTGTGGTATTCTGTTCTCCAACTAAATCGTCATTTGCAACTCTGATGACCACAATCATATTACCGTTATCACAAATGTTTTTAAAAATAGTCATTTCAAATACAATGAAACATCATCATCATACCAAATGTCTGTGAAAAGTGTTTTTCTTTCAGTGACTTTAAAGGCATTTCAAACAATGTCTAAAAATATTTATACACTTGCATCATTAAATATTAATGTAACCTCTTCTCATAAAACAAGCTCCATCTCGGCAAACAGCAAGAAATTGGTGATCATTTATTTACAGAGTTCTATTCATTTGCATTCCTAACTCATGGAGTTCGGCCTTGTGCTTGCACACAGTTTCTCTTGAATGGAGAAAAGTAATTACTTGCTGTCAGGACAAACGTCCTCTTGGAACTGGAAGAGAGGAAAGTGTTGTTTCCTCCCTGACAGAAAGACTGATAATGGGGAAGTGTGGTGTCACCGCTGGAGATAGCAGGCAGCTGATGAGCCTTTACTGTAAACGTGCCCCTAGTGGATGTAGGGGCAGACAGCGTAGAAATGCATACACAAGTGATAGTCATAGGCACATATCTATATGATAAAAATGTAAATGATTTATGCATTACTCTGCCACCATCAGTCAGCAGATCCAGTGGTTTCAGTAATGTGAAGGTGCATGTTCTCATTATGGTGCTACCTAACCTATTTGTAAAGAATCCATCCACCTTGTCCAAATCCATATAGAATTGTGTGCATCCAGCACAGTGTCAGGGGATATGCTATGAGCTGTCTCTGCAGATAGCTTTGGAGAGCAGAGCCCTCCCCGGTCTCATCCTATTTTGGGGAGGCAATGAGAAGATATGAGGATGGGGGATGATGTGGAGGATGGATACGGTAGAAATTACACAAAAGAGAAGGGCAGAAAATGCCCTCGCAGGGGGATAAATATCACACTGTCCAATCGAAGCCCATCAGATTAATCTGACATGTAGGATTCAAGGGAGCCGATGTCCATGACTAAGCTGTCAGATCAGTTAATACCCTTTAGAGCCATGTTCTCCTGCTAGCTCTTCTCATTTCCAGCAATGCCATCATTTGTCAAGAATGTGTATTCTATGTTTATACTTATACTATACTATTCACATCATTTGTCACATAAATAGATAAAGAATGTGTATTCTATGTTTTGGGCGAATATACTATTCCCATCATTCTTCATGAATAGTGCAGTACACGAGTAGCCTACATAAAGCTTTTTGATTGTGATCTGTTTGCGCATAGAACAGACGAGACATTAATGGCCAGCCTAATTTTCCATACAGAGACGTGCTCTGACATCTGTGGAGCAACATCAACGATGGTAGTTATGACTCACCATCAGTGCTTCTAACAACCTTTTCACCCACTAGCTCAGGGGTGGGCAAACTGCGGCCCGCGGGCCGGATCCGGCCCGCCGAGCATTTCATTTAGTTATCAGGCTGCTCGCTAGTTTTTTCCTGCGATAGAGACGACGTTGGTTTAGGTTAGCTTTACTTCAAACGTTTACAATGTCAATGTCAAAACATCATGTTAAATAGAGATAACATCATGTTAAACTAAGTTAACTCTTAGTTACCTCCTTTGCAGCAGATCTAACGTGAACATTATGCAATCCATTTCCAGAGAGCCGCAGGTTCCAGCTGGCTTGTGATTGTTGATAGCCTAATTGATATCTCCTTCAGAAAGTTTTAAAAGGAAATCATGAAGGCAACAGTAGTTCCCACTACCAGAGGTGTAAAAAGTACGAAAATATTGTACTTAAGTAAAAGTTTTAAGTAAAATGTAGGCCTACTTTAAGTAAAAGTTACTTAGTTACTATTTTTTTTTTTTTGGGTACCAGTTTTACCAAAGACTTTCTAATGAGGAGATACAGCACTCAAAAAATCCTCCATAGTAATGCATGGGGTTAGTTTGTAACGCCAATTTGGCAGTTGTCTTCACATCATATGTCTACACATATCACAACCCTTCCGCGGCAAAACGTCGACATGTGAATACATTGAGCCAATCATGTGGTGTGTTGTAAAATACATTGAGCCAATCATGTGGTGTGCTGTGAAGACATCGTGCCAATCATCTGTTGTGATCTCGCTGCTGGAGCAAGATTGGTGTCGTGAAGCCTTATGCACACACATTTCTGCTGAAATAGATGCACGATAAGTGCCCAAAAACTGTTGCAATATGGCTGCCGAGTGGAGGTACTTGCCTGAAAAGGACGTTGAGAAATGGAGATCTATGTGAAAAAATCACCGGAGTTCTCCTTTAAGTTTGAGCAGTAGTTGATTTTCAAAGTTAGTTGCACTCATCCTTGGGTCGCTTTGCAGTGAACAGTAATCCAGCACAACTGAAAAGCCCCTCACAGGCAGCTGAGGCAGGCCAATATTGAGTTGCAGAGAGTTTTTTTTTTATATTTAGAAACGAGCAGAAGGTTCAGCAGATTAAAGGGCGTCGTACTGGGGGGGAAAGTGGGAAGTATAGGGCCCCAATGGAGGAGAGGGCCCGTGAAAATACAGGAATACAGGGGGCACAACATTTTCACCAGGCATTAGTAATAACTCAGGTAATCCACACATAAAAACAAACAACTCCATAAGTAGAGTCATGTAATGAAGTGGAATAACACAGGGGAAAAGTATTAAACATGCTAAGAAAAAGCACTAAGGCAAGGAAATGGAAGGAACGAGCTGGAATCTGTATAGAGAGTAGTTATCCTTTCTATCTATGCAAATTAATATAAGCTTGGTTAGTAGCCTACATATTGATGGGCTATAAAAAGGTTTTTCATAGGTGTCACACAAGAAACATTTCATGATGGATAAAAGCAAAAAGCTCTCCCAAGACCTTTGCAACCTTATTGTTGCAAAACATATCAATGAAACTTACAGATGCATTTCAAAACATCAGAATCTTCCAGTAAGCAGCATGGGAGCCATTATCTGCAAGTGGAAGAAACATCACTGCATCATCAACCGGCCATGTACAGGATCTCGTAATATAGACCTGGGAGTCAGAAGGATAGTCAATTCCAAGAGCCACAAAGGCTTTTCCACAAAGTAGGCCTATTGAAGAAATTTCAGTAGGCACGTTCAATCCTTTTTTCTGTGTCATTCCACTTTAATACACAAAACTCTTATGTTTGGATTTTTTATATGTGTGTTAATATAATGTGCGGTGAAAATTTCGAATAGACTCACTGGAAGTTTAAGCTAATTACTGAAAAAAAAATAAATAAGTGTTACTTATTTCCACCATATATTTATTTTACCTGAATATTTTAACTTCCAAATTAGTTAGTTGACTGACTGGATTTTGTATACAAAACATAGTGAAAACTGTGTAAGGTCACTCTCCCTTGCTAAAGAGCTAAATGATTTAGTCCGCCTGCACGATTCATAAGGTAGTCTATCTTTTGTTTATTTAGTTGAGCATCGCTAGTTGTGGACCGCTAATTATTTTGCTGCTGGTGCAATGTCTTTCTCCAAGAAAGCCAAGTCAGGTTACTAAAAACAAAGGCCATAACAGGAAAAAGAGAGACATCAATATGCGGCCTGCCGGACAATTTTCAAAACCCAATGTGGTCCTTGAGCCAAAAAGTTTGCCCACACCTGCACTAGCTTCACAATTGCTCTAAAACTAATTACATGGAGTCTTTCTGCCTCCATGTCTCAAAGTATTTCTATCTGTCATGATTTCTTTTTGGAAGCTGTCATATTATCTGGAGGTGATAATGTTCTTCATAATTCTTTTTCCTCTTAAAAGATTTTCTTGCATTGACAAGCACTGTACCTTTTAATTTCACGTTGAATGCACTTAACCTGTGCCTGATTGCATAATCGACAATGTAATTTGCAGAAAATGAATAGAATGATTAAATCAACTGAGTAGAATCATGGAACTACCAATCAACATTAAAGGGGATTAAAAGTTTAGCAATCAGAAGAGGTCGAAAGTTTTCTCATTGGCTTCTAGGCCATCCATTAAAGATTTCAAAGATCTCAGGAACACACGTGAGATAACTGACACAGGACAACGAGCAGTCCTTATTCAAACAGGACAAGTCTAAAGTAGGCTATAACTGTCATGAATTTAATAACTTGGTGAAGTCTATTTGTCTATTTAATATCATGAGCGCTCCATAATCTTTAGTCCATGAACACTTTACCTTGGAAGTTTGTTTTTTTCACCACAACACACAAATCACTGATTTTATTGTACAGGACAGAATATTTCACTGCAATACAGACATGACAATACAGTCTTCAACATAATATATAATCAGTGACACCATGCAGTTCTCTTCCATCATTTTGTCCCCACTTTTCCCTTGTGCAATTTGCTGTTCTTTGCTTCTGCAGCAGGCACAATGAGGTTTTAGCCACCGGCAGACTGTCCATACATACCAGCACAGCATGCTCTTAGATCCGCGCTGCAATAAAGACTCCTCCCTCTCATGACGTCATGATGCTGGGCATGAACAGCAGTGTTACTGAGAGGACCTAGACACCTGCAGCTTCATGCACTGACATCTTTTTTGCCATTATGCATAGAAAAAAACTATAAAATGCAGGCCTGTAAAATCATTGATATTCATTGCTTCAATGTAAAACATTATCTTAAGCACTAAAAATCCCACCTAATTTAGTGGAACATTATATGCATGATTAATCAGCTAGCTGGACCCAATGTACTTTAAATAACAGTGACTCAGATGGTATTTACTGTTTCACTGGTTGTTGAGTTTGTCCATTTGCATAGCATGTCGTCAATTCCAAATGAAAGCTGACTGTTAATGACAGGTGGAATTCCACTGGTATGGTCATGTTGACAGATGGTGTGAGGTGGCTGCCCCTCACCTCCGCACCCAGCAGATCTGCTGAGAAAACAGAATGTTCTCTCTCAATTAGCCACAAGTTCCCAGCTAACCTCCAGTGATCATTATGGCCACACCTAGCCTGACGAGCCAGACCCACATTAAAATGTAGGGTCTGGTCACTCACCGTTCGCAGTGCTCAGTCCGAGGGGCGGGATAATCAGTTGTCTTTCAAATTCCCTCTGCACGCAATAGGACAGTGGCAGCGCTATGAGTCCCATGCGTTTCCCACCAGCGGAGCTAGTTGGCTAGTTCAAACGTTTGCCTATTTAATAAAAGCTTAACTCGTGTCACACTGTTCGCCAGCAGCAACATCCATCTTATTTGTTTTCAAGTAGCAAAGCCAAACCGTTGCAACTCTGCCATCAATCAATATGTTAAGCCCACCTAACGACTCTATACACGATTTCATTGGCCTGATTAAGTTTCGATTTCTGGAGCTCACAAGCCAACGGAGAGTTGCTAGACTAGCCCTGGCAGCAAATGTAGGCCGCTAGGGGCGCGTCTAGATTTCTAGGCTAGGCCACACCACTAATGACACATAAAACTGTTGATGTATGTGGATAATATCTCATCGTAATGCAACAAACATACAGAATATAAATTAAAGTATCATTATGACTAATAAAATTGAAATAAATACATGAAAATAAAATTGAATCTAAATAAGATTCAAGGATTGACTTCAAGGGATGAAGAAGGAACTGGTAGTGCTCAGGCAAAGTGAGGTTTTATGACACCATTGAATTATTCCGGGGCTATAATCATGATGGGCATAGACTAATAAAACACAAGACTTCAAATGAACAGTTGCACTGCAATTAATTCCCAGCTGACATAAAGCACAAAATATTAATATACTCTGGATAACTGCAGGTCTGCCAAATAAATTCAGTAAGCAATTCTGCTAAATTATATGGTGCAAATGTCTCCATATCTCAGACAAAGTTTTTAAAAAGCCTACTTCAGCTTAGTTTAAAAAATGCTAACACATTCATCAGTTATGAATCTAAGTAAAAAAAAATGTCTTTGATTCTTTCCATTGTGACCCCACCACTACAACCATCGGCTCTCCAGAGGTTAAGTTTTCTTATTCAGACATTCCATGTACAGGAAATGACATTGGACCTGACTATGAGCATTACAAATACAACATGTGTAAGAGTATGACATCATCTCAGACTCTACTTGAGTAATGATAGGAATCTTTTGTAAAAAGCATATTTATCATACAAAGAAAGTTTAAGTTCAGAGGGTTCAGATTAATCGTTTTAAGTAAAAGTATTCCTTGGACCTAAAATATTTCTTGGACCTAAGGCAAATCATTAATTCATGGCTGCTTTTTAGAGGGAGTCATACCTTCAAGGCAGAGAATTTATCTGCCTCAGGCCACAAGCCATGTGAAGTTCTAAGTCTCTTAATGAAGCAACATTTTTCAGAACCGCGACGTGATTTATTATCATCTACAGATGAAATATCAGTGATACTGTTGACATATGAGCCTATCAAATACAGGGAAGGAAAAAGTTACTAATAAAGTCACAGAGGTATTAAATAGAGGCAACAGGAACTAATGCTGTTCAGACATCTTCTACTTTCTCCTCATCAAATGTGGTTGTATGCCTCAGTGACTACAGTATGTTTGTTGTGAGACAACATTGTTTTTTAAAATACTTTTTTTTAAAAGTGTTTTTTCAACGCTAATTCATTGTAATTGTGTATGAAAACAATATAAGGAATTAATGTCAGGAAATGTATATATTAGAAGTGTTATTCCAAGTCATTGTTAGCAAAACCATACTCTCACTCACTCCCTTCTGCAAGTCAGTGTGTATGGTTTCAGTATGCACAGTTGAATTACTGAAGCTAAATGTTTCTGCTGCTCACAGTAGATGGTAGCTGGTATCTGGGCCACTGGACAGATCCAGCAGCGATGGTGTGGTGCTGCTGATCCTCTGCTGCTGCTGGCGCCATCTCTCTCTGTCAGCTCCCAGCGGAGTGGCAGGCTGCAGCTGGCCCACGCCAGGAGAGATATGGCCCTGCCACACGACAACAACCAGACCCCTCCCAACGACAGGACGCAGGAAGCAGCGAGCAGAAAGCCAAGTTATTCATAGTATCTCCAGAGACGGGCATCAGATGCCTGTGTGGGCCAGACAAACGGAGCGTGCTGCCCACGCGTCCTACAGATCTGGGCTTCCTCCTTCAGTGGTTCCCCCTTTTTAATTGGGCCACTCTAATGATGCCTCCGCAGTGCTACAGCGCTAAGCAACAGCAGCCGTGAGCCTTTAGCTTGACACCTACTTCCTTGTGTTGCTCAGGCTACAACTTAACTTCAGCTGCTGCTTCGTAAAATATTGATGAATCCTAACAGTGATTTACAGATGGATCCGCGTCCATGAATCTTTAATGAACCTCATTTTGGGCTGTCAAGGAGATAAAACACCTCCCTGATTACAATGTGGCAGATTGCAGAGACTGAAAAACATTACAAACATACTCACACATACACACACATACACACACACACACACACACACACACACACATGTACGTATCCAGTGTGAATTCATTCAGCCTAGACCAACACATGTTGTGCAAAGTGCAAACCATATTCCGTTCTATTATGCCTCATTTGAAAGAGAACAGACCTCAACCTTATCACTGTGTCATGTCACCACATGAGGATGTCCCCCTCATTTAGGGAGGATCTAATCCAGCAATTAAATTAGCAATGGGTTGAAATCCAATTCATTAACCGCCAGCGTAATGACACATGATTTAGAGAGTCCGCTGGCCGCAAACGTGTAAGTGCTTTAGTCTGGGAGCACTGGGCGTAACATTAAAGATGTTTTAATGGGATAGAGAGGGGATGTGCCGTTGTCGGCACTCTGGCAAATAAAGTGGCTCCAGAGAGCGCACTGTGCCAGGCTGAGTTTGGCCATGGAGATTATGAAAGGTTCAGAGACAAGAGCAGCTCATTGTCTCCTGCTCTGCTCAGCTGGGCAAGTGTAATGGGCCTCCTCTGAACCCGGGCCAGTGAAAGGTGGGCTGAGCCCTTCAGGAGGAGACGTGGAGATACTCCGAGTCACAGCCCCAGTGCAAGTGCGGACGGCCACGGACGGCCACGACAAACAAAATGTTTCCTCGTTCCCTCTGGCGCAGTGCTCAGCTAATCTCCTTACTCCATGGGCAATCCGATTACTCAACGTCTGATATCTTGAATAAACTTCCATCCATTGCGATTGTTTATTTGCTCCCTTCTTGAAGAACCCGCGCAATTTTCCTTATGGGCGGTGGCCATCGACTCAGAGGATTCGCCGAATTATCACTCGGATGCAGCTGGAGGCGTGATGAATTGCATGGCATTCTCATCTCCTCTTCATGAATATACCATGTCCTCTTGACCTTCAGAGGCTGCCCACTTTTTTGTGTTTATCGCATGCTGACATGGGCTTGTCAGCTGAAGCCTGAATGAAAGCAATTGTTGGGTGACATGCTTGAACAAATAGAGGAGTAATCATGATTGGAAAACAATGCATCCTTAAACAAACTCAGTACAAAAATATCTTGGCATGTCTGCTGATGAGCTAATGATGCTTCTCTTGAAAGTGTGTCTTTGGCAGAGAAAATTGTGCTAAAAAGGCAACAGCATGTGGGCCTTCTGCTTAGGTTCTATTTCTTGAAGAAATCTTCGCCTAATTCCAAGGATAAATATGGCTGACAAGTGAAGAGAAAAACACTGCCTGCAGCACAGTGCTGGTAAACCTTGCTAAAACCTGCAAGGTGGTGCCTGGAATACTCAATGATGTATCTATTTTCTGTTCTATTTAGATATGTTTTTTTTTTCAATAAAGCCTGCTTAGAAAAGAAAATGTGACTGAATATGACTAAGTTGCTGAAAAAGCAGACAAGAAATGAAAACTCACACATCAAAAACAGCTCCTGGTCATACTTTTATTGTGAGTGACTTTTAATACTTTTTAGGCACAGAGAGAGAGAGAGAGAGAGTTTAATAAACTGCTGGAGTACAGTAGGTCTTTAAGGGCAGTGAGATGGTAAGATTCCTATTATAGAAATATAGAAATCCTATTATAGGTTTGGTATAAATCAGTTTTAAAGCTTTTGTTCTTCTGATAATTAGAATGTCAGGAAAGTTCAGTCATTGACATCAGCTGACATAGTGACTTGAAGGTATTTATTTTTAGAGTAAATAAATGTATAGAGGTTCTGTAACAGCCTCTTAAAGCAACACCAAAGAACGTCCTCTGTCAAACGCACTATTTGTTTATCCAGCACTGGCTTTGCAAATAACAATGTCCACAGACAAGGTAGAATATGTTGCATGATTTTATGAAAGTACGATGTATTGCGACTTCATATGCAAGTCAAATTTATAGTTTCTTATGTCTCATTCCATCGAACTACAGATCCGCTACCCGATCTGGTAAACTTACACTGTATTATCCACATTCACAAGTTGTACACTCATCAACACTCTAGGAACCATTTAATACCACTGGTATTGTTATAAACATTGGATAATAACCTCCACCATCACCAAACATGTTATGAATGCCTTTTTTAAAAATCTGATTCAGCATGGTACAGTCTTGCTGGGATCATAGAATTCATCATTTACCCACCTCTTATTTTACCACTACACCCCTGGTCTTGATGTAATACATCGAGTCCTTAGTGTACGATGATGATGTTGGAAATAGTCCACAAAGGTTAATTTTTAATGTAAGTGAACCAAGAGCTAATGATGTTGTGTGAAGTAACAGTGAAGTGTAGAAAACTGGAGTGATTGGAAAAAACATGAGTCATGAGTGCATGTTTGTGTTAGGGAGATGGTGCGCTAAGAACCAGCATGCAATTTCACTCTCCCGTCCTGGACAATCATGAATTGCCTAACAGCAATTGTGCAATAGCCCCTTTGTATGAAATCCTGTTATATTACCTTGTCAGTCAACATGGCTCTTGAGAGATTATCTTTGCCTGTTCCTATCCTTTGGCTTGTAAACAAATCCACATGTGCCATGTCCAGAAGAGAGGTGAAAGTTATGGGATTTAAGACAGTTGTGTAAAATACAAAATACTCTTAACTGCACTGGGGAGCCAGTAGCAAAGAGAATGCTTAATTAATCTGGCAGCAGTGTTGTAGCTGTGAGGTGTCTTCCAGAGGGAGACTGGGTGTCCTTTCATTAGAATCACTTATATTCATGATGGCTACTCCCGGTCAGGAATCTGACCTCCTCAGTGGAGCCAGGGGTCAAGTGGTGCTGATTTCTCATTCAGTGAATTACTATCATTTGCGTATCACTGGGTTTTTATTAGCCCCCAATAAAAAAGAGCAGTGATAATAAATCATGGTTTCCCTCACAGAGGACCAAGCTGGCTCTTCTGGAGATCCTCCACAGTGAGGAGAGGAAGTGCTACTGAATTAAGAAAAGACTTGCTTATGGAGATACAGCACACTGACTTTCTAACAGGATTTCCACTGCATTGGCACCTTCTCAGGATTGTGATAGAATTGTGACGGCACTGCCAGCTATCATTTCAGCCCATCCACATTTATCCTGTAATCCTGTGGATTCTGCAAGCTTTTTCCAAAAGACCATTGTGCATTGATTTAGATACAGTAATGTCATAATACGAATTTGTGTGATTGACAGCTATGAGGCTCCAGAATTTGTCATTTATTTCTAGTTATTTCCTTCATTCCAGAAGATTACCTGTGATTCAAATATCTTCAGTTTGAAATAAGTGCGTAATGAAACCAAGTGAAGATGCTCTACACCTGGGAAGACAGTCAGAATTGTGCAGGGGTGTTTCATTTTAATTCACCCCCAAAGATCGATCACTAGTGCCCTAAATAGACTCTGAGAACATTGTATCAATTAATATGTAACAGTTCTGTTGTTCAGGCAAGTCTTCTACCCCATCTCATCTGCCACACAGAGAAATTAAGACAGAAAGGTTCCTCAGGAAACAATGCAACCCAGGAAAAAATCTATACATCCCAGTCTAGACAATGGCCTGACCTATAGAGAACTGAAGAGACAAGAAGGTTTTTAAATCCTGTACTCTTTTCATTTGCATTTAGCATTGCTCCCCTTTAGGCCAGCCTCAGCCTATGGTCTGTATTACACCATTTGATATGGCCTGCATATCTATCCCATGCTGATCCTGTACAGGAAATAAAAATGACTGTAGTAGGCCCACATAAATGCACACGGACAGTATAGACCCTTTCAACAATAAAAGGGTCAGTGACATATAAGGGTTGGTAAGATGAGAAAATTAAAAATATGTTTAAACCTTTAAAACAAAACATGCTTGAGATTTGCTAAAGTGTATACTTTGTATTTCTGTTGTATTCATATTATTTAATATGACGTGTATACTATTTTTTAACAAAAGATAGAACTAACAGCCTGTTAAATTGTCAAATGGTGTAACCACAAAAATGACAAATATCTAATATGTCACACCTCCTAGAGTTCATGCAATTGCTCTTATGAAATGATTAGTTTATTTTGTAATATCCTATGAGAATATGTTTTATTATATTTATTTCTAAATTTAAATCATATGGGTTTTTCATTGTACTGAGCAAGACCATATGCTATAAACATCTTGTTTTATGTCTATTCTTTGACCATTTGAGTAAAAATGGTTTAAACAACCATTATTACAGTGAAGTTTTAAATCATTACCCAAATTAACTTTTTTGTACATTATTAGTCTTTTAGACAAAATACTGGTTACACCAATTGACATAAATCGGTTACACCAATTGACCATAATACGTTTATAGCAATAGGACAAGAAATTGACACAGAAAATAGGCATCAAGGTAAACTGAGTTGGATATTTTGATATGTATTCATGTCATTCATCATATTCCATATCAAATATCATTTCATAACATCAATGAAGAAACTTGTGTTCTATTTGATTTCAGATCAGTTCTCATACAATTTCAGTCTATACCCATTATTTTCAAAGAGAGTGAGATAAAGGGCCCTATTTTCGCGATGCAAAACCTGGCGCAAAGCGTATTATTATTCTGACGCAAAGTTTTTTCCTATTTTACACTTCACTTTTATTAAATAATGCGCCCAGGGGTGTGGCAATTACCGACATAAGGTGTGGTCTGGCACATGATCTAAAAACATCTTACATCTAAAAATCATTACGCCACTGACCAAGAAAAGTCTGGTCTATAGCGAAAGGCGCATATGAAACACAATTGTAGACGCACTGTCACAAGATGTAAGCAGCAATTCCTCTGCAGAATAAATGTCCTTAGGTTATTTATTCAGTCATTCGAACATTATAGAGGGAAGTGTTGCTTTTTTCAGGCTATGTTTTTGCTGGTAACCCATTGTCAGTCAATAGTGAAAGTAATTAACTGTGTATAACTGTTTTGTCGTTGACTATGACACCACAGTGAAGTTAGTTTTACTTTGCCTGTGGTCCAATTAATAGACAAGTGCAGGTGTGTGTAGCCTATACTCTGCTAGGTTTTAGTAAAGAATGGCTTAGTGGAATATCTGTTCCAAACGGTCTTGCGTACAAGCAGATTCCTTCAAATACACCACTGACTATCAAAATACTGATGCGCTGTTTGATGTTGCCCTGCTTGCTATTACAGGGAATGACAGATGTCCTCCTCATTGGTTTAAAGGATGTTAAGCCCAAAACACACCCATGACTGATTAAGAAACATAATAGCCACCTTTTTGCGCCAGGCACCTTGATAACAAAACCACCCCAAATGTGGACTGGACAAACCCCTAAATGTATTTACGCTATTCGCTAGTGACCATGCATTTTAGATTGCTAAAATAGGGCCCAAAGTGTGTGTGAGAGAGAATAAGAGTGAGTGAAAGAGTGGGTATGATCATTTCTTAACAACCAACCAACAGCAGGATCTGCGTTCACTTGCACTCTGTGGCGAGACAAGTTTTCCTTGCTTAAGTGGCATCCATTGGGGGACAAGTGGTACATTTTATATATAATAAATGTATTTATATTATTTATTTATAATTTGAACATACTGTTTACATACATCATAATAAAATATAAAAAAATAATTATGAAGTTTAAATTTAAAATGAAAAGCTTTGACATTTCAAAAATCACTTAAATTGCAATCTAATTAAACCCTTTTAAAGCTATTGTTCATGCTAAATAGTTAGTCATTATTTAAATTATAAAAATAATATAATTTCCACCTAAAATTACATACTCTTGGCCCTGAATCTGACCAAACTGGTCTCAAACAGAAATTTCTATTTAAAAGCAAAATTTGCAGGCATTATTATGGACAACTATGCACACACTTCACCTTTATGTGAATATCCAAACACAGTTTTTACATTAAATTGAATATTTTATGATTATTATGATTTATAAACATTTTCAAAAGGTCATACCATTTGACATGTAACCTAAGCTTGCCTGGCCTTGCCCTAAAAACACTATTATGTTACTTTAAGAGAGTTGCTAACCTTGACTCATAGCAGTTGGGGTCTTGAAGGGTCCTTCTCTATGACATAGTTTCCTGTCACATGATCCTCTGGCATAATGCATACAAAATTGCTCCTTAAATGGTGGTTACACCACTTGACATTTTAAGTGGTTGATGTGACAGACACGATTCCCCATATTAATTAAAACATTCAGAACAATGGGGTTTCATTACTTGTATTAAATATAGAAACGTTCTTCTGCAAGATCATGCCAGATTATTTTAGAAGGGATTTTGGAGAGAATTTCACATTTTTTTCAGCAAGTGTAATTATTTGGTTCATGTTTTTGTGGTTACACCGTGTTGACAATTTTACCCAAATTCAGTTAATACTCTTTCAAAATGAAATAAATCCAAAACTTTAAGATTAGGGTTTGATGAAAATTATATTTTGAATGAAATTTTAACTATTTTAAATATATGTAACCCATATGTACACAAAAAAATGAGCATCACGTCATTGACCCAAAAACAAAAACAATGCTTGAACATTCTATTTGGTTCCCAGTTGGTTTCCCGGTACTTTGCCGGTGATTTATGTAGATTTAACATAGGCCCGAACGTTGGGAAGGCCCATTCATGTGAATGGAACGT
The DNA here is from genome assembly GCF_017589495.1 of Alosa alosa. Lineage (NCBI taxonomy): Eukaryota > Metazoa > Chordata > Actinopteri > Clupeiformes > Clupeidae > Alosa > Alosa alosa. The sequence goes on along the minus strand of NC_063206.1, from coordinate 8,091,822 downwards.
TCTGCAGCACTCTGAAGAGCCCGGCTCTTAAGAGTGCTGCAGAAAGTTCCATTCACATGAATGGGCCTTCCCAACGTTCGGGCCTATGTTAACCCTTAAAGGTGTTTTGGCAAGTAATAAGCGGGATAATGTATTGTCCGCCGGTAATTATCAGAAAATAAGTCCCTTCAGGTCGAAGCAAGTTCTGTTCTGTTCTGTTCTCCCTGTCCCTGGACAATACATTATCCCTTACTTATTACACAGCTCTTCAGAGTGCTGCAGAACGTTCCATTCACATGAATGGGCCTTCCCAACGTTCGGGCCTATGTTAAATCTACATAAATCACCGGCAAAGCATTTAATCACCGCTGTCAATGGCAACGGGTTTTGTGCTTCTGATTAATGTCTTTCATATCACTACGCAAGGACTGGAACTTCATTCAAACGTGAAAGCAGACGGTTGATCAGCAGCTGTGTTCTAAAGAATGTTTGATTCAAGTTCAGCAGCGTGTGTTGCGAACTAGGCCTATTTGTTTCTCAGCAAATGCCACGATGAACGGTAACATATAGGCTAGGTTATGTAGGCTAAAGTCATATCGTGGGTAAAGTCATATCCGGTTCGCCCTGTCGGGACTTATTTTCCCAGTAATGACCAGCGTTCTATACATTATCCCTTCCATATGGAATGTTAAAACGGAAGCCTTGTGGGGCCAACTATGATGCTGATAATGGAACTCTCTTGAAAGGGTCTATAAACCAAGGTTTTGTGGATCTGGGTCCATTTGGTGGCTGGGATCATATTTATGCACACCCCACAAGTCTTAAGTGCTATTTCTGGATTTGTTCTCTATGCAAAATAAAGGCATCCAAATTTCTCTAGCTGTGGTTATTCATTTAATGGTCTTGACATCTTAAATTTTGGTAACAAAACAAAGAATGCGTCACACACAAATATGTGTGTGTCCATATTCAATAGTATTCTATGGGTGAAAGGACTAGAGACAGGTCTTAAAAGGCTATCCTCATGGAGATTTGTGAAGACTTCCTGTGTTGGTTGAATAAGCAGTGAATAATTTTTTAATCTGTTCCCTGTTCATTTTTAAATATTATTATGTTGTTTTGTATTTATGTGTTATGTTGTTTTGTATTTAGGCGTCTGCTAAATCCATAACCATAAGCAAGAAGGCGTCAGTGACGATACACTTCTCATTCACTGTCATGATGTCAGCATACACACATAATATCTCTTTTATAAGGGTCACTGGCTGACTCAGTAACATTTACAGCCAATGACAGCTGTATTATTATTACAATAATATCTCAGAAAGGGGTACTCCAGCGTGTAAAGGTAATTATTATTATTATTGTAATTATTTCTGACAAGATGGTCATAATGCACACCATTTTTTTTCTGCCTGAACCATAGGCCATCGCTTTTAGAGGATGGGTTTTGTCTTCTCTGTGAGCACAATCAATGGACACTGGGCATTATTATAGTAATCAGGCCTTTAATGGTTCTGAATAATCACCTGAGAGCCAGGAGAGCTCCAAAAAGGCCAGTAATGCGCACAGTCTGAATGAGCACCTCTCAACCAATCATAACCATTAGAACGCAAGTGGCCCACACATCATAACAAGGCAGAGAGCTCTTCGGGTGCTATCTCACATTTATCTGTTAACATCTTCACAAAATATGCGACATGTTTAATCTGCCTTCCCTCTGACACATCTGCTTCCGGCTAGAAGCAAACAACTTCAAATGACCTCTGGTGTCAATGTCTCTCTACAGGCAACACAAAGTTTATGGAAAACCAGAGCATGAGCCAAAGTCATTAGTTCCCTGAGTCCATTTACCTCTCTGAGAGTAATTGTTCCAGTGAAGGTTGTTTTGGATGTATGCTAATTCAATCAGGGTGCTCTATGTTGATAACACATTTGCTGCCCACCTGCATGTACCATAGTTAGGGAACATACTGTAGGTCGCTGAGATCAGGGAGAATTGTGAATGATGAATTCATCTCGCAACTGAAGAAACTGACTGCTTTATGTGTATGGTGACCTTGCATGTCTGAATATGTCCTTGTTGTGTGTGAGAATGTGGTAAATATTTCAGTTTAATCCAGTATTCATGTCTGCCACGTGAGCCAAACCAGTGGCAATGCTGCCAGGCACTGATCATGTTTTATTCACAATACCAGATTTGAAGATAACATAGCAGAGAGACTGGGGGTGAAGTGCGCACAAGCAATAGAAAGGTGGAATGGAAATTTTAATATCAGTGTTACTTCCTGCAGGCTTGCCAGAAAACTTTCAAGTTTGCAATATCTCAGCCTGCTCTTTAATTCTGTGCAAGTGTCAGTCTGAGATTCTTCTTATTGCTTTTTCACTTTGCATTTTGCCAGACATCAGTTTTCGCTCCTGTGGGGTTAACATAAATTTCTTTCATTCATTCCCTCTTTTTGGAAATATCTCCAAAAGTATTTGAACGTCGGCTGGGGAAACTGGGACAGGATGTGGAGAAATGCAGTGCATTGCCAATCACACTTCTACAAAAAATATATTATCGGATATGTTGAGACATACTCATATCTGAAAAGCACTTATTTATGTTTCTGGGTATGCCATTAACACATAATAATTATCTAATAATACAATAATATAGCTTTGTATTTCATGAGTAGCTCTTAAAGGCTGTAATTCAATTCTAATGAAGAAATCTGAGTATATAGTTCGCACCTCCTGTATGTAAGGTTTGTATGTTGCATTTTGTCATGAGCTAGCATTGCACAATCAGAGGTGATCTCGGCATCACAAGCACAATTGAATTTCAATGCTAATACTTCTCAGATCAACAACAATCATGTTAATCAAGTCACAATCCATTCTCTGCTTCTAATCATTACACCGGTTGTGAGCAAAAGACAGACAAAATGGCCTCCTCCATCTTTCTAATAATCCTTTCCATCCTCCATCTGATGCTACTGCCAAAGGCTTAGCGGCTGGTGCTAATTTTCATTCAATAAAAGTTTGATGTCTGGGTTTTGAAAAGCAGCTTCAGGGGAATATAAGGGCACTGGGGTTCTATTTTAATCTTAGGCAAAGCTATAGCATTGTGGACACAATGTGCTTTTAAAGGGCAAGCTCAATTCAGCCTTTGAGACCCGAGGTTACAGTTTTGGGAGAACATCAGTCTTGCTGGGCAATCACTTCCCCTCCACTGGCTTCTCTCAAAGGGATCCTGGTCAGAGTCTCGTTGGGGTCTTTAATGTGATTAAGTTCTGTTCATCTCTCTGTGTCTTTCTTTTCTCAGAAGAGCAACAGAGTAGAATGTTTCCCTGCTGAAATAGTGATGGTTGACAAGACAGCATTTTAACAGATACAGCAGCACATACTGTGATGAATCTTCAGTTGCCCACTGTTTTCTCCCGTTGCTCCGACAGAGCCATCCTGAAGCACTTACTGTAGAGTAACCTTGAAAACCCTTCAAACTGTGTTTGGCTTTGGTGAATCTGATGTGCCTGCAGTAATCAAAATGTGTCTCAGAGTTGGGAAGTTGCAGATATGTAATGTGGTATGAAGATTGCATTTTCAATGAAGTTTAGGTTTGCGTGTCGTGGTTTGTTACTGTCTGCTGTGTCACTTTTGTTTCCGACATCAGCTGTCACTGCCTATACCACTAATGCCATACAATTAGGGCTCTAGGCTGAAAGCAAATGCCAGATACGTCAAGCCCTTTTGTAGATCCCAAACTAACTATAAGTGATAAAGAAAGCAACATACCAAGAAACGCTTTAATAATGAGACAAGATTTGTTTAGCAAATAAATGTCAAATGACAAAAAGACTATTTTGTTTGAAGCAGAGCTTTGCATAATATGATTCTTATTTTGGGCCTTTGCACACAACACATTACAGTGTCAGTGACTCATAACAAACAAACAAATACTGTGCGGAACACTGAAATCATAGTATAATGGGCATGAATGTAACACCAATAATGACTGTGCAGTGATCCATCCAGTTGTACCTGCTGCAGATAGTGGCTTTCTCATGTTCTGGTAGCTTGAATATACACTATATTTTACAGAGAATATATTGCACGTTTTCTTTTGTTGCATGCCATGTGATTTCACTATGCAATATTAATTTGAGTTATTTTAGATACAAAGTCTACAGGCTACTAATGGATACAATTATACTATTTATCAATATTATGCATATTATTTTGGATTATTCTTACTATTATTCTCCCTATTATCATCATCATGTACTTTATTATCTATTCGATTTTGCAGTCATGGAGTTTACCAGATTGACATTTCACTGCCAGTTGTACCCAATTATAATTGTGTTTGTGACAAATAAATCTCTTGAATCTTGAATAATTCAGTTAACATGTCATACTAATGCTGCACTTGATAAGTGTGCATCCTTTGTTGTGCATCCCGTTTCCCTGGATGTCTGGTACTAGGTATAATCATCCTGTCTCCAACTTGGCCACTGACTGAGTGTTTCATAGCCTCAGCCCTGATAATAGTGCACTGACTAAATCAGCTCCTGTGCTGCAACCAGTGCATGTCTAAATACTGGAGATTGTCAGCCACACCTGCGGTTGAGAGGACTACCCACGCACTGAAGGTTTAATGGATAGTCCAGGTATGGAGCGTGAGATTAGCGTGCATTAAAAGGCCGATTAAGCCGCATCTCCGACAGAGCTGTGCTAGCATGCATCTGTGAAGGACACATCTGAAGATGTAATGGCTACGTCGGTAATTATCCGATAGCTCTTCCTGAGCACCTATTTCTGGGCAGAGAGCAAAGATTTCTTTAGGCGCCCCACTCCCCCTCCCGTGGCAGATGGCAGGGGTACCAGGGAGCCGCGGGGGATGGGTGGGAAGCAGAGGCACCATGATGAAAGGTTTGGTGGAGAGAGGGACACCTCTAGTCCCTCAGAGTGCTGAGATAATGAGTTTTCCGCAATTAACTTTTCTTTTTTCTTCTCCCTAGAGTTCATTGTTACTTTCAATAAGTAAGCCCCCTTGTTGTGTGAGATACCTTCTGAGCAGGTGCACTTCTACGTGGCTTTCCAGTGGTGTTTTGCCTACAGCTAATTAAAGAGAGACCCTCTGTGACACCACCCACTCCGGTGAAAGCTAACTGGCAGAGCGTGGGCTGACACATGGCAGGGGTCATCCTTTTTACATTCTCTCCATAATAAAGAGTGTTTTTGTACCTTACTGACACACTGTGCCCTGCAGAGGAAGGAGTCATCATACAATAAGCCTGAGTAGCATGACACATGCGTCAGGTCACATTGGGACCTTCTTGTGGTTTGACATTAGACACTGGCATGTGTTTGGTTACCTAACAAATCTGATGGGGGAAAAAATACATTTGGGGGACAGGAAACTGTAGGGTCTGCATCATTTGCTTATGTTAAATTCCATTACAATGGTAATGGTAACACAAATTCATTATAATTTTGATGGTAACACAAACTTTTGTGAGTTTACATCTCTTATAAAAACCTTTTCCTCACTCATAGCCAGCAGGACTTAAACAAAACTCATATTAATTGGCCCCAGACCAATGATCGCCAGACACACTGACCTCTGTCTTGACATCGATGGCATTAAACCTTCCTCAATAGTATGCAGTCTTGGTCCTCATTTATTTCTGAACTTCACTTACACTAAGTGCTTTCTTACACATATCCACAACTCAGCCTATCACTCCACCTAAACGCTCAGAAACCCTGACCCATGCTTTTATCATCTCCCATCTCAACTACTGTGATTCCCTCCTCACTGGCATTACAGTAGGCTACATCCCGACCTCAGCTGCTATGATCCTTATACATACATAAATTACCTGCACACCCCCTGCTATCTTTTTGTACTGGTGTGCTTTCCATGATGTGATGCTGACTAGTACAAGTACACACACACACACACTTTCTACACAGTCAGAGAGAGAGATCCCCATGTTTTATAAAATTATGAGTGGAGCTCTATATTGTATTTCTTATTTTTTCCAATTTCATAAAAAAGATTACCCCTTATTAGAGAACCAAGCAAAAGGGCACTTGAAGACTTTCATCTCAGTAAAATTAGACATCTTGGAACAAATGTGATGATAAATGCAACAGAGTCAGTCTTATAAGAGAGTGCAATTGATGGAAGGAGAATACCGAGCAGTAAACCCAGAGGGCTAAATCGCTACTCTCAAGACCTTTGAGAAGATTTCAAAGACCTTTGACAAAATGAAGAGTTTGGTTCCAAAACACTATATCTCCATTTTTTAAAAAACATTAATAACTCATGTTATTTAATTGTATATTTCAATCAATATCAACAACAGTTGCAGTTGTGTTGTTTTGATTTAGTAAAGATACATCAAATAACAATAACCCAGTTACAGTTCCAATTACATTACCTGGGAAACAAAATGAAAACAAAAAATGATTTATGAAAATGTGTTAAAATGGAAGATATAGCGTTTTGTAGTGGACATAACCAAAATGTACGTGCTGGGGCCAGGAGACAGCGGTCACAGGGTCAACCTCAGGGTCAATATTATTTAACATTAAAATTCATAGTCAGTACACCCAGACCTTTCAAAAAACATTTAATTGTTTTGTCAGGAGGCCTGTGTCCTATGCACTTCAATCAAACAAACCCTTTAACCACTACGCTACCAACATGCACAGTAAGTGGAACAGAGGGTTTGTATGATTGGATTTTGTAGTTCTGAAACAAAATACCTGAGCTGACCATAGGGGCAACAGATCACCTGTTCTTGGACACTTCAGGTATAGCTTTAGAATTAAAAACCAAATTGTTCAGTTGGATTGTCCCTGAATTTCTGTTGTCCATGCAGTCCCTGTATGCATAGGCCATGTACACATATCCTTTTCTCATTTGCTCATATAAAATATTTATTACACAATGTGTTACCGAGTAATGACATTTAATATGAAAGTGCATGAAACCTCATGAGATTTCTAAAGGTTAAATTCATGCAAAACATGGCAGGTTTATTGATTCCCTCCCCCACTCTGTAGGCTTTTCCAACTGTTTTCACATTCCATGTATTCGACAAAGATGGATAACTGGGGACTGTAGTGACCCACCAACCAACACTTTGCCTCAGGCATGTAGCACACTGACCCTCCCCAGCTTAATACAACTCATGGATGTCCACCAGTAGAGGCAGAAAGATGCGAGTCAAACGACAAAGACGACAGCACTTGAATGAGTCAGCCTGAATATAATCAGCTTTCTGCTTTTAGGTTTTTCATCTTGATTTTACTGTGTGGAAATAAAGTGAAATGTCTAAGACTGGGGATGTTTGCAATGAATTGAGGAGATAGCCTTCAGTGACCTCAGAGGTATTAGAAAAGTTCCTGAGTTTACTTGAAAGAGTGGCCCTCGTTTTATTTATTTATTTAGAGATGAAAATGAACTTGAGAGAGATGTAGTTCAAATTAGAAAATAGAAGTTTTTCAACCCCCCTGCATTCAAACCACATCCTGTGTCAGACACCAAACAGGACGAGGACCACAAAAGCGTCACGTTCAAAAGTTTATTTAAGGGTTGGGGGTTAACGGGGTTTCAGGGGTTCCGGGGGGGGTACAGGAGTTCCAAGAGTCTGCGTGTGTGTGTTCCCCAGTAGCCCGAACAGCGATGGCAGGAGCTGGATGATCCGGGAAGTCCTGGGGGAAACACACACACAACAACAATTGAAACGAAGCAGCAGTACAGTCAAGGACTAGGCGGTATTAGAGAAGAGGAGACGGAAGGCAGGCCAAGATTACGGGGCTGGAGAACACAGAAGTAGTCCCGGTCCGGGTCGGGATCACAGGCAAAAAGAGTCAGAAGGCGTTTTCCAAAACAGGCAGGTAACTGGTGCTGGTTGCAGGCGATCTGACAAGTGTGGACTGAAAAGCAAGGCTTTATATACAGGGCATGATGAGTGGTGAATGCAGTGCAGCTGGTAGGTAGCGAGGGTGAGGCAGAGCAGAGCAGAGCAGGAACAGGTGGAGGTCAGACTTCAATCAGCGTGTGTTACCAGGCAGAGAGAGCTCATGACAGAACCCCCAAGGGACGGCCCCCAGAAGTCCCCAAGAGTGACACCACGTCGGGAGGGCGGAGGGAGCGGTGGAGGGCTAGAATTCCTCCCGAAGGTCCGAGTGAACATCCCTCATCCCTCGGAGGGGGAGCTGGAGGGTCGTGGGACAGAAGACGGGACAGGTACCCGTGACAGGGTCAGGGTCAGGCACAGGACAGGAAGCCGGGCAGGGCGGTTAGGGACCCCTCTGGGGCGGCCCCTACGGATTACAGGTTGATCAGGATGCAGAGGTGGAAGTCGGCGATGAGTGTCCAGTCCACAATCCGACTGGCTGGCACCCAGGTTCTCTCCTCAGGTCCATAGCCCTCCCAGTCGACCGAGATACTGGAGGCCCCTACCTGCGCCTCCTGGACGAAGCAGGCGTCCCGAACGGTGTACACCAGCCCACCGTCAGCGAGGCGAGGAGGAGGAGGAAGCGGCACGGGGGACCAGCCCGGGCTTTCATGCGTCGGGCTTGACTTTGAAACATGGAAAGTAGGGTGCACCCTCATGGAGGTTGGCAACTGGAGCCGGACTGCGGTTGGGCTGATGACCCTCTGGATAGGGGAACGGGCGAGGAATCGAGGTGCCAGTTTACGCCGATTCCACCCGCAGTGGGGGAGATCCTTGGCTGACAGCCACACCTTCTGGCCAACACGGTGGCGGGTGCCGGGCGATCTTGGGTTAGCCCCAGTGGCATAGCTGACAGCTGACTTGAGTAGTGTGGCACGAGCTTGTGACCAGGCAATGACGGCAACGGCCGGGCATAGGGCGAGGGCAGGCGGGCAGGACACATCTCCTTCCTGGCTGTGGAACAGGGGGCTGTTAGCCATACACACACTGGAAAGGTGACATACCAGTGGCAGAGCAGGTGAGGGAGTTGTGAGCATCCACATCAGTTGTTGTGCCCAAGCCTGGGGTTTCTGCGAGAAACCATGCACCGGCGCCTTCTCCAGCTCCTGGTTTGCCCGCTCGGGATTGACCATTGGACTGGGGGTGGAACCCAGAGGTGAGACTCACTGTGGCCCCTAGAAGACGGCAGAACTCCTTCCAGAATGTAGAGGTGAATTGGGACCTGGGTCAGAGACAACATCCCTGGGCAGCCCGTGTAGACGGAGACATGATCAAGAACAGCCTGGGCAGTCTCTCTGGCAGATGGCAGTTTAGGGAGGGAATGAAGTGTGCCATCTTGCCGAACCCGGTC